>NC_134431.1:19080013-19380013 GCF_030867145.1 Opisthocomus hoazin
CTTCGCTGAGGCCTGTGGGAGAAATCATATGAGATTACTGTATGTGATAAATATTAATTAACTTTTATTTAGTGAAAGTCAGGTGACCTACCTAGAGCAATAAAATCTGCTCTGACTTGTTCGGAAGACAAATTCCTCTTCAGGGCACCTGAATAAACAGTGCAAAGAAGAAAAATCACTTTTTACCGAGTCAGAACAGTCTTTGCTGAGTCAAATAAACGGAGGGACGGCGACCCTGCGACAGCAAGCCTCTGCTGCCGGGCTGTGCTTGGAAACAAACCACAGCTCGGCGAGGCAGCAAACGCAGTTGTGCTGCCGGTGCCTCGGCAGATGCCCAGCGCTTTAAAAGTCCGGGCTCTGGAGGTGCCTGAGAGAGAGGGCGAGATTTCCTCGCAGGTATCCATGGAAACCGCAGCAGTGGCTGTGTTTTGAAGTCGCTGCTTTCTCTCCTATAGAAGCTTTGCTTGTTAAAGGCGAACGGTTAAGGCTGGCAGGCTACTAATTTGACCTGCCCGCTGTGTTTTGGATTATGGGTGTGAACGTGTGCATATAACACTTTCCCCTGCTGTGCCTGCCTCCTTTGTTCTGGGGCACAGCCAGCACAGGGAAGTTTACAAGGATTCTGTTCTCTGGAGCCAGGAGCAGGAATCTCATAAATTCAAAGAGCCTGCCCGTCCCACGTGGCTCTCCCTCCGCGTAGCGCACGCAGAGCTCTGGGCTGTCATCTGTTCCGATACTGTGCGTGGCATCCCAGAGCGAAGGAAAAGCCACAGCGGGATCGGAGCCAGCACTCACGAATGGAATGAGAGACCGAGTGCACCTACTCCAGAATCGGGAAGGGAGAAAATGCTGACTCCACGTTAAATAACCTCACAACAGTTGTAGGAAGGGAAATTACTCATTGTTACTCCTGGACAGAAGAAATGGCTTGAAGTGGCAGAATGGAATTTTAGACCAAATGCAGCAAACAGCTGTGCACGGCTGCACCGCAGCGAAGAAACCTGCGGGCAGCCCCGGACTGCAGGGCAACAGCAAGGGACCACGAGCAACACGAAGGATCAGTGGGATGAACGTGCGTGGAGGTGCGTGATGCGTTATCATGTCAAACGGCAGCCACGTCACCAGAGCGATCTCATGAAGTGCTGCAGGCTGGGGTGTTCAAGGGGAATCCCCCTGCCCCTCCTCCCCACTGCTCACGAACGAGAAACCGCTGGACGCAGAAGTGTTTTTCTGAAACAAGACAGCAAGGACAGACGCCTCCTCTACACGGCCTAGAACCGGGCCGGCGCCCAGCGCACTCCAGAGGGGTGTGATGCTGCCTTATCTGCCCCAGACAGCGCCTGTCCTTGTAGGAATTGCAGTACTGGGTCGCTTGGGTGGAAGTTCCTGCTGAGCCTTAGTGCCAACATCAGGCTCTGCTGGTCTGGCAAAACGGATTTACAGAGTTAAACCCCGCACTGTCAGAGCGTTGCGCTCGCATTTAATGCACACATATTTAAGTGAGTTTCGTTAAGCTTGTGTGCCAGCAAGGCATGAAGAATACAAAGCCCAAGTCACCAAGCAGGGGTACTTCAACAGGAGAAGTTTTGATTCTTCAGTGCTAAGCCGTTTGTTAGCTACCGCAAGCACTTCTTGTGCAGCCAGGCGCACCGCTCTGCAGACACGCTTTGGCAGCATGCAGGGACCGGGCAACAGTCCGGCCTCAGGGCAGCATATGCAAATGGATCACTTACCGTTAGGCACCAGAAGAATACTTTTGACAATGCTTTTCAGGGGGCCCAAGCTGATTTTATTCATGGTGGCAAAATCCGAGAGCTGAGTCAGAAACCTTTCTACCTGCTCAGGAGAAAGAGCAGCGACTCAATCTTATCTCTGCCCGCTCCCCACCAGCGAGCCGCCCTCACCCAGCCCTCCGGGGGCTGTGCCCATGCCTCACCTCCCGGGGCTCCGTCAGGAAGCGGAAGAGCACTTCAGTCAGCGCGGAGAATTGCTGTGAAGAAGCAGGACGGTGTTACGGAGTCGGGCACTGGCACGCGTCGCTTCTCAGCACGCTGTCAGCCCCCCCCCCTCATGACTAGGTGACGATACACCACCCCGACGCAGCTCCTGCCCCAGCACGCTGCTCCCGTGCACCCCAGTCGCCGGCATTGCAAGATGCCTGTGGATGGGATTCGCTCACGGATGCTTTCCAGAGGCCCTCAGAGGGTTTGTGCCGCTGGTACCTGGCACTGCACGGGGCTTTGGTGACTCCTGGCTAATCGGAAGCTGCTGGTCCACCCTGTGTGATCCAAACACTGCGAGTGGGAAAAAATGTGATCGCCTACTCTCACGTTTCACAAACCCAGGGATAGCCAGACTAACTCGGGGAAGCAAAGAACTGGTTAAAGGTCTAGTTGTTGCCTGCAGTTTTCCAAGCGTGCCAGCAGCAGGGCCGGGGAGCCCGCCTGTCGGGCAGAGCACCGCCACGCTCCCTCCTCCATGACCTTCTGGGTATGGCTGGCTGGGCCACCGCTGCACAGGGCTCTCCCCATCCCCCCCTCATCGCCAGCCGTGTAACCGCGACGGCACCGGGCTGCCATCACGGCCCTAACGCCGCGCAGCCCCACCGAGCAGCACCACCGCTTGCCAGGGCCCCTGCACCAGGGACGCCTCACCCGGGGAACCGGGGCTGTGCCGCCGAGCCGGGGCCTCGCACCGCGGCCCTGCCCCGGCCACCGGCACAGGCGAGGGGGGCTGAGACCTGGCCGGGCCCCGGCGCTGTGGCCTGCAGGCTTGAGCGGGCCTGGCGGGGGGCTGCAGGGCCTGGAGGCCCGGTGGGGCCCAGGACGGGGCTGCTCAGGGGGCACGGGGCCTGCTGGGCCCGGCGCCGGGGCTGCTGGGGGCCTGCTGGGTCTGGTATCGGGGCTGCTGGGGGCCTGGCTGGGCCCGGTACCAGGGCTGCTGGGGGCCTGGCTGGGCCCGGTACCGGGGCTGCTCAGGGGTCGTGGGGCCTGCTGGGCCTGGTACCGGGGCTGCTGGGGGCCTGCTAGGCCTGGTACTGGGGCTGCTGGGGGCCGGCTCAGCCCGGTACCGGGGCTGCTGGGGGAGCGTGAGGCCTGCTGGGCCCGGTACCGGGGCTGCTGGCGGCCTGCTGGGCCCGGTACCGGGGCTGCTGGGGGCCGGCTCGGCCCGGTGCCGGGGCTGCTGGGGGCCGTGAGGCCTGCTGGGCCCGGTACCGGGGCTGCTGGGGACCGGCTCGGCCCGGTGCCGGGGCTGCTGGGGGCCGTGAGGCCTGCTGGGCCCAGCGCCGGGGCTGCGGCTGCCCAAGCAGCCGGCCCCGCAGGCTCCCGGCCCGGGGCTGCTCCCTCCCTCCCTCCCTCCGTCCCCCGGCGCGGCCCCACCTGGGCGCTGAGCTGGCTGAGGCTCTGCATGTCGCCGCTCACCGCCTCCGGCACCGGCTCGCGGGTGAAGCTGAGCAGCCCCATGGCGGCGGCCGCGGCTCCGCCCGCCCCGCCCGGCCCCGCCACCGCCGCCGCCCGCCGCAGCCTGAGCATTGGCGGCCGCACTTTCCGCACCGCTCCCCCCGGCCCCGCGGCGGGGCTCCCCCCCCCCCGGTGCCGGACCCCTCGGGGCGGTGGGTGCCCGGTTGCCCGCCCCGGGGCTCCCAGCCGTGCCGTGGGCCAGGCCCCGAGGCCGCGCAGGCCGGGGTGGGGGGAGCGCGGCCGGTTCGGCTCCCCGAGCACCGGGGGTCGGGGGTCGGGCTGCCCGAGCAGCGCCGTGTGCCGGGCGGGTTTGCCCCCCGGCCCCGAGCGCCCGGGCAGAGCCCTGCCACGAGAGGGTCTGGCTGCCGGTGCCGAAGGGTGCCAGCCCTGCGCTCCCCCAAGATCCGCGTCAGGGGTGCTCCGCCGCCCTTCGTTTCCCGCGCTTGATGGCTTCCACGGAACACAGAACGCGTGGCTGCCGGTGAGGACGGAGCCGGGGCTCCAGGCACAACGGGAGCGAGCCAGGGGTGCCCGCGGCGCGGAGGAAAGCTTCGCCTGGGCAGGGGAGGTCTGGCTGGCAGCTGAGCAGCCTAAGTTGTTTTTCTGTACAAAACCCTCAAAATGTTTAAAAAACATAGTTTATAGGGTGCCTTTTTTTTTTCCTCCCTGAAAATTCCACTAGGACCCAAAACTCGGGTGTGATTTCGCTTCCGGCTGCCACCCTGGCACTGCTGGCTGCTGAGCCGGGCACGGGCACACAGTGATGGGGCCCAGGGCAGGACAGCTCGGTGTGTCCCTTAGCTGGGCTTGGTGGGACGTAGCTGCGCTCTGTGGGACGTGGCTGGGCTCCATGTCCCATGGCTGGGCTCAGTACGACATGGCTGGACTCGGTGGGACGTAGCTGGCCTCCATGGGATGTGGCTGGGCTCCGTGGGACGTGGCTGTGCTCTGTGGGATGTCACTGGGCTCCATGTCCCGCGGCTGGGCTCCATGGGACATAGCTGGGCTCCATGGGACATGGCTGGGCTCAGTGGGATGTGGCTGGGCTCGGTGGGACGTAGCTGGCCTCCATGGGATGTGGCTGTGCTCCGTGGGATGTGTCTGGGCTCCATGTCCCACGGCTGGGCTCCATGGGACATGGCTGGGCTCAGTGGGACGTGGCTGGGCTCCATGTAGTGAAGCTGGGCTCCATGGGATGTGTCTGGGCCCCATGTCCCGTGGCTGGGCTCCACGGGATGTGTCTGGGCCCCATGTCCCGTGGCTGGGCTCCACGGGATGTGTCTGGGCCCCATGTCCCGTGGCTGGGCTCCACGGGATGTGTCTGGGCCCCATGTCCCGTGGCTGGGCTCCACGGGATGTGTCTGGGCCCCATGTCCCGTGGCTGGGCTCCACGGGATGTGTCTGGGCCCCATGTCCCGTGGCTGGGCTCCATGGCACGGCCGGGCGCCCGGGAGGGAGAGGCAGCTCGGGGTTGAGCCAGCCCATGCACGGTAAGGGTCCAGGTGCCAAAGGGGCTGGGGTTTCGCAGGGAGGTTTTAACCCGTAAGCAGGGGGTCTCCTTGACCCAGAGTCGTGTAGCAAGGCAGATGAGTTCTTCAATCCCCTTCTCACCCTCTTGCAGGGCCTGGTTTCTGTCCGTGCTCGGGAGGAAGGCCTTGATCCAGGAAAGTGGGTGGATTCCCGCAGAGGACAATGGAGCTGATCGCATGCTCAAAGACTCAAAGCCTTGCCTTAAGCTGCTATTTCCCAGCTTTCCAAGAGCCGGCAAAGAAGCTCTCCGGCAGTTATTTCGCTATCAGTGCGGACGTGTCTGATCCATCTTATCTGGGAAGGTGTTCGCTGGCTGCCCGGGCAGGGGGACGGCGTGTAAAAGCCCTTGGGGAAGGTAAAAGTGAGGCAGCTCACGAGGCTTCTGATTGATGACTGCCACTTTCGACTGAAAATGAGAGCGCAGAAATGCTGTGGTGCCTTTCATTGTGAAGATACCCCAGTGGTGTATCCATAAACATGGAGTTAAGCAGCAAAGTGCCACTAATGGTGAGGAGGGAAGAGACATTTACTGGTGGTCTGGCTGGAAACGGCATTCATGCTTCCATTCCTCCCCCCTCGACCTCCTGGCCCAGCTGGGAGATTTCCCGTTTCACAGACACGGGGTGGAACTGCGCACCTGGGCGGAGTGGGGCCAGTGAGGTGAAGCAGGCGCGTGCCGGGTGCCGGCAGGATTTGACCCGAAGCACTGGGGACACCTTGAAGCAAGGCGCAGATTTCTCCTATTGGAACAATTCGCCTGGTTCCGTGGTGAACCGGCCCTGCTGGTGTGTTTAAAACCACAGGATGAGCTTGTCTCTCAAAAGCAGTTGCTCTCAACTAAAACTCAGGCGGGGGGTGTATGGACTGGGCAGCACGGAATGCCAGCGCCTGTCAACACGATACCCCTGGCCTGGAAATGTCGCAGTACAGCCTCACGCGCATTTTCCTAAGTGCAAATTAATAATTTCAATTAATAACCGCACACTTCCATAACCATCAGAATTAAATTTTCTGCCTGGTCCATATGCCGGCATGAGCCGCGCGGGAGCAGCCTGCGACTGAGCTTTACTTCGCTGGGTCCTGCTCGCGTGACGGTTGGGAACTGAGGAAGGACGGTCGCAGAGCGCGGCAGGAGGGAGAAGCCAACGCCGTGAAACGATCTCCCAGGCAGCAAACCGGATTCTTGGGGAAAGCTGAGTGCCAGGATCCAAGAAGAAGAGGAGTTTCAGCTGAGGTACGTGCTCGTAACACCTCATCCGAGCGCTCACCGGGAGATTCGGCGGTCCCACCTCCGCGGATGCCGGTTTGGCTGCAGCGTGGCACGCGAGTGCCAGGAGCCCTGGTACAGCCCTGGCCGTTCTGCGGTGCGAGGCAGGCTTGGTTCTGCCAGCGCTCTGTTCAAAAAGGATTCACTGAGAGAAAAGGGAAGGTTGCAGGGTGTTCCAGGCAGGGGCTGGTCCCCAGGGCTGCCCTGCCTGGGGCGGCAGCCGTCCCCTGGAGCCCCCAGCCCCGCGGGTGCCTCTGCCAGGCCATTCTCATGCAGAGCGCGTCTGATCCGCTCGTCAGAGCTGGGGACAGGCGGAGGGTGGCAGTTCCCCGGTGCAGATATGCAGCTTGTTCACCACAAATACTGGGGTGAAAGCAGCAGCAGAAAGCAATGGGGGGGGGACACAGGGGGAAACGGAGTGTTAGAAATGGTGCGCTCCCAAACGAGCCAGAGGGTCTGTGCACCCTACTGCAGATGTGTTTTTCGGCCTCATTTCACCTGCCAGACGTGAAAAGCTTCCTCAGACTTGGAGAGCGTTAGTGGGGAAGGGTCCTGATCAGATATTCCCAAGAGATCAAACCCGGGGTGTCATCATCCTGTCCTCTGATGCCACTTTCTGTCCGAAGCTCTCAAAGCCCTTTGCAGTCGCTCCGAGGTCCCCCTTGGAGCACCTTCCTGAGGCGGGCGAGTGTCGCCTGCCCTTGCTGGCCTGGGAAAGCCCTGGAAAGCGGAAGAGCGTGTGAGCGAGCCGGGGGTAAAACCCAGGCGTCTCTCCCCCTGCCCGGCACCGAGCCCGCCCGCTTTCTGTGCGTCCTGCCCGTCTGCAGTGCCTGCCTTGGGCTCTGTGAGCTCGGGAGAAGATCCCTCTGCAGGGGCCGAGGGATGCCCCAACTCCTCCCAGCTTGCTGGTGCGATGGAGACCGCCCAGCGGAGGCTTCGGAGGGATTAGCTCTGTTCCCAGGGGCGGCCGAGACAAATGCAATCTTCGAGACCAGGATCTTGGTTTCCTCTGCAGCTGCATGCCCCTTCCCCTCTCCCACCACGCTCTGCACCGTTGGCTCCCAGGCGAACGTTGCTCCAGGAGTGGATCGTGGCAAGCACCGCGTGCGAAGGTTGCGCGGGGCTGGAAGCACCGCTGCTGGGCTCCGGGACGCTCCTGCCTTCCGACCGCTGGCGAAATCCCGGGCTCTGCCGGCTCCGCTGCCGTGGCCGGGACGGTGACCCCTCACCGCGAGGGAGGGAGCGGCGCTGGGCCCCGAGCGCAGGGGGCTCTGCGGGCAGCCCCCCCGGGAGCGGCGTTCCTCCCGATAGCGGTGTGTGCGCTTAGCAGGGCGGTTTGGGGAGGCCTCGTCGCTGCAGATTAGGCTGTAGCAGGCATATCCTGTTTTCTGGGTAAAAGAGGATTTTGCGGCCAGCTTTGTTAGAGAGGCATTGAAGATTGTTCTTTGTGTGCCCTCGCGTTTGAAGTTTACACGCTGGTAGCTGCAGAGTTTCTGGATGTTCTGGTTACACGGATGACATTTATTTTTAACCTTATTTTTATTAGAGGGTTGTATCATGCGGTCCTGGCCAGCCCACAGGAAGGGCCAGGAGCTTCGTGCAGGAGGGATAACACTTCCTATCTCCGTGTAAACAGCAATTCCCCCCAGATGGGCAAAGCCGGGCCCGCTGCGGGGAGGGCTGGAGGCGGCGTTCCCACATGTGGCTGCAGGATGAGGCTTTCCCACAGCGGGGACAGACCTTGCTCCCAGTAGCTGCAGCCCTGCTACTGGGCTGCTGGGTAGCACGGCTCTGCCCGGGGCTCGGGAGAGATGCTGGGGGCAGCAGGGCTGCTCCGGGGAGCCGTGGTGAGCAGCGGCCGGTCGCTGGAGCTGCGATGGAGCGGAGCTTGTGGAGACGGGCGGTCAGAGCGGGGCTGGGATGAGGGCTCGGGCCATGGAGCTGCCCGGGGAAGAAGAGGACACGTCCCGTGGGATGTGCTCTGGTGGGGTCTTGGACTGAACAACACCAGGCGGTGAAAATGGTTGTTACTGAGGGCTGGGAAAGAGCCGCTGTGCTGTGCGCTGCGTGCACACCGGCACGGGAACCCGAACGCAGCAGGAACAGCACTGCGAGGAAAAGCTCCTCCTGGTCCCTGCCGCAGGGCTGCTCGAGGAGCTCGCAGCTGTCCGAGGCGATTTAATGGCGCTGGTGCTTCTCCCTACCTGCCGGAAGACTTAACAAGCACTTAGCGGTTCCGGGGGCCTGGGAATCTGGGACCCACAGGTCCGGAGAGGACAAGGTCGCACTGCTGAACGCCGTAGGTCATGACACGCATCCGCTCCATTGCTTTATTTGCCCAGGATCTCCAGGCACGCTGCTGTGAAACGCAGAGCAGGTCCCGACTCAAACACCTGGGTGCCAAGCAGGAGCCAGCGGGTGCTCGGAGCCAGAGCAGAGCTCCGGCAGGGAATGGTGTTGGTTTGCCTGGCCAGGGTGGCAGAGGAGAATTTTAGGAAGACATTTGAAGTGGCAGAATAGGGTGGACAGAGAGGAGCTGGGCCGGGTGCCATAACCCAGGGACGCTGCAGAGCAGGCAACGGCCGAGCAGCCTTTGGTGGGGAGGAGGGTCCAGGGTGGGGAGTGCCGAGTTATGCGAGGAAGGGCTGGCACAGTCACTGGGAAGCATCCACAACAGAGAGTGAGGATGAGGAGTCACTTCTGAGGTGGATGGATGTTACCAGTGCCTGGGGAGTGTGACGTGATGGTGGCAGGGAGCGGGTCGGTCACCGGCTCCTCGGGTCGGAGCCCCCGGCTGAGGGGGACCAGCCAGGCGTGCCGACGGCTCTTGCCGGAAGGATTTTTTGCAGAAGCGTTGGGCAGTCCAGCCGTGCTGCCGACCGGAGCCCCCCCGTCACGGGGGGTCTGTGACTGTGGCAGGGTGCACAGAGGACATGCAGCCTGCACCCGGGGCTGGGCAGGGACCCCCCACCTCTCCCCAGCCGCCGCTCCCCGCTCATGCAAGCCCTGGCCACGCTGCCCGGCTTCTGGCGGCTGCTCTGGCGATGGAGCGGAGGGGCTTTGTCCCCACGGCCACGGCCCGAGGCTCCGGGCTGCCGGGGCGCGGTGGCAGGGCTGCTCCGGGCTGCCGGCTGCGAGCCCTCCCGCAGGGTACCAGAAATGCCTGATGGGAGCCTCGGTGTAAAATCCTCTGCAAAGGTACCTTCTTTCCCCGTAAGATGTCATGCAGACTCTCCTGACTGTTCAGAAATAAACTTGCAGCATCTCCCCGTGGCTGTGTGCAGCAGAGGGAGGGAACAGGCTCGGGCTCGGCTCACGCTCTGCCCCGAGCTGCTTTGTTCGGTCCCAGGCCTTTCTCGCACGCAGGGTGCACAGACGCGCTCTCCGGAGCGAGATGATAACTGAGGGGGGAGAGAAAGAGGGCGTTTCGGCCGGGCGGGAGATTGATGGCGGGTCAGCGAGGCCAACGGGGGCAGGAAGGTTTCTGTAGAAAGGGAGAGGAGCCGACGGATGCTTGGAGCAAGGGCTGATTCCACCCTAACGGTGCCCTGGAAACTCTGCTGATCACAACCCGCCAAAGCGTTTCGCTTGCCCAGATTGGGAAAAACAAACGGGAATGAAACCGATTTGCTCGGTTTTCATCCGCTCGACAGAGTCGCCCGGCCGCGTTCGGTTTGCGCGGTGTGTGTTTATCCCGACTGCAGTCGCCGCCGCTCCCGAAGGCTTACCCGGACCTGGCTTCTCGGCCCCTGCTCTTGTTTGCTCGCGGGGCTTCTTTTGCACGTGCAGCCGCGCTTTTCGCGCTTGGGTTTGGCAGGGATGGAGGGGTGGTCTGGGGGGGAACCTGCCGTGCAGGCCTGGGGCCGGGCCGGGCCCTTCCCGCAGGGTTCGGGCACTTCGGCCAACTCGTCCGTCCTCCTGGCCTCGACAGCTCGTCCCCGCCGCGCCGGGCTACTCGCACTCCTCCTTCCCACGGTGACACGGTTTTCTGCGGGATCTAGAAGCGAGGGCAGGGGAGCGGGGAGCACGGGACCCCGTGTGGGCGCTGGGTGCTTTCTCTGGGGTGGGCGAGGCGCAGGCGGCGGGGCTCGACCCCGGCGTGGCCCTCGCCAGCGTCTCGCCCGGCTGCGGGGACGGAGCCGGCCCGGAAGGGCTGCACAGCTCGCGGGGCTTTGTCCAGCCAGGCCGTGCTGCACGGGGCACCGAGGGGCGAGGGTCTGTGCGGGGCACCGAGGGGGGAGGGTCTGCGCGGGGCACCGAGGGGTGAGGGTCTGCGCGGGGCACCAAGGGGCGAGGGTCTGCGCGGGGCACCGAGGGGCGAGGGTCTGCGCGGGGCACCAAGGGGCGAGGGTCTGCGCGGGGCACCGAGGGGCGAGGGTCTGCGCAGGGCACTGAGGGGCGAGGGTCTGCGCGGGGCACCGAGGGGTGAGGGTCTGCCCAGCCCCGCGGCTGAGCTGCGGGGGTCTCCGAGGGCCGAGCCCTGGAGGATGCTGAGCCCCGGGGGGGCACATGGTGCTGGGGATTGAGGGGGACACCAGGGGATGGGGACCCCCGGGAGGATGCGGGACATCGAGGGGGGCTGTGGAGCCCCGAGGAGGGGATGCGGGGCGGGGGGGTTGGGGGGGGGTGCGGGATGCTGGACGATGCGGGGTGGTGGGAGGATGCCGGGGCACCAGGGGTGCGGAGCCGCAGCTGGAGGGTGCGGAGCCGCGGGGGGGTGCCGAACCGCGGGGGGATGGCGGGGGTGCAGGGGGATACCGGGGGAGCGGAGCTGCGGGGGGATGGCGGGGGCGCGGGGGGATGGCGGGGGTGCGGAGGGGTACCGGGGGAGCGGGGGGGGTACCGGGGGTGCGGAGCCGCGGGGGTGCGCACCCCGGGGGGTTGCGGGGGTGCGGGCGGCCGCGGTGCGGTGCGGACCCCGCGAAGCCCTCCCCCCTCCCGGCGTGGGGCGGCGGCGGAGGAGGGGCTGCCCGGCACGGGCAGGGTTAAAGCGCCGTGTAACCGGAGCGCGGGGCTGGCGGGGGCCGGCCGGGGCGCGGGAGGCGGCGGGCGCTGGACGGCGCGTCCCGCCGCGGCGCAGGTGAGCGCGGGGCCGGGGCACCGGGGGGCACCGGGGGGGGGACCGGGGAGTACCGGGGGGGGCCGGGGCCGCGGCGCATCCTCGTGGGCGGCTTTGTTGTGCGCGGCGGCGGCGGCGGGGGACAATGGGGCGGGCGGGGACGCGGTACCGGACGCACCGGAGCGCGGCGGCGGCTGCGGGAGAGCCCCGGCCCCGCGCCCGGTGCCCGGGGCCTGGCGGAGCTCCGCGGCGGGGGGCTCGGGGCGGCGGGCGGAGGGGGCGGCGGGCCCCGGCGCCACTTGTTGCCGGGGGGCTCGGGGAGGGGGGTGGGGGGAAGGCTTGGCCCCCCGCAGCCCCGGGCAGGGCTCGGTTCGTCCCCGGTCCCGCCCGCCCCGCCGGGTCCCGTCGCAGCTTTCGGAGTTTCCCGCGGAGGCGGCGGGGACGCGCGGCCCGGGGGCGCGCACCGGGGCTGTCACGCCGGGGCCGGGCCGGGCCGGGGGAGCGGGGCGGGGGCAGGGCCCGGGCTGGGGGAGCGGGGCCGGCGGCGGGGAGGGGCGGGAGGGGCCGGGGTCCCCCTGCCCGCGGCTCGGCGGGCCCCGGGCAGCGCCGCCCCCAGCCCGGGGGGCACGGGGGGGCTTCCGGGCGCCCGGGATGCGGCGGCAGCGCTGCCGGGGCCGAGCAGCTTTGTTTTCGGTTCCCGGGGCAGGGATCTGTCAGTGCCTCTCGCCTCTGCTCGGTCCGCGGGGCAGCGGCTCCCGGCCGGCGCCTCGGGCGTGTGACCCCCCCCCGGGGCGGGGGACGGAGGGGAGGGGGCGGCCGGAGCCGGGGCGCGCTCAGCTGCCGGGCACCGGCCCACCGGCAGGTACCGAGCCGGGGGGGGGACTGGGGGGGCCGGGGCAGCTTTGCCGGCATCCACCCCCCCCCCCCCCCCCATCCCGGGCACGGGAAGAGGCTCCGCGGGAGGGACGGGCAGGGGAGGGGGACGTCGGAAAACTCCGGGGTGGCCCCAGCCTGGGGGGGGACACACCCGGGGCGAGCCCTGGGCCTGGGGGTCTCGCCGCTGCTGCACCGACCGCCCTCGGCGAGGGGCCGGAGAAGGAGGGAGGGGGCTGAAGCCCGCTGCCCCCCTGCAGCGGGGCTGCCCTGTTCTGCCCCGGTCTCCGGTTTCTAACGAAAGGGCGGGGGGGGATGAGCCAGGGAGTCCCAGCCCGTGGCTCTGGGGGGGGCTGGGGGCTTCTACCCCTCCGTCAGGGGCCGGTGAGGTGTCATTGTCATCGCTCTGTGTCCTCTTGTGCAGGCGAAAGATGAAGCCGTAACCGCCGCGGACGGAGGACCTGCCGCCGCCGAGCGAGACCCCCGCAGCCCCCCGCCCTGCCCGCAGGCAGCCCCGGCCGCCCGCTCCCCGCCGGGCAGGGGGCTCGGGAGGAGCCCCCCGGGCCGGGCTCAGCGCGACGCGCCCGAGATGAGCACGGTACAGAGCCCCGAGCGGCTGGAGCAGCGGCTGCCCGGGCTGGGGGCTGCCCGGGAGGCTCCGCGGGCCCGGTCCGCGCCGGCGGAGGAGGGCCCGGTTGGTTTTCGGTTTTCTCTTTGCTCTGGAGGCGGCGGGCGCCGGGCCGGGGTGGCCGCAGGGGCTGCGGGGCCCGGGGGCGCGGAGGAAGCGGGGGGGAAAATGGAGGGAAGTGGCGGAGCCGGCGAGGGGCCCGGGCAGGAAGCCGGGGGGGGGGGGGGGGGGGGGCTGCCCCTCCGACCCAGCACCTCTGCCGGGCTGCGCTCCCCGCCGCGCTGGGCTGCCGGCCCCTCCGGCTCTTTGCTTGCCGGGATTAGGGGGGGAACGCTGGGCTCGGGGGGAGCCCCCGGCGGGAGCCAGCCCGGGGGCAGCGAGCCCCGGCCATCGGGGTCCTTTCTTTCTTTTTGTTATTCAAACGGGGCTGGGGCGATGGCTGCCATCCCCGCCGGCGCGCAGCGCTCACTCCAGCCTTTTGATATGCATGGCCCTGTCTGGAGGCAAAGTCCGGCGGCTCCCGCCACCTCCCGCGAAGCCTCACCCGATAAGGCGGCCCGGGACCGTCCCGGGGCGGGGGAACGGCAGCCGGCCCCGGCCGGGGCGGGGGGCAGCCCCGGGCGGGGGGCAGCGGGGTGCGGGGCACGGCCCTGCCGGGGCAGCGGGCAGGGGAGCATGGCCACGCTGCCCGTCCCTGCCCATCCCTGCCTGCCCTGCCCACTCTGCCCGTCCCTGCCTGTGCTGCCCACCATGCCCACTCTGCCCGTCCCTGCCCGCCCTGCCTGCCTTGGCCGTGCTGACCACTCTGCCCAGCACTGCCCACTCTGCCCGTGCCTGCCTGTCCCTGCCTGTGCTGCCCATCATGCCCACTCTGCCCAGTCCTGCCTGTCCCTGCCTGTGCTGCCCATCATGCCCACTCTGCCCAGTCCTGCCTGTCCCTGCCTGCGCTGCCCATCATGCCCACTCTGCCCAGTCCTGCCTGTCCCTGCCTGCCCTGCCCACTCTGCCCACCCCGGGCAGCCGGCGAGCTCGGCCGGGCAGCGACCAGGAGCCTCCCTAAGCAGTTAATATCGTGGCATGGGCTTTAACCAGTTTGGCAAACCTTAAAGAAACTGGTATTGCAAAACTGGGGCGGGATGCGGAGTCGGCGGGCTCATTGTCTCGGTGGGGTATGGCTGCGGGGCCCGGCCGGTCACCAGGCAGTGCCGGGGCTGCCGCTAGCGCCGGTCTCCTGGGGAGCTGTGCGCGTCGGGAGCTGGAATTCTGCATTATTTGATTCTTCGTGGGTTCTCGCACAAAGCGCGTGGCTGCAGTGCCTGCCCGTGTGTTTGCAGTGCATTAAGCAGTGCAAACACTGCGGTGCTGGTTTTCTCCTCCTCCTGTGAGACAGAACATGTGGGGAGAGCGCTCTGTTTCTTATTATTTTCGCAATGCCCTGCGTGCACATGTCGGTGTGCGCTTCAGCGAGGGGAGGCGAGGACAAAGAGCTGAGCCTTCCTCCCGGGCAGGGGGTGGTGAGGCTTGCGAGGCCGGTGGCGGCTGCGGCGATGCTCGGTGGCCGGGCGGCCTCGTCACGGGGCAGGGCGGGCTCGGGCGGGCGGCCCCGTCGCTCGCTGCAGAAGGCCGCAGCAGCAGGAGCAGGGCCGGGAGCTGCCGTCCCGCCGCCCGGCTGTCGGTTTTTGGGAAAACGAGACGGTTTTTAGCTAGCTTTGCAGTTGGGGTCGCGGTGGGACGTTCCCTTTCCCGCCCGCGTGTCAGAGGATGGGGACGGGGTGTCCTGAGCGATGGCGGCTGGAGGAGGGCACGGAGCGAGCCGGGCCCCGAGGGCTGGCAGAGCCACGGCCGTTCCCTCCAAAGCTGTAACTTTTTTTTTTCCCCCGCTTTATACAGTTGGAACACGGAGGACATCGGAGGTCCCTGAGCCACTGAGCCACGTGGCGAAGCTGAGCTTGGCACATCGGGTGCCCGGTCCTGGCTGTGTGTCCTGGGGGCCCTGGCCGCCGTGTCACTGTCCCCAGCGCGGGGCTGGCGGGGACACGCTCGCCCCATCGCCGGCCGTGCCGGGTGCTGGGCAGCCCCTGGGGCTGAGAAAGGAAAAGCCATTCTGAGGCGCAGGTTTGAACCTCGTGGGCTCAGGCTCCTGTCGGAGGCTCCCACAGAGGCTCCTGGCAAAGGACCGAATGCCGAGCTCCTCCGAAGGTCCCGGCGGGGTTTGGAGATGTTTTGCAGGGCTGGGAGGTGGCTGTGCCCGCTCCTGTCCTCCCTGGACCTTCACAGCCTCACGTTGCCCCATCTCCCTGTCCCCGGCCTCTCCTCTGGGTCACCCTCACGCCGAGAGAGCAGCGTATCCTCTCGTACCTCGCTGTGTGGATTCCCAAGTGACATTCACTATTTTTTTGTGAGATTTGCTCTTTTTTTTTTTGTGGCAGCATCACTCCTGGCTGTGGTTGCTGCCGTTCTGCGGCATCGCAGGCTGGGGAGGGGGAATGGGCCCTGGAGGAGCTGGCCCAGCTGTGCTGCACCGGGGCTTGTGGCTGTGTCCAGGTCACCGGGGGCCGGCGTGCGAGGGGCCGGCGTGCGGGACCCGCTGCCCAGGCCGGGGGCAGCCGGGGGCAGCCCGGCGAGTCTGGGCAGCTCCCAGGAATTGTTCGCCGGGTCTGGGAGCAGATGTGCTGCAGCAGTGGGATTTCTGCGCACAGCTGGAGGGGTTTGTGCAGCTTTAGACTCCCTCGGGTGCCATTCCGCTCCTCCTCGTCCCTGCAGACATGTCTGCGGGGGGCGGCCGGCCGTGCCCCCGGGCTCTGCCTCCGGAGCTGGGTGCCCGGCACCTGCTTTCCGTCAGGTTTGGACCTTACCAAGGTTTGAACGCTGCCCTCGGCAGCCAAAACATCAAACCCCGGCTGGTCTTTGTTTGTCGGAGGTGCTGACAGATGATCTCAAAGCAGAAATCTCGATTGTTAGGGAAGCGGCTGGAGGTGACGCTGAGCGAGAGCGGTGGGGAGGGGGCGGCGGGGCTGGACTCCGGGGTCTATTTGGGGCTGGGGGGGAAGGGGGGCTGTTGCTTTTGCTTCCTAACGGGGCCTTGGGTGGGAAGAGCCCCGTTTGCTCCGTAGCTCGTCGAGCTGAGTGACGTGCTCCTGAAATGACTGCGCTGGCGAAGGGGCAAGTCGCAGCACAGATCCATAGCCCAGCAATGAGGCAGCCTCGTTAGCGCGGTCCCAGGTGCCGCTGGGAGAGCCTGGAAGCTTCCACTTCCGAAAACCGGATCCAGGGAGGGCACCCCAGGGGAGGCAGAGGCAGCTGGGCGCAGGCGAGGCGTGCCCCACCTCTCCTGGGGACGCCTGGCCCGGCTCGGTCCATGCCGCAGCAGCTCCCGGGGCGGGGGGACACAGGCGCCCGCTCCCCCGGGACGGGAGGGTGCGTGAGAGCTGCCGGCGCAGCCCCCTGCCCTGCCCCTTCGCCCTGGGGTGCAGCCCCCTGCCCTGCCGCTTCGCCCTGGGGTGCAGCCCCCTGCCCTGCCGCTTCGCCCTGGGGTGCAGCCCCATGCCCTGCCCCTTCGCCCTGGGGTGCAGCCCCCTGCCCTGCCGCTTCGCCCTGGGGTGCAGCCCCCTGCCCTGCCGCTTCGCCCTGGGGCAGGGAGCCGAGCCTGGGGGGGGAAGGGGGGTGCAGGAGGAGTTTTCTCCCTTTGGAGGAGTTTGACTGCTGCGGGCGCCAGGACTTTGCCCCACATGGCGAGCTCTCTGCCGCGTCCCGCTGCTGCTGTGACAGCCCACCCAGTGCTGGGCGCGCTGGGCAGCCGGAGCACAGTGAGACTGGTGCTGGGGCGGGGTGGGGGGATCGCCCCTGGTTTCTCTGGGGTGCCTGGGAAGTGCAGCCCCCACCCCGATCCAGGGGCTCCAGGCGCAGCCGGGACCGCTCCGGCAGAGCCAGCCTGGGCTGGGCAGCGCCGAGCCCGGGAGCGCTCTGCGGCGTTGGGGCGCGGGGCCCGGCAGCGTAGCCCTGGAGAAACCCCCCGGCACTTCCATAAGGACGGGCGCCGCGCGTCTGGGGCCTCCGATTCCTGGAGCCGGGCTTCAGGGCCACCACGCTGGTGGGGAGGTTTTGTCCAGGTGCCCGTTAGCTCCCGCTGCCGCTCCAGATGCATCTCCGGTCAGATCCCTCGGCTAACGGCCTGAATACTTGTGGCTGGCTTGAAGAGCTTGCGCCGACCGCTTTGCCTTCCCTGGGGCTTTCTGCACAGCTGAGTTTCCTTTCCACTCGGCTTCCACAGGCAACCATGAAGGACAAGAGCCACGGCCGGGATGAGGCGGACTGCAGGGCAGAGCTGATCCTCATCAACGGGGACTGCGCCGATCCCGCGGACGACACACCCGCCCTTGTTCTGGAGGCGAACGGGAAGCCAGACACCCCGGGTGAGTCACGCTGCTCTGTGCCCGGGATGCTCTGTGCCCAGGGATGCCCCGTGCCCAGGATGCCCCATGCCCAGGATGCCCCGTGCCCGGGATGCTCCATGCCCGGGATGCCCCGTGCCCGGGATGCCCCGTGCCTGGGATGCTCCGTGCCCGGGATGTGCCGTGCCTGAGATGCCCCGTGCCCGGGATGCCCCGTGCCCGGGATGCCCCATGCCCGGGATGTGCCGTGCCCGGGATGCACTGGGATGCTCGGGGTCAGAGATCTCCCAGCCGCCGTCCCGAGGGCTGCCCAGGGCTGCAGCGTCGCGGCCGTGGCCGGGGCCCCTCCGTGGCTCTGCTGGGTTTCCGGCAGCACGTCCAGGCCACGGCGACAGAAGTGGCTGTGGAAGCGGGTGCCGTGTGGGGACGCTGGCTCTGCCCCGCGACGGTTTAACCCCCCTCGGGGGGAGGGAGGCGGGGAGCCCCTCACGCACCCAGCGGTGCTGCCGGGCCGAGGGGCTGCGTCACGGCTCCTGGGATGCTCCGGTCGTGGTCCCCAGATCTCAGCTCCTGGGTTCACAAGGTCCTGCTGTAGCTGAACCGGCGACAAGCCCGGCATAGCGGGCATGTGGTCTGCTTACGCCTCTGAGCTTGCAGGAGCGAGAAAGTGCCCAGGAAGGTCCCACACTTGCTGTTGGAGTCCGTCCCAGTTGTGGGGCCGGTGTGTGGCGTGGGGCTGCTGGTGTGGCAGTACCGCAGTGGGCAGCCTCGGGGACGCCGCTTGTCTTCTGCGCTCGGCCGCGTTTCTCCAAGAGGAGGTTTCGGTCTCTCCCAGTCACGCCTTGCCGCTCGGAGCAGTCGTGGGCGTGGGTGTGCGGGGCACGGCCGGGATGGCTCCCGGAGCCTGAGGCCGCTCTGCTGTGTCCCTGCGCAGATGCCGGGGGCCTGGGGCTGCCGTCGCTGAAGAACAGCAAGAGGGTGAGCAAGGGAGACCTCTCCAAGGAGGACCTGGCCTGGCCGCTCGCTCTCGCCGGGGCGCAGGAGGTGAGTGCTCACCCGGGCTGCTCCCAGGCCGTGCTGCCCGGCGCGCTGGGGGCTGTCTGCGGGGGCACCTGGTGCCCGGGACCGCGGCCGGGACCCTCGCCTGTTCCCCTCCGGGGCACCTCCCTCGCTTGGCGTCAGGGGAACCGTCCAGTGGCAGATGCAGTTTTCATTTACAAGCGTAATATTTGTTTTCAGTTTTAAATTCTTGGTTTCCATGATGTCATTGGCAGCAGGAGGGGGTGGTGTGACGCAGCGGTGCCCACCATGCGTTGGAACAGTCTCAGAATGGTTATGCTGATATTCTCTTTAGAAAGCCTTGGCCCTATTGACGGGGTGAAGCACCTCGTGTCTCCCGCTCGCGGGGTGGCCTGCTTCAGCTGCTGCGGGGCTGGCTCCCAGTTTCGCCCCCCTGCCTTTCTTGACTAGCTTGACAAAAACCTCCGGGGTCTGGAAGCATTTTGGCCTTCTGGCTCTGAGATGGTGGCCTTGTGACTTTGCAATAAAACCCCAGGGTTGGAGATCTGCCCGCGACGAGGCAGCGTCCGAAGGAAAGAGCCATAAATCCAAACGCAGTGAAAATTCCGCTTTCCCGCTACGTCGGGGTCGGGGCTCTTCACTTGTAAAATCTCATTTGATTCTGAAACTCTGTTACGCCGGATGCAGGAAGCGTGCCTGGGTTCGGCTGTTTGTAAACTGCGGCTGCTGAAACCGCAGGGGCAGAGCTGCCCTGGGTGCCTCCGCGGGGCCGGGCGGTGGGAGGGAGAGCACCCACGCCTGTGGGAGAGTGGGGTGCCGTGCCCGGGACGGCGGCTCTGCCGGGGCCCCCGCTCCCCCGGCAGCCAGACCCCCGGCTGCTGGCTCCGCAGCTCTCGGTCGCGCCGCCGTGGCTGCAGCTGCGAGCAGGGGGGTGCGGGATGGTGGAGTCGGGGGTGCACGTGGCAGCTGGAAGCTGATGTGAGCAGCTGCTGGTGGGCCGGAGCAGCGCGTGCTCCCGAGCGGGGCTGGGCAGCCGCAGAGATCACAGAATCACAGAATCGTAGGGGTTGGAAGGGACCACTGTGGGTCATCTAGTCCAACCCTCCTGCCGAAGCAGGGTCACCTACAGCAGGCTGCACAGGACCTTGTCCAGGCAAGATGCCGTGCAGTGCCCCGTCACACCGAGGGGCTCAGCCCGAGGTGCTTCCCGCAGCCGTCCGTGCTGCCCCGGCCTTCCCCGTGCTCTCGTCCCCAGGGCGCTGGTGCTGCCGAGGAGCACGGGCTGTCCCCGTCCCTGCGTGCTGCGGGCGCGGGGAAGGCGGCCGTGCCACGGCAGCTCCCTGTTCCGGTTGCAGGTACGGCCCCGGGGCAACGCCGGCTGGGAGAGCAGCCTCAGGCAGAAGCCCCCCGTCCGCCTCATCTTCCAGGCGGGGCAGACCCGGCACGAGATGCGGATCAAGGACACGAGCATGGAGACGCTCAGGGACCTGCCGACTCCCTTGCGGGTGAGGGTCTGGGCGGGTGCCGGGGTTTTCCTGGGGCTTCCCTGGGGCCCCGGACACCTGCACTGCTGCTGTGCCCTGGCCGAGCGGCTTCAGATGTGTCGCAGCCGCTCCGTGCCTCAGTTTCCCCTGTGAAGTGTGGGGGGCTGTGTGCTATTGCCTTTGCTATGAACTGGGTGCTTCGAACGCCCTGGGATGAACTGGGGGAGAAGGGAAGAGAGCAAGAGGCATGCTGGTTTATGTGTCTTGCAAGTGAAAGCAGAGCAGTTCTCCCTCAGACACCCCTGTCCTGGGCCCTGCCCTCCGTTCCCGGGCGCGGTGGCGTCCCCACTCCCCATCTCCTCCTCTCCTCGCCCTCCGATTCCCGGCCAGGGGGCTGGGGGTGACCTGGGGCGGGTCTCTGCTCCCCCCTGCCCCTCTCCCCACCTTCCCCCCGCGCTCACGCCCCGCTCCCTGCACCGCGCAGAGCTCCAAGCGTCGCCCGGCTGCGGCCGTCCCCGTGGCCACCATCGACCTGACGGAGGAGGACTCCCGGGACTCGTCGCGGAGCAGCAGCACGCTCTCCGGCAGCAGCTCCCAGGAGGGGCAGAACGGCTCCGCCGAGCTGGGCGCCGAGGAGCCGGACGGCAGAGACGCGGGGATGGCACTGGAGTACCAGGTACGGCGGGGCCAAACTCTGCTCCCGCGCTGAGACCCTGCGCCCGGGGCGGTGCGGGGTGAGGGTGAGCCTTCCCGGCGTGCCCTGAGCCTGCAGGCGAAGGGACCCGCTGGAAACCTCACTGCTGCTTCTCCTGCCTCCTCCTGCCTGCCTGCCCTTCCCTGTGTGTCTGGGGTGTGACGGTGCCGGGCTGTCCCCATCCAGGCTGTCCCCATCGGCCGGGCAGGTGGCGGGGCCGGTGCTGCGCCGCGGGCACCTCGCTGCCGGCGGGCAGCGCGCGGGGACCAGCCCTGCCAAGTGCTCCCTGCGCGGCGTGGGGGGCTGCGGGGCCTCCGAGGGCCCCCGGGCCGCGTGCGTGGCACCCGCCGCGCCGGCAGCCGTGCCGTGCCCTGCCGAGGCAGGCAGTTGCATGCGCGGAAAATGTTTCTGTCGGGGATGCTGGAGAGGAGCGGAGCTGCCGGGGCTGCAGAGTGATTCAGTGCCTGCGGGCGTCGGGGCAGGGCCCGAGACGTGCAGGAATTGGGCAACTGCATCTTGCTGCATAATTAGGTGCCTAATTGCAGAACAAAGCTGGGACGGAGGGCTCTGCGGGCGGGGGTGACCGCTCCGTGCGAGGGGACTCCCTGGGCACAGCACCATGGCCGCCCTGGCATGGTCACGCCAAGGTGCCCAGCTCTCCTTGTGCTTTTCTCTGTTTTCTCTCTGCCTGGTGGGCACAAGAGGTGGGTGGGTGCCCTCTCCCTGGCACTGAGCCCCGTGAAGGGCGTCTCGCTGTGCCGCGGAGCTGCCTGTCTGCTCAGGGAGCCCGGGGAGCAGGCGCTGTGCCAAGGCTTCCCTGCGCAGGCGGGACACGGAGCATCCCCTGCCATGCCCCCCACGGCCTGGGCCGTGCCTCGTGGCTCGGCGGCAGCACGCAGGGAGCCGCCTTCTCCCAGACAAACGTGGCTGCGGTGGGCGAGGGGACCGGGAGAGTCCGTCTGCGCTCCCCGGAGCTGCTGCTCCCCTGCCTTGCCCGTTCCCGTCACCGGGGCTGCCGCGAGAGCTTCTGTGACAGCCGGAGGCTCCCGGGGCTTGCAGAGACCCCGGCAGGGCGGGCAGGAGTGGGCAGGCAGGGTGGGCAGGCAGGAGTGGGCACGCACGGGCACCGGTGCCAGCAGAGCCGTGCAGGACGGAGCACGCGCCGCGCCGCGTGTGCCAGGCGCCGGGCTCGGCGTGGGGCTGGCACCGCGCAGCCCATGCTGCCGAGCTGCGGCGCGGCGCAGGGCTGGGAGCCAGCGCTGCCGGGGATGTGTTTGGCTGGTTTTTTTTTTGGGGGGGATGGTGGTGCAGCTTTTGTAGACCGCTGGGCGTAGGTGCGTGCACGCGATTTGGAGCGAGGCGCACGCGCGGCGGAGCGGCTCTGCAGGGCGCTCCGTGGCCGTTCCCCCGCGCTCCGGGGCTCTCCTGCGCGGCTGCTCGGAGAAAACGGGGAATTTGTGCTGGTGGCTGATCCGTGTTGTCCTCTTCTGCTTTCAGGATGGGAAGGAATTTGGAATTGGGGAGCTCGTCTGGGGAAAGATCAAAGGCTTCTCGTGGTGGCCTGCGATCGTCGTCTCCTACAGGGCCACGGCCAAGCGCCAGGCGGTCTCGGGCATGCGGTGGGTGCAGTGGTTCGGAGACGGGAAGTTCTCCGAGGTAAGCCTGCTGCCTGCCCCTGCTGCGCCCGGGCTGCAGTCCCCTCCCCGGCACGTTTCTGCCGTCTGTCCCGTTACAGAATCACAGAATAGTAGGGGTTGGAAGGGACCTCTGTGGGTCACCCAGTCCAACCCCCCTGCCGAAGCAGGGTCACCCAGAGCAGGCTGCACAGGACCTTGTCCAGGCGGGGCTGGAATATCTCCAGAGAAGGAGACTCCACAGCCTCCCTGGGCAGCCTGGGCCAGGGCTCCGTCACCCTCAGAGGGAAGAAGTTCTTCCTCATGTTCAGATGGAACTTCCTGTGCCTCAGTTTGTGCCCATTGCCCCTTGTCCTGTCGCTGGGCAGCACTGAAAAGAGCTTGGCCCCATCCTCCTGACCCCCACCCTGCAGATATTTGTAGGCATTTGTAAGGTCCCCTCGCAGCCTTCTCTTCTCCAGGCTGAACAAGCCCAGCTCCCTCAGTCTCTCCTCGTAGGGGAGATGCTCCAGTCCCCTCACCATCCTCGTAGCCCTCCGCTGGACTCTCTCCAGTAGCTCCTCATCTTTCTTGAACTGGGGAGCCCAGAACTGGACACAGGACTCCAGATGAGGCCTCACCAGGGCAGTGTAGAGGGGAAGGAGAACCTCCCTCGTCCTGCTGGCCACATTCTTCTTGATGCACCCCAGGATCCCATGCCTCTGGGGTGGGGGTGCACCCAGCTCCAGCCCCCCGGGCAGGGACCCCAGCCTTCGGCGCGGGCAGGCTCTGCCGCGCTCTCGTGGCTCTGGCCTCAGTAACGAGGGACCAGCTGCCATGGGTGGGTGACAGAACCCAGCAATGGGGACAAGGGAAAATCCTGTGGCAGACGTCCGCCCGGCCCCTGCGCAGGGCTTTGTCTGAGCCTGGGTCTCTAGGGCTGCCCCCGCTGCTCTGCAGATGCCCTCCCACAGCCCCGGAGCCCCTCGGCCGTCCGGCGTCTCCGCTGGGCTGCGGGCAGGAGGAGGGCAGGGCTGTGCCGGGTGCCCGTGTCGCGCCGGGTGCCCGTGTCACGCCGGGTGCCCGTGTCACGCCGGGTGCCCCGTGTCGCGCCGGCTGTGCTGGCAGAGCTGCGGTGCCAGCAGAAGGCCCAAAATGCCCGTCCCAGCCGCGAGCGCGATGCCGCCGTCTCTGCCCTCCTCCCTCCCCTCCAAGGCCAACGCTGGGGCTTCTCGCCCGGCTGCGTGGTCCGGACACAAAGCCCCGGCTGTGACCCGGCGCCCGCGGCTGCGGCGTGAGAGCCGTGCGGGGAACCGCAGCGCTGCCGGGCCGGGTCTGCGGCGCAGGGGTGCGGTGCGGACATGGCCGGAGCGAGGCGTGCCCGTGCCCGTGCCCGCTGGTGAGCTTTTGTCGCTCTCTCGCAGGTTTCTGCAGACAAGCTGGTGGGACTGATGGCCTTCCGGCAGCATTTCAACTCCGCCACGTTCAATAAGCTGGTCTCCTACCGACGAGCCATATACCACGCGCTGGAGGTGAGCGCGGCGCAGGGCTGGGCCTGGGCGGACGAGGAGCCGGGAGAAGCGGCCGGGCTGCGCGGGGGGCCATGGGGTGCGGGGAGGGACGCGCTGTGCTTGGCGCGGCCGACGCAGCTGAGCCGGCAAAGCCAAGGGGTTGCTGGGGCGGGAGGAGATGCGGCAGCGGGGAAGCGGGGTGTCTGCTCAGCCCGGGTGCCTGCGGAGCTCGGGGTGGGGTGGGGGGGCTGGGGTAGGGCTTCCCAGCCAATGGGATCCTGGGGTGCATGAGGAGGAGTGTGGGCAGCAGGGCGAGGGAGGTTCTCCTTGCCCTCTGCTCTGCCCTGGGGAGGCCCCATCTGCAGTGCTGTGTCCAGTTCTGGGCTCCCCAGTTCAAGAAGGATGAAGAGCTACTGGAGAGAGTCCAGCGGAGGGCTACGAGGATGAGGAGGGGACTGGAACATCTCCCCTACGAGGAGAGGCTGAGGGAGCTGGGCTTGTTCAGCCTGGAGAAGAGAAGGCTGAGAGGGGACCTTAGAAATGCCCATAAATATCTGCAGGGTGGGGGTCAGGAGGACAGGGCCAGACTCTTTCCAGTGGTGCCCAGTGACAGGACAAGGGGCAACGGGCACAAACTGAAGCAGAGGAAGCTCCAGCTGAACCCGAGGAAGAACTTCTTCCCTCTGAGGGTGACGGAGCCCTGGCCCAGGCTGCCCAGGGAGGCTGTGGAGTCTCCTTCTCTGGAGATATTCCAGCCCCGCCTGGACACGGTGCTGTGCCCCCTGCTCTGGGTGACCCTGCTTGGGCAGGGGGTTGGGCTGGGTGACCCCAGAGGTCCCTTCCAATCCCTACTATTCTGTGATTCTGTGATTCTGTTGCTGTGTGCAGCAGGGTTGGTTCTGGGTCGTGCCTGCAAATTGCCTTGAGAGCGATCACTGCGGGAGCTCCCGCCGCCCTCCAGAATTAATCGTGTCCCCCGTCTGCTGCGGCGATGGGGACAGCTCGCAGGAAAACCCTCCTTTCTCTGCTGGGACTGTTCCCAAGTGCAGCCATGGGGCCAAACTCTGCCTGTCCCTGGGGATCCAGGGGTAACCGCGGCTGCTCTGGGCTCTGGCCGCTCCGGGAGCCCCTGGGGCCCGGCTCCCCGGTGCTGTGACGCGGGCAGCATCGCGCTGGCAGGGGGGTCCTGGGCTGGTGCCGGGTGCCCTTTGCAGTCGGGGCTGGCACTGAGCCCCCCGTGGGTCTGCCCCCCGTCCAGGGGACGCGTCACGCTCCGGGTTTCGGTGCTGCAGACCCGCAGGCGCCTCTTTTCTGCCTTTTCTTTGCTTCCTGTGGCGTGCTGGGGAGCGGAGTCTGGGCGAGAGCTGGGGCTGGGTGCTCCCGGCTGGGTCGGGGCTGGTGGAGGCCGGACGGGCTCGTGGCGGGGGGGGAGGCACAGGACGGCGGCCGAGGGCGCGCCCAGGGTGGGAATCCGGCAGCTGCCGCTGCGCCGGGGACGCTGCGCCCTGCGCACGTGTGTGCGTGGTGGGGAGGGGGCCTGGGACCGTGACCAGCCCCGGTCACCGCGGCCCCCGCCGTGCCCCCGCCGCGCTCGGCAGGTTGCCCGGAGCCGGTCGGGGAAGACGTTCGCAGCCGCCGCCGGGGAGTCGCTGGAGGAGCAGCTGAAGCCCATGATCGACTGGGCCCTCACCGGCTTCAAACCCCTGGGCCTGAAGGGACTGCGGCCGCCCAAAGCCTCAGGTGAGGTGGCAGCCGAGCCGGGCGCGGGCAGCAGCCGCCGGTGCCCCACCGCTCTGTGCCACGGCCGTGCCTGCCCCATCCCCGGGGGCTCCTCCCTGGGTCCCCCACAGCAGCACTGCAAAACGCCAGAGTAAAGCACCCCCGGAGCCATTGCTCCTGGAGCCACTGAGCCTCGAGCCGTGCCCGGGGAGCCCGGGTGGTCGGGAGGGCTCTGCTTTGGCTGGGGTGGGACCTGGCAGCGCTCGGTGGGAGATGTCCCCCGGTGTCTGCAGAGCTCCCGGGGCCCGAGGCTGGTCCCCAGGGAGCCACCTGTGCCTTGCAGAGAACGGGGCCCTGGGGAACGGGCTGGAGAAGGTGCTCTCCCTCGAGCAGTACCCCCCCACCAAGAGGCTGAAGACCAACCTCTGCAACAACAGCAAGGAGCAGCGGGTGGAGGAGGACCAGACCCGAGGTAACTGGCAGCGGGAGCTGGGGAGCGGCGTGGGCTGGGCTGTGGGTCTTGAAAAGCACTGGGAAACCTCTCTGGGAAGGGGCTTGGTTCTTCCTGCCGGCCATGAGCTTGGTTTCCAAAGGCAGAGGCTTTTGTGGTCTCGTGTTGCTCACTCGTGCCTTAGGAGACAGCAGCGAACGCAGCTGCCAGACGTGGTGCCGCAAGCTGGGCTCCGTTAACTGCTCAGCTGGGGAGTGACCGACCGGGGTGTTGCTGCTCTGAGCTCTGCCTCGAACGTCTCCAGCAGTGACGGGACTTGGGGTTTGCCCCAGAAATTGTCTGCTGTGCCCGTGGGCTGCCTGCTCTGTGCAGCGCTCAGCGGAGCTGTAGCGGTTTCAATGCGAGAAACGGGGCGTCTGGAAGTAGAGAGCCTTTAAAGTTTGTTACATGAGGAATGATTAATCTCTTTTTTTTTAATTTTATAAAGAGCAAATGGTGTCTGAAGTTACGAACAACAGTGGGAGTCTCGAAGGTAACCGATCGCGCTGCCTCTCTCGGGACGAGGTGTGGGGCTGGCGCGGGTGCTTGCAGGCAGCGCCAGGCAAAGATCGTGGGTCCCCGTTTAACGGCCCCGTGAAGAGGGGGGGAAGGCGCGGCGGCTGCGGATTGCTGGGCCTCCCCTCGCGCGAGGGGAGCCGGCTGCCGCGCAGGGCCTCCCCGCGGGCTGCTCCCAGGCAGCCGGGTCCGGAGCGGCCGGCGGTGCGGGGCTGCACGGGGCTGGGGGGGGGCTGCACGGGGCCAGGGGGGACTGCACGGGGCCGGGGGGGGCTGCACGGGGGCTGCACGGGGCCGGGGTGGGCTGCACGGGGCGGGGGGGGGCTGCACAGGGACAGGGGGAGGCTGCACGGGGGCAGGAGGGGCTGCACGGGGACAGGGGGGCTGCACGGGGCGGGGGGGGGCTGCACAGGGACAGGGGGAGGCTGCACGGGGGCAGGAGGGGCTGCACGGGGCCAGAGGGGGGCTGCACGGGGCCAGAGGGGGGCTGCACGGGGGCAGGAGGGGCTGCACGGGGACAGGAGGGGCTGCACAGGGGCAGGAGGGGCTGCACAGGGACAGGGGGGCTGCATGGGGCCGGCGGGGGGCTGCACGGGGACGGGGGGGCTGCATGGGGCCAGGGGGGGCTGCACGGGGACGGGGGGCTGCATGGGGACAGGGGGGGCTGCACGGGGCTGGGGAGGCTGCACGGGGGCAGGAGGGGCTGCACGGGGACAGGGGGGCTGCACGGGGCCAGAGGGGGGCTGCACAGGGGCAGGAGGGGCTGCACGGGGGCTGGGGGGGCTGCACGGGGGCAGGAGGGGCTGCACGGGGCCGGGGGGGGGGCTGCACGGGGACAGGAGGGGCTGCACGGGGACGGGGGGGGGGGTTGCACGGGGCCAGAGGGGGGCTGCACGGGGGCAGGAGGGGCTGCACGGGGGCTGGGGGGGCTGCACGGGGGCAGGAGGGGCTGCACGGGGCCGGGGGGGGGGCTGCACGGGGACAGGAGGGGCTGCACGGGGACGGGGGGGGGGTTGCACGGGGCCAGAGGGGGGCTGCACGGGGACGGGGGGGGCTGCACAGGGACGGGGGGGGCTGCACGGGGACAGGGGGGGCTGCACAGGGCCGGGGGGGGCTGCACGGGGCCGGGGGGGGCTGCACGGGGGCAGGAGGCGCTGCACGGGGACAGGGGGGGCTGCACGGGGGCAGGAGGGGCTGCACAGGGACAGGGGGGCTGCATGGGGCCAGGGGGGGCTGCACGGGGACGGGGGGCTGCATGGGGACAGGGGGGGCTGCACGGGGACGGGGGGGGCTGCACGGGGACAGGGGGGGCTGCACGGGGCCGGGGTGCTGCCTGCCCCGGGGTGAGCCGAGCTCCCTCTGTCCCACAGACAGCTGCTTGTCCTGCGGGAGGAGGAACCCGGCCACCTTCCACCCGCTGTTCGAGGGGGGTCTCTGCCAGACGTGCAGGGTAAGTGCTGCCGGAGGACGGGGTGCGGGGTGCAGCCCCGCT
The DNA here is from genome assembly GCF_030867145.1 of Opisthocomus hoazin. Taxonomy (NCBI): domain Eukaryota; kingdom Metazoa; phylum Chordata; class Aves; order Opisthocomiformes; family Opisthocomidae; genus Opisthocomus; species Opisthocomus hoazin. The sequence continues at coordinate 19,107,762 of NC_134431.1, forward strand.
GCAGCCAGCGCTGTCGGGACAGCAGGGCGGTGGTGCCCGATCCTGGCCGTGCTGTGCACCCTGCTGCTGTCCCTCGGTGTGTTCTCTCCGCTTGAAGCACTGAGGGTGTGCATCTCCGAGCTCTCGCCATGCACCAGGGACGGAGCCAAGCTGCCTGCTCTGCTCACCTGCTGAGCACAGATCCTGATCCTCTCTCCTCTCTCCTCCCGGCTGTCCTTTCACTAGGATAGATTCCTGGAGCTCTTCTACATGTACGACGAAGACGGCTACCAGTCCTACTGCACCGTCTGCTGCGAAGGGAAGGAGCTGCTGCTCTGCAGCAACGCCAGCTGCTGCAGGTGAGCACCGTGCGTCCCCGTCGCGGCTCCTCCGGCCGAGCTCCCTGGGAGCCGCAGGGAAGCGGGGCCGTGCACGAGCCTGGGCTGGGTGCTGTGCTGGTCCCCGGCTGGCTGCCATGCGGCACGTCCCCAGCACGGCCTCCTTGTCCCTGCTGAGCTGGGCTGCACCTGAACCAGCCCTGGGGAGGATGGCAGGAGCTTTACCTGTGCCTGGTCACCAGCTTGTGGTCGCAGCCCTAAAAACCAGGGTACTGCCTGCGAAAATACCCTGCAGAATGGGCTGGGGGCTCTGGTGCGTGGCAGGGAGACTCCAGAGAGGCTGGGGTGACCCAGAGGGGTTTCTGGAGGTGACGGGCACGAGGCGTTGTGCTTTGGGCAGGTGCTTCTGTGTGGAGTGTCTGGAGGTGCTGGTGGGGCGAGGGACGTCGGCCAAGGCAAAAGAGCAGGAGCCCTGGAACTGCTACATGTGCCAGCCGCAGAGGAGCTACGGCGTGCTGCACCGCCGGCAGGACTGGAACACCCGCCTGCAGGACTTCTTCACCAGCGACAAGGGGCAGGAATACGTAAGGGCTGCCGAGGGCAGGGCGAACAGCTCGGCATTCCTTGGCCCTCTGCCTTGCTCTCGCTCATCCACCCTCTCCAAGGGTGCTGGGCTCTTGGCCCTGCAGGTGCTCTCCCAAAGGTGGAGGCGATGCCTGCGGAGCCGAGGTTTGGCCTCGTGGAGCATCGCAGCGCTGCCCAGGGCTGGGCCTTCATTGCTGCCCTTCGATTGCAGGCTGCACCCAAAATCTACCCCACAGTCCCGCCAGCGAACCGGAGACCTATTCGAGTGCTCTCTTTGTTTGATGGCATAGCAACAGGTGAGGCACGGGAGGAGCAGCATCCTGATGGCTTGCGGCGCTGGGTGTCGGGGATGAATACTTGCATGGCCTTGGACCGGTCTGAGGGCTTGGTGGGGAGGAAGAGGTGAAGGGCGGGGGGGTCCCCATCAGAAGGGGATGAGGGCGCAGGCTTCCCTTCCTGCTGCACAGGGCTGTGGAGGAGGGAGGGACGGAGGGAAGGTGTGGGAATGTTGCTCGCAGAGGTTCTTGCTGCACCGAGCACCGTCTTGGGTGGCTGATTTCACTGCGGAGCAAGAGCTGTGGGGGTGCTGGTAACCTGGCCTCTGGCGAAGAAGAGCCTGAGGGGAGCTGGTTTGGCTCAGCTCACTCAGCTCTGGAGTTCTGTTTTCTGGGAGCAAACCTGCCTGGAGGAACGGGTCAGGAAAATAGTTTAGCCATCTAGAAGTCGTGTGTGACTGCACCCACCTAGGACATGCAAGAGCGGCCACATCGAGCTTCTGTGCTGAGGAAGGAGACGGGGAGACGGAAGAGAGCAGCGCAGCCTCAGACCTCTGTCCCTTGGCAGGGTACCTGGTGCTGAAGGACTTGGGCATCCAGGTGGAGAAGTACATCGCCTCGGAGATCTGCGAAGACCCCATTGCCGTGGGCACCATGCGGCACGAGGGCAACATCACCTACGTGCACGACGTCAGGAACATAACCAAGAGAAACGTGAGCACGGCTGCTGCGGGAAGGCGGGGGAACGTGGGGCCGTGGCCGCGTGGGTCTCACCCCACCAGCCCTGCGACGGGCTCGACGTGGCCCTGCTGCAGCCCCTGCCCGGCTGGGGAAGGGGACCCGCTTCCCTGGCGTCTCCTAACCGCGTCTCTCTGGCTCTAGATCGAGGAGTGGGGTCCCTTCGACCTGGTGATCGGCGGAAGCCCCTGTAACGACCTCTCGCTTGTCAGCCCGGCCAGGAAGGGGCTGTATGGTAAGGCTGCTTTGCCTCGGCACGGCTGGGTGCCCCGGGGTGCTCCCGGGGTGCGGAGCTGCCCTGAAGGCAGGGCTCCAGGGCAGCGGTTCAGCCCCAGTCTGCGTCGGTGGCGGGTCCCCTCTGAGCTGCAAACCGCGGGGTGGCACGGGCTGTCCGCGAGTCGGTCACGGTGGGGAGCTGCGGTGGGCAGTGGGTGCCCCCCAGAGCCGCTGTCGCTCCCCTCCTTGGCTGGGCAGGGGAGAGGAAATGCAACGGGAGGCTCGTGGGGCGAGAGAAGGACAGGGAGAGATCGCTCGGCAAGTCATGGGCAGACCAGAGTCAGCTTGGGGAAAATAGTTTAATTTATTACCAATCAAATCAGAGTAGGGTAATAAGAAATAGAACTACATCTCGAAAACGCCTTCCCCCACCCCTCCCTTCTTCCCGGGCTCAGCTTCGCTCCCCGTTTCTCTGCCTCCTCCCCCCGAGCGGCGCAGGGGGACGGGGAATGGGGGTTGCGATCAGTTCATCACACGCTGTCTCTGCCGCTCCTTCCTCCTTACGGGGAGGACTCCTCGCACTCTTCCCCTGTTCCAGCGTGGGGTCCCTCCCATGGCAGACAGTTTTCCATGAACTGCTCCAGCGTGGGTCCCCCGCGGGGTCACCAGCCCTGCCAGCAAACCTGCTCCGGTGTGGGCTCCTCTCTCCACGGGGTCACAAGTCCTGCCAGGAGCCTGCTCCAGCGCGGGCTCCCCACGGGGTCACAGCCTCCCTCGGGCACCCTCCTGCTCCGGCGTGGGGTCTTCCCCGGGCTGTGTGCAGGGATCTGCTCCCCCGTGGGCCTCCCCGGCTGCAGGGACAGCCAGTCTCACCATGGTCTGCTCGGTGGCTGCAGGGACCCTCTGCTCCGGTGCCCGGAGCACCTCCTGCCCTGCTGCTGCACTGGGCCTGGGCTCTGCAGAGCTGCTCCTCTCACATCATCTCACTCCTCTCTCTGGATGCAATCCCACAGATTTTTTTCTTCCCCTTCTTAAATCTGTTATCCCAGAGGCGCTCCCACCGTCGCTGATGGGCTCGGCCTTGGCCAGCAGTGGGTCCGTCTCGGAGCTGGCTGGCATTGGCTCCATCAGGGGAAGCTTCTGGCAGCTTCTCACAGCAGCCACCCCTGTAGCCCCCCACTACCAAAACCTTGCTACGCAAACCCAGTACGGGAGGGCAGCCAGGCCCCCCGGACCCGTGCCCCCGTGCCACGGCCGGTCCCAGCCCGCGGCTCTGGCATTCTCCCTTGCAGAAGGAACCGGGAGGCTGTTCTTCGAGTTTTACCACCTGCTCAACTACGCCCGTCCCAAGGCGGGAGAGGAGCGCCCTTTCTTCTGGATGTTCGAGAACGTGGTGGCCATGAGAGTCAACGACAAGAGGGACATTTCTCGGTTTCTGGAGGTAGGGGTTGCTGCCGGCTTCGGGAGAGATGTCAGAGCAGGAGGCTGGGCTGTGCAAGGTGTGCCACGACTGTGAGGGTTGGGCGGTGGCATCGTGTGGTCCTGACACTGGAAACCCCTCCCTGATGCACAGCTTTTTCGTCTCGACTCTGGACCCCCCTGGCTTTCAGCAGGTTACCCCCGAGCACTGCTGCTCCGGGGAAGGCGTTTGCCAGCCTTGCAGAAAGCATCTGTTGGAGCAGTGCCCGTTATTTCTAGGGAGAGGGAGGTCAGGCCTCGGGAAGCATTTTTAGCTCTGTGGTAGCCAAGTCGGGCTGTGGGTCAGCAGGGACTCGCGTGCGTTAAGGCCCCGTCGGAGGCTGACGGTCCTGACCCTGGCACAGAGGAACTGGCACCGAAGCGTGCTGGGATTTCGTTAGCTGCTGGCCGTGGCTACGGCGTGGGAGCCCGCGCGGCCGACCGGAACGTGCTGCGGTGTGCAGCGGGGGCTTCGTGGGGCTGCCTCCTCAGCGGGGTGTGCTGAAGACGTTGAAGTCCCTGCAGTGCAGTGGAGAAGGGCTTCCCGTGCCGGAGAGGGCTGAGCCCACACCTCCTCTAACTTTTATTTTCCCCCATCTCATGGCCTTCAGTGCAACCCGGTTATGATTGACGCCATCAAGATCTCGGCTGCCCACCGAGCGCGCTATTTCTGGGGCAACCTGCCGGGCATGAACAGGTAACCTTTTGCTCTCCTTTTCAGTCCCTCGCTGTGGTTTTGTTTTTTGTTTCGTGGTGCTTGTGGCGGTTCTTTCCTCCTTGGCCCAAGCCTGGCTCCTGGCGTGGGCACAGGGCTCCTCCGAAAGCGCTGCCAGGAGAAGCTGCCCAGGGCCCTGGGGAGGTGGCCCCGTTAGGAACGGCTAACGAGCGAGGCCAGCGGTGCTGTTGGGGACACACGGGGCTGTGACCGTGCTGGGGAGCCGAGTGCCCTTCCCGCGGGAGGCTCCTGGAGCTCGGTCCCTCTCCGGGTGGCTCGGAAGGGAGCTGCCCTGGGGGACAGGGCTCCGGCGCCTGCGCTGCGAGGAGCTGCTCTGGTCTGGTACGCGCCGGCGCGGGCAGGAGCTGCGTGTTGATGGCAAATGACTCCTGACAACTCGGTGGTTCCTCAGAGAGCCATGTATTGACCTCGGCCAAGCCGGAGAGGCTGCGTGAGGACTTGACAGCAGAGCTGGGAGGAGGAATTTTCTATTGTCTTTAGATACTTGGTGTTTGGTTTTTACTCCCCAGTATTCAGTGCCAGTGCCGATTCCCGGCTGAGAGATTATTCGTGGCTCTTCTGCTTTGCTTTTCCTTTTATTTTCCTAATCCACTTTAAAAATGGAGCCAGCATGCGGGGGTCTTAATCCCTGCCAGCCTCTCCCTTTAACTGGGAAGCCCGAGCTCTGCTGGGCCGTGTTCCCAGGGGCACCGGCTGCTGGGTGTGGAGGTGGAGGTGGCGGGGCTGGCACCCCGCTGCAGCGCCTGGCGTGGCAGTACCTCTGCTCCCTCCAGCAGCGGCCCGGAGCAGCCACGCTCCGGCCTTCGCCGCTGCTGCTCCGGCCTCCGAGGCAGGCGGTCTGCGGAGGCGGCTGGTGTGTCAGCGGGAGAGCTGCGGGGCTTAGGAGAGGCCGTGGGTGCGGTGAACGCGTTGCCGTACTTCAGGAAAGCGCAGCACTTACTGTTTCATCAGCTGGGCTACGCGTCAGCGCTCTTCAGTAAGACAGGAGCCCCGTAGCGTCTCCTGCCTGTGAGAAATTCTGATTTCAGTAAGTCTCCAAACCTGAGGAGACAGTGGCTGCCCAGGGCTGCTGCCGCTCCTCGCGGCTTCGGGGTGTGTGTCGGCGTCGCCTGGCTGTCACTCGGCTCGCCCAGGGGCACCGGTGTTTCGGCGCGGTGTGGATCAGCGCAGCGTAGCGGCTTGGTGGACTCCAGAGCCGTTACAGAAGATTTTAGCATGGCTGGTCGTTAATTTTGGCTGCTGTCATCATCTGTCAATGCACTGGCGCTGAGACCCCCAGAGCCAGGGCGGCTCGCCGCTCTCTGCCGCAGCACGGCCGGGGCGGGAGGCACGTGCACGTACTCGCCCCACACAGATTTCCACGCCCCGGCCGGTGCGGCTCAGGGCTCCGTCCTTCCTGGCCTGGCTCCCCCGGCCGGGTCGCTTCCCAGATCCGCAGCTGGGTCTGGGCGCTCCGTCCCTGTCCGCACGCGGGTTGAGCTTGCACAGAGCCGCGGGGGGTGACTTGGCGGGCGCCCTGCGTCTGCAGAGGAGCGGGCACCGCGCTGCTGCCCCGGGGTGGGTCTGCCACCGGCTCTGGGCAGAGCGGGAACGACCGCGTCCCCTTTGGCGACGGCTTCGAGGGCTTCGGGTGGAAGGCGATGGGTGTTTGGGTGCTGCCAGCCTGGGAAAGGCAATGGGAGAGCGGGTGGGGAGCGCCGGCTGTTAGCAGAGACTGAAACGGGGGCTGGGACTCGAAGGGGGCACGGGTGGATGCGGGGATGGGGCAGAGGGGTGCTGCGTCCCGGTGGGCGCCGGGGAGCGGGGTCCGGCCTCACCCTCCCTCTCTGCTCCGCAGGATCTTCGGCTTCCCGCTCCACTGCACGGACGTCTCCAACATCAGCCGCGGGGCTCGCCAGAAGCTGCTGGGGAGGGCGTGGAGCATCCCCGTCATCCGGCACCTCTTTTCCCCGCTCACGGATTACTTTGCCTGTGAATAGCAAGCCGAGCGTCCCTCGTCTCTCTGGTAAAGATGCACGGCTCCGCTGCCGTGGCGGGAGAGGGACGGGCACCGCCGCCAGACGCTGCCGCGGCACCGTCCCTCCCCGGCCCCGAGCTGCCGGAAGGCAGCCTGGCCCCGCAGGGAGAGCTGAGGAAATGTCTTTAACCAAAGAACCTGGCAGGGTAGCTTTTCTTTAAAGGGACTAACGGCAGCGATACGTAGAAAATGATGGACAAAAGAGCTTTAATTACCCAGCGCAGGAAGCTCTATGCATAACCCATGAGATGAGACGTCTCCTCCAGAGCATTAAATATTCCGTTTTAGCCTAGAGCTGGGAAGTCACAACTTGCTGAGCAGTAAGTGTGGAGGCAGCTGCTCGGGCACTGCAGACAAACTTGAACTATAGCGAATTATTGCTTTTCCTAAACAAACAAAACCTCTCTTGCAGCAACTGCCAAAAGTCCCCAGACTGTAGCAGCAGGTGGAAGTGACCCTGGTCAGGTTGCAGACACTGAACATGCAGGATACAGAAACCAAATCTCTGAGTTTTATTTTTAAGACTTTTCTGATGACCCTTAATTTTGTTTTTTTGACGTCTGTTGCTGCTCTAAGGCATTACGTAAGAATGTGGAGACTCCTAGACGTGAATGTAGCTGAAACTGAACTGTGAGGTGATAGAATTACTTTTCTAGCTAGAACTAAAGAAATACTGTTTTATATGTTTGGCTGTAGTTTACAAATATTCACTACTTCCTTTTTAAAACTTCTAAAACTTTTCCTTACATTTTAAAATCCTGCTGAAAGCTTACAGTTTGAAAAATCCTGTTTGAAAGCTTACAGAGTAATCAGAGCACGGAGGATTTGGGCTCCAGTGCCCGTAAAGGAAAACGTTCTCTGAATGTGGCCCATCAGCAGGAAGGACAGCGTAGTGGCCAATGTCGTTTACAAAATGCAGCCCCCCAGATGTCACGTGCCATGTCCCGGACCCCAGCAGTATTGGCAGTGCAGTGGCCGTGGTGTGGGGGGTGCCTTGCCGGGAGAATCCCACCCGACCCCAGCCGGGCCGCGGGGCTGGGGCTCGTCTCGCCCGCACCCATCCTGCTCCGTGGGCCGGGGGTCCTGACCCTGCGGCACGGCGAGGTGGGCGTCCCCCGCTGCGGGCTCTGCCACCGGGGCAGGTCCGGGGGCTCCGCAGGCAGGGGCCATCCCTCTCCCTCCCTGCGTGTCCTGGGGGGCTGCTGGGGCCGTACCCCCAAACCAGGAGCTCCTGCGGCTGCCGCCGTGCTCGTTTTTGCTTGCCCTCCTCCACTCCCGAACTCCCGGCGTGATTATCTGGCTGTCCGTGGAGTCCTGGGCGCGCTGGTCCCCCGGCCGGCGTCCGGGGAGATGCAGGGGGTGCGCAGCAGAGCCCCTCCGTCTCCCCCACGTTTTCCGTAGCCGCGGGGCTGCTGTCCCAGCCGGCGTCTCCCGGGGCCTCCTAACTCCAATGCACATTTCAATGCACTGAAGCAACTCGTGACGTTCCCCCTCGGTCCCTCTGCTCCCCTCCCTCTGCTGCTCACTACAGCCTGCAGAGCCTCGAAATAACGTGGTGCAGACCGCGGGCCGAGCCTCTGCCCGCTGCCAGGCCCGCTCCCGCGGTGTCGTACAGCATCAGTGGGAAATGAGAGCTTCTCTCCTGGCTCCTTCTACCTCTCTGAAACTTGGGGACCCCCTTGCACCCCCCTCACGGGTGGTGGGGGAGGGCAGCTTCCCTGGAGGAGGGAGCTTCCCATTTTCCACTCTTCTTGGCTTTCCACCCCATCCCCAGGTTCTGGGGACCATCTTCTCCTGGGGACCATCTTCTCCGGTCCCCATCCCAAGGCTGCACCCGGGAACGGGCAGGAAGGGGAGCCCAGGTGCTTCAAAGGCTTCTTTTCCGTGACCCTGCCCCGAGGTTACTCGTTAGTCTGCCCGCAGGGGCTCGTTCTCCAGCGAGCCCGGCGCGGGGCCATGGCCGTCCCCCCCGCCATCGGTCCCCGGGCCGTTGGTGTGGTTCTACGCGGGACTAACGTGCAGCCGCCGCTCCGTGGCATCTCCCATTTCGTACTCCAGGTCTCACATCCTTCCCTGTCCCATCAAGAGAAAAATAAATAGAAGAGGAAAAAAAAAAAAAAAAAAGGACTTGAGGAAAGTAAACAAAGATAAAAGAGGAACGAGCGTTGTCTCGGCATGAAGCGTACTTGATAAGGATTGTAGTAGACACGTCTTCCTTGAAATGTTTTTCCCTGTAAGAGCTGCCTTTTATTATGTGTTTATAAAAATGTAAGGAGAGGTAGATCTCAGAAATGCCTTTTTAATACTTTTTAAAGGTTTTTAACTCTCCCTGGTGCTATTTTTTTAGATTAAGGGTTTTTTGATGTTGAAAGTCTTGCGGGTTTTTATACAATCTGTTTAAAATAAAACACGTGTATTGTTTTCTTGCCCGCATCTCGTACGCGTTCTGCCGGGAGCACTGCGCCTCGCCCGCGCAGTCGGGCCGGCTGCCGTGGGGGGAGGAGCGGGGACCCGCGCCCCGGCGCGCCGTGCGTCGCCCTCCAGTGACAGCCCGCGTCGCCTGGGCCGTCTCCGGACGAGGAGGGGCTGCGCCGAGCGGGGAGCCCGCCGGCCCCAGCGCAGCGGGCCCGGCCGAGGCGGGGCGCGGGGCTCGGGCCTGGCCGGGCGCGGTGAGGCCTGAGGCGCCCCCGGCGCCACCGCGCCCTCGGGCCGCACCCGCGAGCCAGCCCGCCGGCACGCGGGAGCCCGTCACTGTGGGCGGGGCTACCGTCACTGTGGGCGGGGCTACCGGCACCGCCAATCGCAGGCAAGCCAGCGGGCGGGGCGAGCGGGGCCGCGCCGTAGCAACGCGGCGGGTTTCCCCGCCCCCTAGCAACCGCACGCCCCCCCCTTCTCCCCGCGCGGCTCTCTCCGGCCCGAGCCGCCGAGCGGCGCTCGCTCGCAGCCGCCGTGACGTCAGCGCGTAGCGTGCGAGTGACGTAGTCCCGGGCAGGCGGGCGGGGCCGGTTTGAACGCGGAGGAGACGGGGCGAGAGCGGGGCAGGTAACGGGCCGGGCCGCCGGCGGCCGGACCAGACCGGACCGGGAGAGGCGGGCCGGGGGTGCGGGGGGCGGCCGGGCCGGGCTGGGCAGGGCCGGGCCGGGCCGGGCGGGGCCGCGCCGCGCCGCGCCGGGCGGCGCCCGCGGGCTGTGAGGAGACCGGCGTGAGGCCTGCAGGGCCGGGCCGAGCCTGCCCCGGGCGCGGGGTGCCGCGGGCCCCGGCAGAGCGGAGCGGGGTGAAGGGGGGGGGAGGCGCGGCTTGGGCGGCGGGGGCGCGGACCGTGGCCCACCCGTGGCGGGGGCGTGCGGCCCCGCCCGGCCCTGCCCGGCGGCAGCTGCAGCGGGGCTCCGCGGCCGGGCGGCGAGCGCGGCGGCTCCGCTTTGTGCCGGCGGGGCTGGGCCGGGCGGGGCCCGGCCGCCCACCCGCGCTGTCTGCCCCGAGAGGCGCCGCGGTCGCCCAGGCAGTGTCCCTGCCGTCGGCGCGGCCGGCGGGGTGAGCGGAGCGGGGCGAGCGGCTCGCCGCGGCGGCCATTCCCTTCCTCGGCGTTCCCCTGTGGGCGCCTCCGCGTTCGTCTGCCTGCAGAACGCCGCAGCCCTGTCCCCTGCAGCTCTGCCGGAGTGGGGTCCTGGCAGCTGCCAGCAGCAGGGCTGCCTCGCCTTTCCTGCGCCTCGGCATGTGCCGGGCTGGGCGACGAAGGCCCGGGAGGACGTGCCTGCGCTGCGGCCCCGGAGCGTGTCAGCCGGAGCCCTGGGAACGGGCAGCGTTGCCGTTTGTGGTACTTAACGCCTTTGGTTCTGTCTTTCAGAAAATGGCAGTTAATGTGTATTCTACTTCAGTGACCAGCGATAACTTGAGTCGACATGACATGCTGGCGTGGATCAACGAGTCCCTGCAGCTGACGCTGACGAAGATTGAACAGCTCTGCTCAGGTGAGGGGGTTCCGAGTCCGGTCTGCACCCGGGTTCTGTGGCGGTACAGCTGCGCTCAGTGATCCTCCGCGCTGGCCCTCTGTAGCTGCGCTGTTGGCTTCATTCCTGGCATGGACAGATTCATCGTCAGTGCTATAATCTGGTTGTGGTTAGAGATTTATTCAAGTGGTTGTTAATAATGGAAGCATAATGAAAAGGCGTATTCTTCTGACTCACTGCAGTGTAGATGCAATAAGAAGGAATGGGGTTAATGTGGAGGAAAGACTCTTCAGAAAGGGTGTTTTCCAGTGAGGAATTAAACATTTAATCTTGATGGATAGAGCAAGTCTTGGAACTGTAGTAACTAGCATAAACAAATGTGACTTCTTATAGAGGAAAACTACTGGGAGGTTTGGGAAGTGCCTAAAGATTCCGTCTAGGCAGAAGGAGCGGTGTGAGGAAGGCGTACGGGTCACTCCAGGGTTCACCTTCGGGACTTCACAGCTGGTGGTAGAGGAGCTCGTCGGTCTGTGTCACCCCGGCTCACTTTGGCTTGAGCTGACTTGAGCAAAGCTGAGCCTCGGATGGAGTTGTAGGCGGAAAAGGGGAAGTGATTGTGGTGCAGAAATGGAGTCGAGTCTCAGTGTGGGCAGGAGAGTGGGGGGGGGGAGAGGGGGGAGGCTTGCAGAAACAAATGAAAAATAATAGTCTGTGGAGTAAGAGCTGAAAAAACCCCAAGGTCAAAAATGCAGCCTAGGTGAAAAATGGTGATTGGGATAACTGCAACAGGCAGGTGAAAGGGACTTGGTGAACAGTGGAAGTGCAGCTCATACAGTGAGTTTGAGACGAGGTGTTGCTTGCAGAATGGGAGATGTGGAAATTTGAGCTAGAATGAAAGGAGGAATAAATGTAAAACAAGTTTGGGATGTCAGTGCAGCCTCCAGCTGAGACCGTGGAAGAAGCATTCACAAAGATTACAGAGAAGCAGGGGGCTTTACAGTTGACAGCTGACAAGTGTCTGTAGTGGCTTTTGTCTGGGGAGATGATGAGAAGAACTGTAAGATGAAGGAACTAAGATTCGCAACCACAGAAGTAAGGGAAATAAGCATTGTCCACTTTCAGATGGGCAGGTTAAAAACCTGGCAGGCGCAGTGTTGATTTGTGTGGCTGAGAAGTTCTGCTTAGAATTGGTGTGAGTCTTGAATGCTGCAAGAGCTCCGTCTCAAGGAGCGCGAGGAATTAATACTGGCTGTGCAGAATTTCAGCTCGCCTGTTTTCAGGAGAACGCTGAGAGCTGTTGATGTGGTATGTGCTGAGTAATGTCCTCTTCCTGTGTCTGCAAAAATGCTTCATGCCTCTGCAGGTACAGAGGTGGCTTTCGCTGTCTGTCGTAGTCATGTGAAAGCTGGAGCTTCCAAGCTGGCTTTGCTGCCTTTGGCACGGGCAGTAGTGACAGCAACAGGCTGAGGTTGCATAAATGCACAAAAGATGACCTTTGGCTTATGCTGCGATCGCGCTCTCTTTTGATTTTGTTTGAATCGGGCTTACTGCTCAGACTACCAATAGTTAGCAAAGCCCTGATTTCTGGCAAGTCATCAGTTCTTGGAGCTGGGCATTGGAGTTCTGCAGCAAGTGAACTCAGACAGTGGAGATCAAACAGCACCGGTGGATGAGCTGTGATGTTCTAATAGAAAGGGGGAGCCCCAAAGACCTGCAAAGTATCTTGATAGAGAGTGAACAGTATAGGACTCTCTGTTACCTGTGGCTGAGATGAATAGACTACTTAGGGCAGCACCGTGAAGTGTTTCCTCTTGGCCTTTCGCTGCCTGACAGAAGCTTGTCGTGTGGCTGTTGGGTGGCTTAGGTTAAGGATCCCGTTACTCTCCACTGATACTGGTGGGGGAATGATGCTCAGAATGGCACGCTTGTATTTTCAGCGGCAGGCAGTTGCAAATCATCACTGCAGGGTGAGGGTATAGTTTAAAAATACCTTCCTTTTCTTAAGATGTGTGTATGTTCTACAAAAGCTTTTTTTTTGAGGTGTTTGTCTAATCTTTGTGGCTGAACTGAATCCCTCTTTGCTCTTAGTACAGTAAGAGCTGAATTGAAGGGCATGAAGGATTTAAAATTAAGAGAAAGAAACACTGTCTCAGTTCTTTGATTAAGGCGTGATTTAAACATAATCCTGCTTAATTTGGCCTCTTACCTTTGAGGGTACCTTGAACTGTGTGTTGGTTCTCTTTGTGGTGAGCAAATGTATCGCTATTTTAATAATGATTAAATACAACTTTTAGAATGACTATTTTTCTAGTTTAGTTCTATTAGTGTTGATAAGAGGAGATTACATGCCTGTCGGACACATGGAACGTCTCAGATCTGTACCGATATCCATGAGGAAAGGAAAGTCAAATTGCTCATTGGATTTTTTTTCCCCTGTTGAAATTGTGGGGGCAGAGTTGCACTTCTTTATAATAGAGTTCAAGCCATAAGACCAAAAGTGTGGTTCTGCAGTTTGCTTAAACTTATTAACAGCCATGCTGCACCGAAGCAGGGGCCGGAAGGTTCCCGTTTTCTTGCCTTTGTCGTCTTTAAGGGACTGGTAGCTGAGGAATGAGTTGGGTCAGTTTGCTGATCTGACTGAAAAGTAGCTTACACAGACTGGTGAGCTGGCTTGATTCATCCTAGGATTTGTATTCTTTTTTTCTTTTGGCAGGTGCTGCCTACTGTCAGTTTATGGACATGCTCTTCCCAGGTTCTGTAGCGCTCAAGAAAGTCAAGTTTCAAGCGAAATTGGAGCACGAGTACATTCAAAACTTCAAGGTTCTACAAGCAGGTTTCAAACGAATGGGTGTTGACAAAGTAAGCTGGGTTGTAACTGATGCTCTGTGCTCTTAATGTCAAAGTAGGTGGAATGTACTTTCAAATTTAGAGCTGAATAAATCTGGGAACAGAGTTTGCTTCTGGTTTGTAAATCTCAAAACTTTTGTTTTTGATTTGCATTGGTGTCCTCACTTGATTTAGGACAATACCTGCTTTGCTCCAGCTAAGGTTAGGTTTCTAGTTCTTAATGAGGAGATGATTTTTTCCATTTTAATTCTGCGCAACTTATGTAGCACAGACTAATGCTGACATTTCTATGAGATAGTGTGCCTGAGCTCCCTGTTTGAACCATCTTTGTACCAGGTATGTTCCCGTAACCTACTGGTTTGATAGTCCTAAGGATTTCAAATTCCCCTCCGCAAGCATGTGTAACTTTAAGCTAGTGAAAATGAGATCTGCAAAAAACCTTTTTCAGACAGAACAATAGTTATGCTTCTGGAAGGTCATCGATCTGGGTGGTAGTTGCTGACAGCACGTCTAGCACGATGCAGAACATTTCTGTGTTAAAGCGTTTTCCCATCGTTAAGAAGGTGTCTCCTTCGGTGCTGGCTAGCAGCTGCCACCCGCGCTTGGTCGGTCTCCCGCGTGGGGGACGTAGCCTGGGCAGCCTGTCCTGAACTGGGCAGCCGGTCGTGCTGTCAGATGCCAAATGGTCACGTCATGGTAATGGCTGCTGGCCCCTGCCAGGTCATGGACTCTCAGCTCGTGGCCTACAGACAGGACTTCACAGTTTGCTGCACCTTTTTATTAGTCTTTAATCATGCTCCTCATCCCAGAGAAACTGTAATTGCAATCTGCTCAGAAGGCGATGTTTCAGTCTGGGAGCAGTTCCGTGTGTTCGCAGGTCAGCAGGCACGGTGGTGTTGGGCTGGCGGTTGGGCTTCGTGATCTGAGAGATCTTTTCCACCCTTAAAGATTCTGCGGTGCTGTGGAGTCGGTCAGCGGTTCAGGTTCCTGGAGCTAGCACGGAATGAGCCAGCTTCAAACTTAGAGGAGCTTTGTGTTGAAGCTTGGTGTAGCAGAAACCTTGCTGCAGAACTATCTAAAATTATTTGGACAGGGAAAGCATGGGTAGTTTTTAACTCCAGTTATTAGCAAAAATCTTACTATTTGACATACAGTTTTGTTCAAGGAGGTTTTTCTCTAGATTGGACAAAGAATTATATTTGCATATCTTCCTGAGTGCACTAATTTTAAAACTTTATATGAAGAGAGGTTCTTTACCCTTAATACGAGTTTGACTTTTTTTTTTTTCTTTTCTTCCCCCCTCTCCAGATAATTCCTGTGGACAAATTAGTGAAAGGGAAATTTCAGGACAACTTTGAATTTGTTCAGTGGTTCAAAAAATTTTTTGATGCAAACTATGACGGGAAGGAGTATGATCCTGTTGCTGCTCGACAAGGCCAAGAGACAGTAGCACCAAACCTTGTTGCTCCAGTTGTGAACAAACCCAAGAAATCTCTCAGTTCTAGCAGTGCAGGTAGAGAAAATAGTTAAAATATTATCTAGACCATTAAAAACTCTGGGGAAAATGAGGCTGGGTTGCTATGTAAAATCAGTGTGTGAAATTACAGTGTTTTGCATCTCGTTTCAGAGATGCTAGGCATCAAACACTGAGTCATCCTGTAGTACCCAGTTATCTGGAAGCTACAGAAAGAGCAATCTTCTCTAAGAGATAAAATGGCAAGGATTGGTGCCAACACGTGCCAAAAAAACAAACGGACACGTCACATGAAGTCAAGAAGAGTGAAGGAACGTAGCTTCAAACTCTTACTTGCTGAAGTGTGTTTGGAAGGGGACTAGTGCCTTGATAGGAGGGAGAAAGGTGTTCTGAGAGGAACTAACGCTGAATTAATCTCGCAGCCCCACAGAGGCCCATTGTTACGCAGAGGACCGCAGGAACTCCCAAAGCTGGTTCGGGAATGGTCAAAAAGGCGGCAGGAGATGAGGAGTCGGCAGGATTGATTGAGCAGGTGTGTTGACCAAAACGGCCCTGTCTGCTTTGCAGGTCTGCATGTGGATTTTTTTGGTTTTTAATAGCACGAAATGACTGGGTCAGGCAGATGGAAGAAAATGATCTGAATCTAGTAAGCTTGTTTAAAATCCCTTAATCAGAAGCCTTCATTATAATGGTCTTGCTCTCCTGATAGGAGCGAAACCCCGTATGCAGTACATGAGTACCCAGACATTTAAACCTAGCATGTGCCATATCACACATAGCACTGTTTTTAACTGTTTCCACAGCTGTGTTGCAGCTATTGCAGCATTCCAACGGAGCTATGAGCAGCTGCTGCTTCACTGAAATGCTGACTGTCATACAACTGAGACTGCCCTCGGTGTGAGAGCTGTCTTGAAAGAATGTGTTAGGCAGAACTGCAGGCAGTTAGCACTCTACCTATTTTGTGTAATAATGCTTTCGAATTTCCAAGTGGTGTTGCATGTGTTGGACTGGGTGTTTGTTGTGGCAATAACATTACAATTTGAGAAACAGACCTTCTCCTCCTCTCACAGTCCCCCTTCCCCCACCCCGTCTTGGTTACTTCTGAAGTGCTTTGCATATCAACAGCCTTCTGAGAACTATGGGGACCCTGCCTTTGGAACAGATACTGCTGAATTCTGTCTTTGGTGGATAAATGATTATTGATGCCCTTTGGCAGATCAATGTATTGAAACTTACTGTTGAAGATCTGGAGAAGGAGAGAGACTTCTACTTTGGCAAATTGAGGAACATTGAATTGATCTGCCAGGAGAATGAAGGGGAGAATGATCCAGTGTTGCAGAGGATTGTGGAAATTCTTTATGCCACAGATGTAAGTAATCTGGTATAAGTTGTACTGCAGAGTTCCTCCCTTCCCTTGTAATTGGAAGCTGGTTTGCTTTCCAGGACTCCCTCCATTTCTACTTTTTTTTTTTTCCCCCTTTAGGTTTATGGCCTAGCTTTTTGCTGTAATAAAGGAACAGATAACATAATTATAGTCAGGCAGCAAACAAAATTAGCCCTTCATGAAGAGTATGTAAGAAATAGATCAAAGATGAGGCAAAGAACTCTTCTGGTAATATATCTTGACACTGTAAATGGTGACTTAAGGGTGTCTATTCTAAGTAAAAACAAGGAAGAAAAAAAAAGAGCGTACAGAGTAGCTAGGAACTGGTTTGATGTGAGATTTTCATTAAAGCACTTGTTTTATTCCCCTTCAGGAAGGCTTTGTGATACCTGACGAAGGAGCACCGCAGGAGGAACAAGAAGAGTATTAACAGACCACATACTGTACCAGCAGAGCAGCAGCATCAGAATTCTTTGCCCCAGATCGTGTGCTTAACTGTAAAATACTCCACTTTATTCTTAGAGGACTCACTGGTTTCTTTTCATAAGCAAAAAAGTACCTCTTCTTAAAGTGCACTTTGCGGAAGTTTCACTTTTTACAGTGGGTTTGAGTTAGGAGCTCGCTCTCACTTCGTAGCAGAGCAGTATTCACATCTAGGCGGTATATTTAGGGAGCAAGAGGCTGAATATTTGGAACTTGTTGCAGAGTGGTTTGCTGGTAAAACACTGGTTTGTGGGAAGACTCTTTTTGTTTCTAAGGTGGTCTGTAGTAGAGAAATTAAAGACTCTGACTCACAGAAAGATTGAGTTAATGTGAAATTGCAGCACAGAAATTATAATAAAATGCCTTAAGAGTATTTAAAATATGCTTCCATATGCCAAATTGAAGTAATGTGACAGGAGATTTTATGTGCTTTGTATTGGGGTAGACGCTCGTTGAACTCCGTTCACTGCTGTCGGAGAGGCCTTGCATGGCAATCTCGCTGTGTCAGCAAGTGCTCAGAAAGGGGCTATTAAAACAAAACGCCATTCCTATGTAAAGCTGCTTACTACGTGATTAGTTCTCGATGAAATGGGCCTTAACGTTGCCTGTCACAAGATTAGAGGGAGTATGAACAGCTGAGACACATAAATTACCTTGAAGAGTGCTAAAGCCTTTTCTATGGCATTGTGGCTAATGACTTTGCCAAAATGTACTGTGTTTTCTGTAAGAAAAACAAAATAAAAAACCAAAACAACAAAAAAAGCAAAGGGCATCCAGTCTCACTGCCTAAAATGTTCTTCAGAAGTAATTTTCTTTCCTGGCTCTTGTTTCTGTTTGTGCGGTTTCTTTTTATCTTTGCTTTTATACTTTTTGGTCTCTCACTTGTTCTTTTCCCTTTCCCATCCCAAGGAACGCTGATCAAGTCCAGTAGTTGTAACAGGACTTGCACTGTGCAGCTATCTTAGGATGAAAGCGAATTGAGCACTTGAGGATGATGATTTTTCTCCTTTTTTTTTTTTTTCTCTTTCAAACCAGGGCTTATCTAATAATAATACTTGCCAGTTCCGTAGTCTTCTGGGGTAAAAACTAAAAGATGCTGGCTAACAGAGCTAATGTTATTGCAGAAAATACAGTACTGAGACTAACTTAAATATTAATATTTAAAGTACTTTCCTTATCTGTCCTTTTCTGCTATCATGCCCCTCATTACTGTTGTGTTTGGCAAGATCCTGCAAGACTTCTGATCCCCCTTCACTACTGAGATTGATCAGTCCTGTTGTGCTTGTACTCATTTGTTTCTGGTGGTAGCTTGTCCTGAAATGTGTGTAGGAGAGCATCTTATGGTAATTGTTGTGTAGTGCATGAATCTTTGTGAAATTCAGAGAAAAACCCAAATTCAGTGAATGCCAAAAATGCAAGTATCTAGCCATTGTTTAAAATTGCAGTGGTGCTATTTCTCTTGTGGCCTTCTAGACTTTTGTTGCCCTAAAACTCCATTTGACTGAGGAAACCATATTTGACTTGGATTTTTCTTGACAGGGTTTTTCTATTTTAAGCAGTTTCTAAATAAAGTTCTGTATTTCAAGAGTGTCATGTCTGCTGGAGTCTCTCATGCTTTCAGATATGATTAGGCAAAGCTGAAGTTTGTGATAGTTTTTGTGATGAAGCTTGCAGAACTTGGGAGATCAGCTTTTATTCTCCAGTCCTAGTGGCAGTCGTTGCTGACTTGAGTAGCGGTGATGTTGAAACTCCTTGGAGTGTGCTGGGGGAAACTGGAGTTTTGGGTTGGGTGGGGTTTTTTCCCCTTCCCACAAGTGGATGCAAAGTGAGTGTATTGCTGGCTTCCTCCTCCCAACGGTGTGAGAATGGGCTGTGTAACAGCAGTGCTGTCGCATGACTTAAGAGTGCTTAAAGTGTTTTAACTGCTAAAACAGTGGTTATTAGTTATAAACAAAGAAGCTGTTAATTGCATCTGTCAGCAGTCTCTATGAGCAGATTGACTGTAAACATAGTTGATTTGTTTCATTTGAAGTCTGTTTCAGAGAGGAGCTTAAATGTTACGGTCACAGATGTGTGCACAGACCTTCATCTCCAGAGAAGTGCTTACGTGATGTGTCGAACCCTGAAGGTGGAAGCGTTCCCTGCAGGCCTTCCCTGTTGTGCTGGAGAACACCCTCCCTGCCTCCGCAGGGCTCTGTGGGTACCTTATGCTGCAGAGCAGGCATTGCTGGCACTGCCTACGGGCGTTGGCCTACAGAAGGGCAGATGTAGAACGGGTGTGTTGATGCACATAAAATCTTCTCTACCATTACTTACTTGCTTTGAGGTCGGAAGCATATTTTTTCGACTCTAAATATTCCATTATTCCAGCAACTCAGAGCAATAGATGGCAATGGCATGTGGCTGAATTGGAAGAGGACTTGGTGGGTGTCTGCTCTTTGCAGTCCAGTTGTGCGCCGGAGCCTGGCTGCTTCCAAGTCTCTTTAACAAGATTGCATGTGCGGAACCGTGCAGCACCCAGCTCATCAGATGGGTTGTGTTAGGCTGGTTTTGATCTCTGCTAGCAAAGCAAGCAAATACCCTAAGAATGCTGAGTCGGACGTACTGCTAGTGCACCTTGTGAGGCTGTTGAATGTGTGGACCTGTTGGACGTGCATTGTAAAATTAAGTTGCAGCTGAGTCTTGGAAGTCAAATGCTGCTCAGAGTTCCAGTTGCTTAAGTCACTTCTTTGCTACCAAGATGAGTTAGAAATAGAATGGGGACAAACTCATGTAGTCAGCTTATGACTACGTTGTAGATACCTTGGCACAATCTGTTTTTCTAATGTCCTTTTTGGGGAGAAAATAACAACAGTAAGCCCAACTCAAACCCATAGACCTAACGTGGCTACTCTGTTACGCTGGTACAGTATATGCTGTTAAATGTTAAACGCTCACCTGCCGGAACAGCTCCGATAGCATCCAACCTTGCTTAGTATCTTAGTTCTAGCAGGTATTTGAAAAATGAACAGAATGGAAGAAGCAAAAGCTCCCATCTCCTTTCTGTACCAACATGTCTTACTTGCAGGTGGACTTGTGGATGTTTTTTTAACTTTTATTGTTCAATTTTTAAAAAATTCCTGGTTTGCAATGACAATTCTTACTGTAACTGTTAAAAGCCTTCAAATAAAGGCCAAAAACGTGCTGTTCTATCATATCACTATTTAATGTGACTGCTTGAGCGCTCGGTTGTCTTCTGGTGCCATGTCGAATGTCCGTTCACAGGAACGTGCGTGTCCTTCAGGAGTGGGAGCTTTGCTTTCTTTGGACATCCTTCGAAGGAGAAGCCTGGAGTCTGCTTCTCACAAGAGAAAGATCTTCTTGGCGAGTCGGTGTGTCAAGCCCATGAGGCCTGTGCTGTGGATTTCAAGCTAGCCTGGTGGTACGCAGCCCGTGCCTCTCCGTTTCCACACTAGTGCAAGAAATAGAGGGGTAAGGGTATGGGCTCTTCTTGCAGGGGCTGCAGGCTGCTGGCAGAGAGAGGAGCGTGCGTCAGGGCACCCGCGCTTTGGTAGCGGGGCGGCTGAAGGACTTGCTGACCTTGCAATGCAGAGAGAGCAAGGAGACACGAAGTCATTGCAGGTGCGCTTCGGGTCGGAATCCGAGACTGCAGGCGGGTTGGACGAGAGTACGCGATGCTGTGGCTGACGGTGCTTCGAACGCAGGGAGCGAAAATACAAACGTGCTTTGGCTGAGGGAGACCTGAATAAACTGCTGGTGAGTGAGATCCCCCGGGGTGAGGTTCTGTGTCTGCGACTGCCGGTTCCTCGGGGAGGTTGCGTTTGGGTGGTTACTGGGCCTGGGGTCAGAGAAGGAAGGGCGTTCAGCAGATGTGGCTAGGGAACGTGAAAGGTGTGTATGGAGGTAGGAATTAGAGAAGGTTGCTGTTAGGAAGGAACAAGATAAATGCAGAGGAACAAAATGATGGCATGAAACGGTACTGGTAAATCTGGAAAGGAATCTGATGTGAGGAACGAAAGGAGAAGGGTGGTGCTCTGTGGCCAAGGAGGTGTCGCGGGGGCAGAGCTGCGGGGCAGAGCCTGCCTGGCTCGGTAGCAGCACCACAGAGCAGGCGCTGTGCCCATGCCGGCGAGGGCCCTCGGAGCAGGCGCTGTGTCCATGCCGGCGAGGGTCGAGCTGCCTGGGCGAGAGCGGTGTCTGGAGGGTGCGCGTGCCCGCCCTGGCGTTAGCACAGACCATCTCCTGCTTCCAAGAAAGTGGTTGGGTTTCCTTTCTCTTTCATGGAGCAGGAACGAAGCTAAACGTCAGTCTTGACATTTTCTAAGGCCAAAAAGAAAGTTTCCAGAAGGCAACCCCAGCTCTGAAGAGGCAAAGGCCACTTTCTGTCAAAATTGCTCTTCTTTCTTTTTCAACACAGCTGGCTGGCTTTTTTAATTGTGGCCTTTAAATAATATATATATATTTTAAACATATTGATACATATTGTTATATGAATAAATATTTAGTAAAACAATATATAAATATTTAAGTAATATGACAATAAACATAGTATTAAAATATTACATAAAATATGTAATATATATTTATATTTTATATATAAAAAATACGTTTGGCTGACATGTCAGAACTGTAGGAAACATGGACCGGTGTCATTTTTGTTTTTAAGTCCGAGAGATGTTTTGCAGACATTTTCCTCTTGAAAGTAATTTCGTAAAATGGTTGTCTGCCAATCTTCTCGTGGTGCTCTGGCTCTCCTTTTGTCCCCAGGGGATGCACGAGGATGAGTGGACATTCAGGAGGCATTAAACCCCATGGGCCAGCGTGGATGTGAATCTCGACATATTCCGAACGCTGCAGATTGATGTTTATGAAGTGATGAGCAGGTGAGGTTAAAATGAGGGGACAGGAGAGGTGGGTCTGTTTTCAAAACCTGAATACAAAACCGTGTTTAGTCTTGGCTTTTCTAGCAAAGAAGGGCTTTCTGGGAGGAGGAGGAGGAGGAAAACGGACAGGGTGGCCTGTGACAGTGGCTGTCACGACGATGGGGAAGCTCTGTGGCACCCCCGTGAAGGCAGAGAAGGACGAAGAGGTGGAGCGGGCACCCCTGGGAGCTGTCTCCCTGTGACCGGTGGATGCCTGGGGAGGTGGGAGCGGGTGGAACGTGTTGCTGGCAGGGTGAGTAGCACCACGAGAAGTGGCAGCCATCTCTCTGGCTCTGTGCCGAAACATGGGACGCAGAGAACTCCTGGTGGCAGCTGGTTTCCTGCTTTTTCGGATAAGGCTGCTCTTTCGGAACCCTCCTGGAAGTCCCAGTCACAGTAGATCCTTATTAAATACTTGGATGGATATGAGGAGCTTGAGAGCTCTCAGTTTCCTCGTATGTGATAAGGGAATGAGAGATCTTCCTTCTTAATGCCGTGTGGTTAAGGTTAGTTGGAGTCATGTGGGCCTGGGAGGTGAAGCGCGCGGGTGATGAGGACGTGTAGGGCTTGGTCCTGCCGTGGCTGCCCCGACCACACTAGCTGAGCTGGCTGATCTGAGAGCAGCTTGGGGGGAGCTGCAGTGGGGCACTGCCACGGGGAGCGTGTTCGCCAGGTTCCTTCCATTCACTGGAAATCTCAGGGTAGCCACGGGCTGCCCTCGTTGAACGATCTCTTTGCCTGCAAAACCAGCAGAAGGTGAATGAGCAGCCATGGTGCAGGTGGACAGAAAGAAAAAACCAAAATCTGCATTCTCTAGCTATGTTAAAGCAAAACTTGAATGGACTCAGTGACACAGCTGCCACAGGCCACTCCTTGCTTTGAAACTTCTGATTGCTGCTTTCGGTGTTTTATATTGCTTTATTTTTTAATGGATCAATACATAGTTAAAAGTTGACATATATATTGAAATGAGCAGATGGCATCAGCCCTGCCAGTCCAGTCTACCGGAGCGGGGATGCTCCTGGGGTCTTGAGAGATGGGGAGAGAAGTTTTCTGCTGTAGTAAAAGTTTCCTGCTGTGCTCTTTGATGGGAAGTACGGGCGTGAGCTGCCCCTACCCTTGAGCCTGCTCCGAGCCCCCGGAGCCCACCCCGTGGCTGCGGCAGGGTGGCCGGAGAGCCGGCTGGGTCAGCCCTGTCCCCAGGGCTGATGCCCTCCCGGTCCAGAGAGTTCTCTGCTACCTGCACCACAGCTGTGAGCTGGGACCGGTACTGCTGAGGATGGGCTGAGATTTGTGGTAAGGCATTATCAGAATTGGGCTTTCACACTCGCGCGAGCGTGAGTTTCTCTCGGCTCGCCCTGGCCTCGCGGGGCTGTTCTGCGCTAGCAGGAGATGGCAGCCTGGCTCCCGTGGCTGGCAAAGCTGCTCAGGTGGAGGCTGCTTCTGGTGGCTGCAGACAGGGTGTCCGAGAGCGTGACCTTGCAAGAGAGTTGCAGCGTATTTGCTGTAACTCTTCCTCCATCTCTGCGGGGCGCAATGACGAGATTCTGCGTGCCAGAAAAGCTCCGTTCTCGAATCAGACTGTCTTTGAGCCCCGGAGGTTTTCAGACAGGTCAGAGGCGGCCTTGCAGAGGTGCCTCCTGCGCCTGGCAAGAGGAAGGTCTTATTGCTGATCACTCACAGTAAACAACAAACCGGCTGGGAAACAGCTCTCAAAATATTTGATGAACAGAGTTTTCTCGCTTCCTAGTTTATGATATGCTTTTAATGAACAAATGTGCCTTGACTTCCTCCTTCAAGCATTCGATATTTAAAGGCAATAGCACTCAGGTGGAGATTTCCAATAGCAAGGCAAGGTGACAGCTGCAACCTGCGATTCCATTTTGATCAATTTAGGAAAGTTTTGATTAGTGAGAGGTACTCGCGACACAGTTCTAATGCTTCGGGGTTACACGGTGGCTTGTTCTGCGTGCAAAATGATTGCAGATATGTGTGCAAGCTGGAAAGCAGTGTGTATAAATGGCCAATTTTAAAATAACTCCACACCCTACCTGTCTGGGTGCATAATGGCTCTGAACTGCACCATTTAGGGGTCCAATAAATACCTTCACTGCTTTGGAAACTGCGGAAATGTGCTGCAGGGCTCTGTTTGGCTTCACCTTTGATACCGCGCTATCACAGCACGCCACCTTTATGGTCTTTTTTTCTCCATTATGAATTATCTGGCTGAGTCTCGGTCTCGGTTTGCAATGCTTGTTTTCACAGGTTTGAATGAGTTCTGCATGGCAATGAAAGAAATTATAGATAATACTAACAATAAAGACGTTGATGACATGTTATGAAAACTGACATTGACTGTGATGCTTCATAGCCTGGGTAATGGCACTGTCCTCTGCCATGAAAGATGAGAGCGAGGGAGTAGCGGTTGCAAAAGTAATTTCCTGATTTATTTAAAATAAAAATAAAGACGAGAGAAATTGAACATCATTCATTACTGGTGGTAGGACAGTGTTTATTTTCACAGCTATCTTCCATATTTCTTGCTCTGTCAACGCCACAGAACCTCAGATAATTAATTCTGCTCTCCCTTTGATACTGTGCAAATGAAATCGCTGTCTGTCTTGCAGGAAGAGTATCTGGACTGTGTGCGCCCCAAATTCGGAAGGCAGGGTACCATGCTGAGAGGCGAATCACATCTGCTCTCCAAAATGCCGAAGAAAGTCATCCCACTGTAAGGTATTTCTGAGGCGCAATCCTGCGTTAAGCTGCTTGTATTTGCCCTCCACTTATGGTTCTCTTGTACTGCCGTGAAAAATGGCTGCTGCGCCTTAAGCATTCGTTTTTTCATCAGATAGAAAACATAAGCGTCCTCCCTGATGAAGCTGGCTTAATAAACCAGTCCCTCATTTAAAAACAATGTCTACATAAAGTAATAGATGTGGTGATAAATGACGCCTTTAAATGGGTTCTCTTTGGGCTTTAATCAGGCTGGTTTGGCTGTTGCATGGTTTAAACCCATGAATTTAGCAGATTGTGCCCGTTACAAAGGCAAGCCAGGATATGAGATGTGACAGCTATTCTCCTTCACGGGCTTTAGATTTACAGAGGTAAGATGGCCTGTTTGGGAAGACTGAAAGCGCTGAGGTTAACCTAACCTAGAGAGAAGACGACGCTGAGGTTGTGGGCGTAAGAGGCTGTTGCAAAGAAGAGTCTGGCCATGTGCATGGTGAAACCAACTTCTGGAATTCAATTCCATATCAGACAAAGAATTTTCTTCCTTTGTAGTGCTAATGGCAGGACAGTAGTAGCACATGGCTTTGAGGGAAGTGCAGAAGCTAACAAACATTTAGCAGAAAGATCCTGACTCCACTGTGGACAGGCGCTGGATTAGATCCCCTGCTCTGAGCTTCCTTCTGCTGCTGTTCTTGATTCTATGATTCAGAAAACAAGTGGTTCTGATTCTTTAGGGATTGTAGAGGTCTTCAGTGAGGTGAAATCTGGTGAGCTGCTCCTGTATGTCTGCCTCTTCACCACACAAGGTGGACGTCACAAGGTGGAGGAAGCGCGTCTGAATTTGTGGTTGAAGATGTCTGTGAGAAATACTTTCCCTTTGCATTGCCACTGCTCTCCGGCAGACTTTTTAGGAAGTGTAAGAGGGAAAACAAACAATTTTTCATGAGGAATATTTTTCATTAATTTCACAGGAGGGTCTGTTTAAACAGAAGCATCGTCTCCCCTCGGAACTGCCAAGTCAACTGTTCTAGAGTGAGCACAAGGTAGCGAGTCGAGGTGCAATTAGACCCTTTATTCTGGTTTTTCTCCATTTTGTCATTAGTGCGCTTCAAGCTAGCATTGTTTGTAGAGTTTTTCTTGACCTTCTAGTTTTTCTGTAAGGGTTATTGTGGATGAGAAACGTTTGCCTCGCAGCTCTCTTGGAGTGGAGTCCATCCAAGAGCAGAGGCGCGCAGAAGCCCGTTTGTCACTTAGGGTGACAGTGACGTTCAGAGGGGCAGACGGTGGCACCCCTTTGCTGAATGCTGAAAACTGCCAGTTCCTTCACTGCGCTCGCTAGGCGAACCAAGGACTGCACCCAAAGGTGGAGGTCTCGGCAGTGCCAGCCTGCTGGGGGTAGGATCTGCTGAGGAAACTGGTGGGAGATACTTACAGAAATGACTCCTGTTCTGGGGCTGTGCACAGTGTCTTTTCCTTGGAAGTCAAAGGAGCTTTGCCTTTGCCTCTTGGTTTGTGATTTTTGTGTTTGTGGATCGCTGTCAAAATGGCTGTGGATGGCTTTGGTTAAAAGCGTGTGAAGCCACGGTGCCGTTAGCCCATCGTTAGTCCTGTGTCACGGGATCTCACTCTGCAGACCTGGCACCAAATTCCTTGAGGTCGGTGACAGCAAATGTGACAGGATCTTTTGCCTCCTTGAAAGGGACAGCTGTGACACGGCCTGGGATTACTGGTGGGATGCTTCTCCAAACGGGTAAATGACTTCTTTACAACGGGACTGTGGATCAGACGTCTGTGCCTCCCCTTCGTGAAAGGGGTCCCCAAGGAGGGGGAAATAACCCCAAGGCTTATGAGCTCAGGTTGCATTCCCTGGGGTGTAAAACGATGCTGGCTGCTCCTGGGCTCTCTGCTCCTAACGCTTAGAAACGACTCTTCTCCACTTTTGCTTTGAGCTGGTGGGGACTGAGCTCCGCGCTGACTGGGTGGCAATGTCTGGGGTGGCAATGTAGCCACAGTGGCAAATGCCAGGTAATCACAAATTTGTTACTCATGGGTTAATTCAGGTTCCCACTCGTTGCTCGTTCATGTTTTGCAAGTAGTACGTCCTTCTTATGTTTTATTTAATTTTTCACTTCTGCTGCTTAAAGGCATGGAAACAATTAAACATCACTTCTGCCATTTTAGATATATTTTTCAACCATTTGTAACTCTTTTTCAGGTCTTCAAGCAATGCATTTGTCTTTTGCCAGGGGACCTGACACATCTTTTCAAGAATTCTGTACTTTATGGAGACGACCTCCGAGTCATTTCTTGTAAGGCAGTGCAGCAGACTGTTGTTGTGGCTGTGTATCTCAAATGGGCAGTGAATCTTTTGTATAAAATTGTTCTTGGATATGTTTATTGCTCATAAGCTACGGGCATAATATAAATATTAATAACAGTGGAACTGTTTCTCTCCGTGCTCCTACCTTCCTGTATCAAAATGGGAACTGCACTTGCTGCCGCTCCGGTGCCTGCCTTGTGGCCAGGAGCAGGCGACTGCGCTGCGTGAGCAGCTCTGCTGTCTGCAGCCCCTGCAGCCACCCGGCCAGAAGGCGCTGGCTTCGGCGTGGGTCTGCTCGAGCACTCGGCTGGGCGCAGCACTCGCCGTGCCCCACATGGCTGGTGCTTCTTCACGTGACGTTTGCTGACGGGATTGCAGAGAGAGGAATCCCTCGGGGGGGATGTTGCTGCCCTTGTTGCAGTTAAGACGCTCTCGTGGCCTTTACTCCGTGCAGTTGATGTGTGCTCTGTCTCCTGTTTGTCCCAAGCCACTGCTTTGCACCGCGGTGCTGAATCTCCTCTGTTCTCCTTCGGCTTTCTGTTGTGTTTCTCTTTTCTCCACCTTCTGTGGCCAGTCCCCTCCACTCCCTCCTGTTTTCCGCTTCCCCTCAGACTTCCATTTTACCATCAATGTTCCACTGGAGCTCTTTCTTCTCTGCTGAAGCAGTGGGCCAGACTAAATGGACCCCCCCTATCCCATCTCTCTGCTAAAAGCAAGGCATTTGCAGCGAAGCACAGGGAGGCTTGAACCACGATGTCATTGAGATCTGTCCTCTTCGCAGGCACTCCTTGGGAACTGGTGCCACCAGACAAAGTTCATTCCTGAGCTCAAGCTTGTTGGCTCCCGCTTAGTCACTGATAAGAGCCATGATGCTTACTTTGCTGCCATTAAAATACCAGGCAAACTCCGGTAGGACAGGTCCCTGCCCCTGCTCTGTAACGTATCCCTTGCGCAATGGTATCAGGCAAGGCCACTGGTGTTTAACGTTCTCTTCCTTCCAAGTAGAACGTGCTGGTACCAAACTTCCAGGTGCTGGGAAACATGAATTGTGGGGAAAATGTGGCAGGGGCTCACTTTTTTTTGTGATCATGGATTTTGCCAAACTTGTGGATAAAGTTTCAGCCCCCTCCTGGCCAACCCGCATTGATAGATCTGCGAGGGGATGTGGGGATACCAGGGGTGTCTGTGGTATGGAATATTGCTGCTGGCCAGCTTGCCTGCCTGGCTGTGCTCTCGCCCAGCACTTGTCAGCTCACCAGCCAAACATGGGAGATTAAAAAAGTCATAGAATCATAGAAGGGTAAGGGTTGGAAGGGACCTTAAAGATCATCTAGTTCCACCCCCCTGCCATGAGCAGGGACCCCTTCCAGCAGCCCAGGGTGCTCAGAGCTCCATCCAGCCTGGCCTTGAGCCCTGCCAGGGAGGGGGCAGCCACAGCTTCTCTGGGCAACATGTGCCAGTGTTTCACCACCCTCATGGTGAAGAATTTCTTCCTAATATCTCATCTAAATCTGCCCTCTTTTGGCTTAGAGCCATTCCCCCTTGTCCTATCTCTACACCCCCTTGTGAAAAGCCCCTCTCCATCCTTCCTGTCGGCCCCTTCAGGCACTGGCAGCTGCTCTCAGGTCACCCCGGAGCCTTCTCTTCTCCAGGCTGAACAGCCCCAGCTCCCTCAGCCTGTCCTCGGAGGAGAGGTGCTCCAGCCCTCGGATCATCTTCGTGTCCCTCCTCTGGCCCTGCTCCAACACATTCAGGTCCTTCCTATGTTGGGGGCTCCAGAGCTGGATGCAGGACTCCAGATGGGGTCTGATAAGAGCGGAGTAAAGGGGCAGAATCACCTCTCTCGCCTTTGTCCTTGATTTCTTAGCAACAACTAAAAACATCAGTATATTATTGATGTTCTGCTCATACTAAATCCAAAACACAGCAGCTACTGGGAAGAAAATTAAAATTAACTCTATTCCAGCTGGAACAGAGACAGGGATCCGAAGGCATTCTCCTTCCTGGCTTAGGAACCCGAGTGGATTGGCTCAGGGCTTTGTGGCCCAGGGAAAACCCGTGGTCTTCTGCCAGCAGAGAAGTGTTGCGCTGGGCAGAACTGGTGCTTGGGGTGCAGGGGCTGGAGCGGGGTGGAGCTGTGGCTTGGAGCAGGTTGTGGCAGAGGGGCTCGGGCTCAGCTGCCGCTGACGGGGGCTCGCGATGGGTTGGGGAGGGCGGCTGGCGAGGCAGCCTGCCTCGGGAGGGAGGTGGGGGAAGCTGGGTCTCCGCTCGGAGGGGTTGAGCTCAATGGGTGTGTTGGGCTCTGCCTTCCTCGATGGGTGGAGCGGGACGGAGCCCGGAGAAAGAAGGGCTGGTTTAACGGGGGTGCTTGGCGTCTCCGTGCTCACCTCCGCAAATCTTCCCGGTCAGTCACCTCCCTCAGCGTTCCCGTTCACCTTCCAGTCCTATTTCTCTGCCTTTTCTTGCAAATACTACTCAACTTTCCCACCGTTTGAATTCCCCCTTTCCTTTTCTTCCCACCTCTTTCTTTTTTTTGTTCACACTCCTTGATTGTGTCTCTTCTTTATATGCATCTCATTCCCCTCTCCCATTCCTGTTTCTCGCTTTCCCCCATCTTGTGGCTCTGCATTCTCCCATCCCCCCGCTCTGCTTTCATAATGCATTTAGTCTGGCAGCAATCCACCGTCTCCTGAAAGCTAATGGGGTACGACAGAAAGCCCCACCGTTGCTATTTAGCGTGCTGGCGATTGTCCAGACATGTTTCTGTATCTGGTCTGCTCGAAAGTTGGGAGTCATCTGACAGTTTTTTTTGTCTACAGCTGCATTGTTTGCCCTGTTTTCTGCAGCCTCAGTAATCGCCGTTTCCTCTGTGTTTTACCTCTTTGGGCTACGCTCCGCTCCTCAGCAGCGGAGGCTGAAGGATGTCTGCCTGGAAACTGGGGGTCTGCAACTGCCGTTTCGCCTGTCCAAACAGCTCTGCGACAACAAAAGATGTGAATGTTAAATTACTGCTTCCGAGAGAGTAAAATCCCCATCGTTGGCACCCAGACTCATGAACTTCTCTGTTTTTAATGCTGGTGGGTAGGATAATGTGGAGTCTTCTGTGGCTCTCGTAATTTAGGTCTGTGAATTTGGTCTTGTCTTATCAAAAAACCCTTTCTCATGCATCTTCTCTTGCATCCGGATAGATGGAGCTTAAAGGCCGTGGTGCGATGATTTGGAGGCTGTTCTCCACGTGGACTTGTTGCCTTTCTCCCTGAAGAAAGCGGTCTCTGTGCTTCTGACAACCGGTGGTCTTTAAACCACCACTGGTGGTCCCTCTCGGTGGACGAGAGTGAATTCTGAGGGTGGTGTCGTGGTCTGCCACGGCTTGAAACCGGCTTGTTTTAATGAGCTGAATGAACTTCGGCCGTTGGCGGCTCCTGGCTGTAGCAGAAGAAGGTACCACCAGGTGGCACTGTTGCGCTGCCGGTGGTGCTGGGGAGAGCCTGGGCGTTTGGGCACGGTGCCGGGAGGGTTTATGTGGTGGGATTAACCTGGGTCATCTCCGCGGAATTTTTGTTTTGTTATTTGCACACAAGCTTTGTATATGAGGGCATCTCAGCCCGGGAGTGGCTTGCAAATTCTTGACTGCTCCCCAAATATTCAGAATTTGGCATTTGAGGTATGCGCTTGGTTGTTTAAATTGTTTCTTTGGGGGCCCATTGCTGCTGTTAATCTACACACCTGCAGCCTTTCAAACCATGGTTATTTGTCTGGGGGGTTTTTTAGCAGCTGAGCAAACCTGGGATCATGCTGCAGGGCCAGAACTGCTCCTCAGAGCCATCCCTCCTGTCTGCTTCATGGCAAGGGGATGGAGAAGGCCAGCCCCAAAGAGGTTCCTTCTAGAAATGCCTGTTCTGCTTGCAAAGCAGGTTTCTCCAGTGCAAGGAGATACTAATTTCCAAGCATCTTGGTACCTGACCTAGGTGTGAGCTTCTTGTTTGGGCCCCTTTTAAAGCCAAAAGTTGATCTTGGTTTATAGTCAGTTGGCCCCATGGTTCCTCCTTCACCAGTGCTCACAGCATTCGCCTCGTTGTTTGCCAGTGTTCTGGTTTTTAGCAGTAACTGAGTTTCTTTGGTTGGGTACCAGGTGCTACCGATCTGGAAGGTGCCTGTTGGATGAGGTGCCTGTTGGATGGCCGAGCCTCCTGCTCAGGGCATGTCCTGGACCTGTAACCCAGGGCAACCAACCATCCCCAAAGCGAAACAGGAGCCCCTTGCCAGAAGATCCCACTGCCCGGGCTGGTCGCTCCTTTTCCTTGACAGCGGCTGCTGCGAGCGGCTGCTGCGAGAGCTGAGCAGGCCTCTGCAGGCACCATCACTTACGCTGACAGGCTGTTATTTTTCTATTAGGACTCTCTGATTTGAGGTTGTAAATCACTGACTGTGGTGCTTGCTGGAGCCCAGTCCTAGCTGTTGTGCTATCCAAGGGGTTGTATGAAGGGTGGTTGAGCTTGACTTCTCCTTCTCTGGAGATATTCAAGCCCCGCCTGGCCACGGTGCTGTGCAGCCTGCTCTGGGTGACCCTGCTTGGGCAGGGGGCTGGGCTGGGTGACCCACAGAGGGCCCTGCCGACCCCTGCCATGCTGGGATTCTGGGATTCCCTCTCCTGAGCTGCTCTTTCCACACCTTGTTTCTCTGCTGCCTTTTGTGCTTGGATCGTGAGATCATGCTGTCATGCATCTTTGTCTTTCTGTCTCCTTGCAGTCTCTAACAATCTCCAAAAGCCTACTGCCAGTCCACTGCAAAAGATTTTTCTCTTATTCTCTTATTCCTCAAAGAGGAGTGAAGGGACTGGCTGTGTGCTGGGTTTCTCTGGTTTTCCATCTGGGAACAGAGTGAAGAATTTTCGTAGCGCTGTGTGTAGCCTTAGCTTTGTGTGAAGTGAAGGTCAGCAATGGCCCCTGCTCTTCCGTAGTCACTTTGTACCTGGGTATGGGTCTAATCGATGGAGCTTCGCTGTCGGGACGGAGGTGTTTTTCTACATCTGTTTCAGTCAGGAATTTCTCTGTGACCATTACAGAGGTTCAAAGTTTGGATACTTTTACAAACGTCTCTCCTTTGTTCTTTTCTTTGCCTTTCCTTCTTATCCAGTCTCTCCTCTTTCATATTCTCTGATTTTCCAGAACTTTCCCTGTTGTGCCCTCTCTGCTTACCCTGGAGTTCCCCTCCTTCGTGTGGACTCTCTCCGGCAGACACGCAGACCTGTCCCGCACCGCCTGCGCCGCGGATCTGCGCCGTGTTTCCCACGACGTGCTGGCGTTTCCACGCGCAGCTGGGTACTGTCTCTGCTCAGAGGCCGTCAGTGATTGCTTCAGAGAAAGGCATCCTCTGTTCTGATGGTTCCCCAGGGATGAATGTTATTGGCAAGACCCCATAAAGGTTCTTTTTTCTCCATTCTACAACAGCAATCATACATGCTTATAGCGGCTATTATTTCTGACACTCACTGTTTTATTAGTAATATTGAGATTTGTGTCTTAATCAGCCAGCTGATGCTGGCCGGCGTTAATGGCAGTGCTGTTCTAGTAGCAGGGCAGAACTGTGGTAAGTTTGACAGAAATTTCTGCAGAGGCTTCTATATAAAGCCTGTGTTCTGTCAGGGTTCTCGTATAACCTTAAAAATAACTAAGTAGCGTTCACGCAGTAGGAATTTTTCTCCCTTCCGATTCCCTGTCTTTTTGGCCTCGTGATGTTTCTTGCACGTTAATGCCATTTTACTGTGCTGTCCTTGATGGGTCACTCTGTCTGCAGGCTGTTCCTGGCAGGAACGCGTTGAAGGACCGCTGTCCTGTTGCTGCTGCCTGTCACCGTACGGTGAGCAGCCTCTTCGTAAGCACCACCTTCCCTGTGCAAGAGGGGCACGGATGAGAGGAGAGAAATCCACCTCAGTGTATGTGTGGGGAGATAACAATGTAGACAGGCTCTGTGTGACAGAGTATTTCGGCAAATGCGAGGCTTTAACGGCGCTCTCACTACGAGCACAGCACTGCAGATGTCCTTAAGGCATTGTTTCCTCTCTGCTTTAAAATTGTTACAAAGCCTCCAATTCCAACAAGCTGTATTTATGGATCTCCTAATCCAGTTATCGTGCCGCTGCGTTTGCCTGGCAGCTATCATGTCCTGTGTCCATCAAGAGCTTAGTAAGGAGTTTGTTCCTCGTTCTCATTTGTAAATTTGTATAATGGGTGCGTCTGAATCTATACGTTGCGAGGAGCTGGTGCCTAAGTGATGGGATCTTGGTGATCTCTCTCCTCCTGTGGACAGCTTGCCCGAGCCACGCAGTCCATCGGGGCTGCCAAGGCATCCTTTGGTCGCGCCGGGTGGAGCTGTGCAAGGCTTTCCGTGCTGGAAACGTGAGCTGATCTCCTGATGCAGGCGGGTCTGTCGCCAGCTCCTCCCGTTTCTGGCACCTCCGAGACCTGGGCGTGCTCGGGGACCGCTCCCGCTCTGCCCTGTGACATGACCGGTCATTCTGCTGATGGATGCCTCGTTTGGTTCATGCAGGCACTCTAATTACACGTCGCCCAGCTCATCACATTACACTTATGCTTACTTCAGGAATTTTTTTAAAAGTTAAATTTGTTTCTCATCAGTGCTAATTAACACACGGAGGTGGGTGTTGTCACGTTACGTTTTATCACCGTTCTGCAGTCCTGCCTGTCTTCAGCCTTTCCTGAGCTGGGACCACGTGAATATTTGTAAAGGTATTATGGTTTTGGAGAAGTGCCCACTGGAAACCAGTTGGATGGAGGAGTTATCCAAATAACAACAGTATGCATATTAATAGTACTCCAGCAGCAAAAACTAAATATAATTAAATGGACTGTGTTTCTAAGAAATATCTTGATTTCTAGCAGACTGAAACATGGGCTGAATCTACTCACATCATAGCGTAAACCTCTTGATGTGGAACAAATCTTCTGTCACATCAGTGGAACAAATTTAGATGAAACCTCTGATTGTGACTCACTCAGTGCTCTGATTCCCATGCTGGTGCTCAGAACCCCTCCCGGCTTCCAGGCAGCACTGCTAGCACCCGAGTGGGACTGTCGTATGCTTTGCAAACACGTCGTGTTCTTCACCTTGAGTTTCCCAAAGCTGTTGATTTTAAGGGAATTGGGGGGGGGATTTCATCATCTCGGCGTTCTAATGAATATTGTTTGGTTGTGAAGCTGGTCCTGCGCTGAGCTGCTGCTCTGTCCTACCCTCAGTGGAGCCACTGGAAGTTGACGCTGGTGGAAACTGCTGTAGCCACCCTGCCAGGCGAGTCTTGGAACAAGGGATTCGACTTTTCCAAGTGCTTCTGGTCATGGACACTGTTTTGTTCTTAGTGCTTGTTGTTGGAGCCAATGAATGGCATTAAATGTAGCATGATGAAAGATAGATAGTAGAAAGTATCAGTAGAGGCTTTCATGATGAAACATGGCTCATTTCCAGTGGTCAGACATTTACGGAGAATCAAGAGGAATCCATGAGCAGTATGCAAAAGAAACAAAGTTTTTCTGCACGCTACAAGTGAGGAGAACGTGCTGGGTGGGCTCATACAGCCGGTCTCACGTGATGCCTCAAGGTGCTCAAGGGACTTCTGTTTCCTGCTTCACTTTTACACGTTCTGCGCTTGCCACGACGGAGCCCGAAGGAGAAGAGACTGCTCACGCACAAGGGCACCAGCAAGCGTGGCTCTGTGATTTGGGTACGAGCTGGAGCAAACCCGGCTTGATCCAGACTGTGCTTCCTGTGCTGCTGCTTCCCTGCGAGTCCTGCTCCCCAGCACGAGATGCTCCTAGAAACGAAGAAGCCCCCTCTCCCGGCGTTCTTGCTTCCCTCACTGCCTCAGCTTGGTCAACAGCAGAGCTTTCTAATTCTGGCTGCTTTATAGCTCAGTAAAGCTGCTGCAGAAATCTGTCTTTCAAAGACATTCTCTTATGCTTAATCTTGCAAGAAATAACGTCCCTCAGAAAGTGCTGTCACAGACTTCAAACCTGCAGAATGCGCTTCAGATAAAAGCGGGACCGCGGTGGTCCGGGGGTACGGTTTGAGGCGTAGGAGCTGTGGGCGTGCGACACGCCGCTGACATTTGCGGGCAGCCCAGCCGGCAGAAGGTGAAAATGTCAAGACAGATGTCGATTCTCTCAAGAACCAGAGAGCTGCTGCTAAATCTGAACTTCTAGCAAAAACAAAACGAGCAAAACTGGCAGAAGGATCTGAGGGGTGAAGCAGCAGCTGTACGAAAGGCTGGCAGTGTTGGTCCTGCGCTGCAGCCTGCCCGCTGGTCACAGGGGAGGGAGAGCAGAGGCAGAAACCCAGAATGGTCGGGGTTGGCAGGGCCCTCTGGGGGTCCCCCAGCCCAACCCCCTGCCCAAGCAGGGTCACCCAGAGCAGGCTGCACAGCACCGCGGCCAGGCAGGGCTGGAATATCTCCAGAGAAGGAGACTCCACAGCCTCCCTGGGCAGCCTGGGCCAGGGCTCCGGCACCCTCAGAGGGAAGAAGTTCTTCCTCGGGTTCAGCTGGAGCTTCCTCTGCTTCAGTTTGTGCCCATTGCCCCTTGTCCTGTCGCTGGGCACCCCTGGAAAGAGTCTGGCCCCATCCTCCTGACCCCCACCCTGCAGATATTTATGGGCATTTATAAGGTCCCCTCTCAGCCTTCTCTTCTCCAGGCTGAACAAGCCCAGCTCCCTCAGCCTCTCCTCATAGGAGAGATGCTCCCGTCCCCTCCTCATCCTCGCAGCCCTCCGCTGGACTCTCTCCAGCAGCTTGTCGCTCTGTGTCCTCCCTTCGAGGTGACTTTACAGCAGAAATATGCCCAAAATCTGGCCCCAGCTCCCCTAAGCACCGGTTCTGAGGACGGCTGCGTCCGTGCTTCATCGGTGGGTACAAAGCTGCTGGGTGAACCCTGAGCAGAGCGCTGTAAAGCTGAGTGTGGTTGCCCAGACCACGTCCGCGGATGCTGGTGACTGGAGCTTCTTGGCTGGGCAGTAGAGGATGTTCAGGAGGAAATTAAACTAAGCTGCTTACCCCTGCTGAGGGCAGAGCTACGGCCCAGCGGGGTCCTGACTTTACGTCGGGCGAGTCTCCACACAAGGCTGCGCTCAGCTGGTCCGTGCTGTGTCTGAGGGCCGTAGGTGTTGGGCTAACACTTGCTGTCTGCTGCTGAACCCTACCGGTTGTTTGTTGTTGCTGTCTGTATCCCTGAAGGGATGAAAGTCCCCCTTTTTCTTTTTTCTTGGCAGATAACTTTCTTGCAGTTTCTTAAAGTCACAGTGACAATTCCTGCAGAAATAATTTAGATAGTGGAGAAGATGTAAAGGTTAAACTGACAAGAACCTCCATAAATTGTTGAGCTTGTCCTTAGTGAGAATCTTCATGAATTAATTTTATTTTCTCTGTTCAGCAGATTGTGAATGTTTGGACTTCAGCCCTGGTCCCTTCAGAGCTTCCGAGCTCGTGGAGGGTCATTTGAAGAACGTACCTTGCATTTTGTGTATCAAAAGTCTCAGGCTTGTCATCCCGTCATCAGCAGCCTCAGTGCCAGACGGTGGAAGCTGCCTGGGAGATGTGTAGGTACACCCAGCGTAGGTACACCCAGCGTAGGTACAACCCCGTGGAATGCTCTCCTGTAATAACAGCTGGCCCTTTGTGGAGTGGGACCTTGGTTCTGTGGCAGAATAATCTCACCTGATTCGGTATTTGCCTTCCAGTGTTTTGCTACCTGCTATGACTGGTTTTATCGTTAACTTGTGATTTGTTTATATTCTGTATATTCTTCCTCGAAAGTGCGGGAGGCTGCCGGGTTCCTACCAAGGGCTTCATTCGGAGAAACGCTCGCTCTGTGGCCAGTCGCTGTGGGCAGCAGGGAGCAGGATCTGCGAGCAGCTGAAGTGCCCGGTGTCGGCAGAGCTCGTGCCCGGCAAACACTGACAGGGCTGGCAGAGGGCAAGGGCAGGAAGAGCCCATGGCTCCGAGCGGTCCCGGACAGCCCTCACAGCGGGTTTGTGCTTAGGTACAGATTTTAAAAAGAAAACAAATACGTAAATATTTATCGCTGTTTATTTTTAATTGCCTTGTCCCCAGAGTGCTGGTTGTTTTGGCCTCTAGTTTTGATCTCCTAAGACGTTGTAAGATCTGTTGCTCTTGAGCAAACAAACCTGGGTTCAGCCACTTTTGAGGGGCAGACACTTAAATTTTAGAGTTTTAGGATGTAAAAATTAATTTCAGCCTGGCCAAAGCACAATTAATACCAATGGGAAAATGCTGCAATTCCTGCTACCTCCCATCATGGTGGTTGATGAGGAATGTTTGCAGCCAGCCTTCACGTTTAGAATAATTGCAGGTCCCGGAGCAGCCCTCGAGCGGCAGCGTGTGGGCGGGCAGCCCCTGGAGGGGCTCCAGCCCTGGGGGGTCTCCAGCCCTGGGGGGGCTCCAGCCCCTGGAGGGGCTCCAGCCCTGGGGGTCTCCAGCCCTGGGGGGGCTCCAGCCCCGAGGGGCCATGCGGCCGCAGGACGCCCGTGTCGCCGGGCAGCAGCCGCCGCAGCCTCGCCGCGTCTCGGCTGGGTCTGCGGGTGCCCGGCGTGGGTGTGCTGGCCTCCAGAGTCCTGCGACAGCAGGGACGCGCCTGCCCGTGGGCTGTGTGACAGCGCGGGTGGGGAAAGCCAGGCTCCCCGAGAACCGGCTGGGCGGGTTGCCCGGAGCTGGCAAACAGTGCAGAGGCGTCCGGGGCCGGTACGGGAGAACGGCACGGTCGCTGTTGGGGACTGTGCGTGCCATGCAGGTCTGATAGATGTCGAAATCAGCCTGCGGTGAGTGCTGCTGATTTTTCACAGGCAGAAAAGTCTGTGTGAGCCAGAGCCCCGTGCTAAGCCCTGTCGGCAGCTCTTATTTTCCATCTCCCACTTTTTTTTTGGTTTATTTCCAGCAGAACAGCTATTTGTTCAGCTCGCAGAGAAAGGTTTCCTCCATGTCTCTGTGTATCGCAGCGTCACCCCCTGAGCGTATTTTTATTTTTCGGTTCCTCTTGGCAGGTTCACCTCTGCCTCTGTGCCCAGGCAGGGACTCGTGGTGCCAGCTCGCCGCGCTGCTGCCCTGCGGTTTGCTTCTCCCCAGCCTGTCACGGGCTGTGAACCGTTTTGCCTTGCAGAGTACCTGACAGCCGTGCGTTTGGCTCAGGCGCTTTGGCTCTGCCCCGGGAGTGGGGGAAATGCTCTTTCTTTGGGTAAGTGCAGAGCTCCCACCGCACTGCGTGGCCCTGCAGACGTGGCCTGGGGGTCCAGCTGCTGGGTGGGTGCCGCTGCGCGGGGACGCAGGAGGAAGGCTCGCTGTCAGAGCCCAGCCCGGGCCGACGGCGGGTCCCCGGGTCCAGACCCCGCCGCGGCAGGCTGTCGGCACCGAGCTTCCGAACCAGCCTCCCGGCCGTGGGCATCCCCGGCCCGGAGACGCTGTGGAGTGGAGGCTGCTGGGGTCTGCTCGCAGGAGAGGGGCTCCACGGCTTGCGAAGGCTGCCCTCTCCTGCGGCAGCAGCCTGGAGGCAGCACTTCAAAGCATGAAATTGGGCTCAAACCATCTCCTGATTATCGGCTCTCTCATTTCTCTCAGCTGCTTTTGGCTGATAATTGCTTTGTTTCATAATAGCTTCATTTTTTCTGCAGCAACATTGATCCAAGCTGGAAGCCACATGAAGAATCAGCATCCTGTTGGAGTTAAAGAACCAGGTACAGCTCATCTCTGATTTTCTTCCCTAGAGCCGTGAGGAAGAGAAAAGGAATCCTTCTCGCTCGGGTCCTCCAGGTGTAGATGTGGAGCACATCCTCCGTGAGACCCCTTCGCAAGCCCGCGCTGCTGGAGTGGGGCAGAGCCTCGGTTTATCTCCCCGAGGGTGAGCTGCCGCAGGTGAGTCCCTGCGGGGAGCAGAGCGAGCCGTGGTTTGTGGCACCTTAAACCCTCCCGAGCAGCCGCGTTACCCTTCTGTGCCTCGTCTGGAGGAGGAGGAGGAGGTCTCTGCTCAGTCCTGCAGTGCTGATGAGTAGCAACATCTCTGAAAGAATGTGTGACGGCACGGGCGAGATTCTGACACCTCTAACAGCAAAACCAATCCAGGCCTGGTTGTTTTCCATGACTTAAGCTTAAATCTCAGAGCCTGGAGTGGAATAACGTTCTCAGGTGCTCTAAACGCTGCCCTGAACATGTGGAAAGTGAAAAGCTCATGGAAAAGAGTAAGAAGGATGGGGAGGGACAAAGTTCTGTATCTATACAGATATATGGATTTTATACACATATATATATACACACACATGCATGTGTACATATGCAATATATATGTGTATATATAAAGAAAAGTTCAGTGTTTGATGTGGCTGCTTCCATCCAGATCTGCGAAGAGCCAGCTGCGGCTGTCCTGAGGGTCTGTAGGACGTGCAGGCACCCAAAGCTTAGCTTTCGTCCCAAACTGTCTCCCTATTTTCTCTGCAATCACTTTTTGACTGATATTTCTGATTGGTCTTTTGTCTGTAAATTGCTGAATATTGACATCCCTGTCATCTGAATATAAATTTATATATAAATAAGAGAAGTTTTGGGGAGATGGGCTGTGTCTGAAGGTTTACGCAGCTTTTAAAAGTTTATTGGAGGAGCGATGTTGATTGGGAGCTGAGCCTGCTTTTTTGAACTAGACTGAGTTGTTTTTAAAAACAAACACCTCTTAAATATACAGCCGACTTGTTTTGACACCTAATTAAGTTAATTTAGGTGGTTTAATATAGTTCAGCAGCAGCTCAAAATCATGATCTTCCATCTGACCCGATATATTGATTCTACGGGTGTTTGTCCATAAATCCTTTTCTGTTTCTGTGCAGCTGTAATTGCGTTTGAGAGAGGGAAGGTCGTGCTCAAGCCACCAGAGGTGCATGGTTACTCCACCGGGATTCCTCTACAGGTGGGCGCCAGCGGAGTGTCCTCTGCGGGACCGACCTTTCCCGGTGGTTTTCCTGACGGCTCCGGCCCGAGGCTGCGTGCGAGCAGCCTGCGGCGTGGCAGGAGCGGGGACAGAGCCGGCACGACGCCGGGTGATGCCAGCCCGGCTCCCACGCTGGCTCCTGCTGGTGGGGCACCTGTGTGCGAAGCCTCTCGAGCAGGGGTCGCCTTCTTGCGGGCTGGCGTGGGGTGGGACTTCAGCTGTGCGCCCGTCCCACTGCCGTACGGGGTCATCTCTTGGTCTTCAGCTGGACCTGCTGCAAAACCCCTTGGGAGCTTTTGTGCTGGAGATCAGCTGTGAGTCCACAGGGATGTTTTCTTCCCTGATTTCTCATTAGTCAAAACCCAAATTATCTGAGCTAAGTGGGGTTTTGGGGTCTTTTGGTTGCTTTTTATTGTTTCCCTTTGGGAGCAGTTCGAGTGTGTGTGCTTTGCTGGAGCAGTTGCCTGCTCTACATGTGTTCAATTCTTCAAAGGTGGGCTGGGTGCTCGGGATCTGCACGTTCGCAACCCCCTCTTTGGTTCCTGGTCGGCTCGGTTTGTGTCCTCAAGCAAAGTGTGTCCGTGGTGTGTGAAGATGTGGTTGCCTGGGGGGCTGAACAGTAAAATTCCAAAGCCCTGGTGCGTGGTTCTGCGTACGCCTGACTTGGGTTCGTTTATCGCCGGATGCATGCACCAAATCCAGCTGGTCCTTCACACGGCAACGAGGTGATTCTGCTGAGAATGGAGAAAGGGCAGCGTGCTGGCACTGGAGCGATATTCCTGTCTTGTAAATGCACATAATCTTCTGTAAAGACAAAGAAACTTGTTAAATATCTGCACTGACCCTTTCTGGTACTTTGCTTTGTCCCCCATCCTGGTTCTAGCCCAGCCTTAATGGGGAGACTGGGCAAGCCGAGGGTGTCGAGATCTTTCTGTATTCGGCGCACGTCAGAGGCGGAAAAACCCCAGCACTCAGGGTCCCAGGACTGCACATGGAGACGTCTGCTGACCCCTGCCCAGGTAACACCCTGCGGTACAGGGCGAGCCTCTGCTCCCCGTCCCCCCAGCCTCTCACCGTGCAGTGGCCTTGCTCAACACCTTGGTTTTCAAGACCTCACGTCCAGCAGAAGCTGCACAGAACCAAAGACCTCTGAGGAGGCAGCTCCTGTCCGTAAGCGGTGGCTGGCCCGTTACGCTCGCTGCCAGCAGGATTTATAACGGGCTGTCATTGTCCTCGGAAGCGTGTCCTGTGCTCTGCAGCCGGGACGTGCCTCAAAGGACGCCTGTCCCCGCTGTCATCTGTGCCTCTGCTTCGCCTGGGAACGCTACCGCTTGTGCAAGGACGGTGGTTTGAACAGAGCTGCCGTACTGGAAACAGGGTTCTGGCAATGCTGGTTTCTGCAGGGCGTTAAATCAGAGCCCGGGGAGCAGGAGCTGCTTTGTGCCTCCCGGCACGGCCGCGCGGGTCGGTCTGCAGAAGGCAGGGCCGGCTGGCCGCGTCCCCGGGCAGCCGCACGCCCGGGCTAGCGCAGGGCCAGCTGGACTCAGCCGGGTTTCCTTGCGTTTATGTGGGTCTTGAAAGCCTTCTTAAATTATATGAAGTTAATACAACGGAAAATGGATTTTTTCCTGCCCACCTAAGCAAGCCTGTAGTGATTAATGCTGTAAAGTAAAAACAACAGCAACAAATTCAGTTTTATAATGTGCTGTGGATTCCAGGTCTATGAAAAATGCATGCTTTGTGAAAGAAATTTTTCCTCCTTCCAGTACTCTTTCAAAAAATATCTTATCTCCGCAAAATCCCATTGTCTCCGCAGCTGCATTTTGATGCTAATGGGATTCATGGCTTCATAATTCTGCATCTCTCTCCTTGCATTGGCACAAGGCTAAACTCTATTGCAGAGCAGATAGGTTCTGCTGGAGGAAAACTTAGCAGAAGAGAGGATTCGCTCTTTGGCTGTGAATTTAGTTGAGCTTTTTTTCATCTGCTCTTCTCCTAGAGATGTATCGAGTGCCATCACTACCGCAAGAAAAAGGGGATCTTGAGGTACAGGATGAGTTGCTGGCTGTTGCGTGTTTGACGCTGAGCAATAAAGAGAATGACCATCATGAGCTGAAGATATTTTAATTCATGAATTCTTTATTCTAAAAGTTTAATTACTTTATTTTAAGGGGGGCGGGGAAATCCTGTGTCTGCTTTTGCATTAGAGCTAAGGCAGTAGAGGATCTAAACAAACAGTCTCCTTGTTAAGAACAGATTCTGCCAGAAGTGCCGCTTTCCAAGCCAGCGCGTGTCACGCTCGGTTGTGTGCTTCAAGGGAGAGTTGGGGACCTTGGTTATTGCTCCTGCTTTCTTTCGGTTGCTCTCCGTAAGTGGCTGCACTTTGCCAGCACTGCCTTTGGGGTCTTCTTCCCCGTAAGAGGAATTGGTTGTCCTCCGGGGAGGGGGGGAGCGAGCGGCTGCCCTTCGCCTGCAGCCCACAAGACACGGGGCGCAGAGAGGAGTGCGGGCGGTGGACGCGTGGTGGGGTGGCGGGAGGGTTTCCTCGCCGCCCTTCACGCAGCAGAGCTGCACAGGTGCCCCCGCGAGCCGGCTGCGTGCAGCCTTCCCTGGGCGTGAGATCCAGCCCAGCAAATGTGTGCCAAAGCACGGTGGCAGGCTGCTGGGACACAGGGGACAAATTTTCTGTAGGTGACACCCATCCTTGTCGAAGCCCGCGAGAGGCAGTCAGGCCGTTTGCCGTTTTCCCTGCGCAGCCCGAGCGAGGGTCTGAGCCTGGTGCGGGAGTGATGGGCGAGGGTGACTCTGTGCCTCGCTCAGGGGGCAGGCGAGACTCCTGCTCAGCCGGCCGGGTCCCTAACTGGGTCCCTGCCCCGCTCTCCTCCTGCTGGGTCCCTGCCCCGCTCAGCCAGGTGGGTCCCTGCCCCGCTCTCCTGCCAGGTCCCTGCCCTGCTCAGCCAGGTGGGTCCCTGCCCTGCTCTCCTCCTGCCGGGTCCCTGCCCCGCTCTCCTCCTGCTGGGTCCCTGCCCCGCTCTCCTGCCGGGTGCTGGTCCTCGCTGGCGCGCCTGGCCCAGCCTGGCGGGAGCTGATCCCTGCTCCGGCGGGCTGGGTGTGAAGCTGAGGGGTTTCTTTCAGCGCGAGGTCTCAGAGGCTCTGCTCCGAACTCCAGCGAAGCGCGCTGCTACTCGGGAATCAAGGCGCCGTGAGTCGGGGTGTCCTTCCAGAAACCGCGGGTACGCGCGGTATGGCTGGAGTGCTGCACTGTTTATGGGTGTGTTCCATCGCCTAAATCACGCTGGCAGTGTTTGAGCTTTGCCTGGATAATTGATTCAAATGTAAATTGAATGAATAAATCCTTTACAGCTAAAATATGCCCCCTTTTAATCATGATTCGTTTTCTTCTTGTTGTTGAATGGCACGGAAAATAGGTAGTTATAATCTCACAGAGAGATACGTGATGACTTTTGTAGGAGGGCAGGTGAAACGAGGTTTGTGCGGTCTGTTTTGAAACGCTTTACTGTTCTGTTTATTGAATTACGAACCTGTTTACAGCTTTGGTACTTCTGGTCAGTGATCTGCTTGTGGGAATGTTTGTGCCACTCCTCAATGGCAAGGCCGGGCGGTTACAGAATCACAGAATGGTCGGGGTTGGCAGGGCCCTCTGTGGGTCACCCACCCAACCCCCTGCCCAAGCAGGGTCACCCAGAGCAGGCTGCACAGCACCGCGTCCAGGCGGGGCTGGAATATCTCCAGAGAAGGAGACTCCACAGCCTCCCTGGGCAGCCTGGGCCAGGGCTCTGGCACCCTCAGAGGGAAGAAGTTCTTCCTCATATTCAGATGGAACTTCCTGTGCCTCAGTTTGTGCCCAAACTTATTTCTTGAAGTGCAGAGTGGTGGAGGGCAAAGTATCAGCACAATCCTTGTCGTTGTTGGTCATGGCTGTGGCGTGGAACGCTGTGGTGTACGTGTGGCCCCCGGCATCGAAGGTTGCTTTG
Organism: Opisthocomus hoazin; assembly: GCF_030867145.1. Lineage (NCBI taxonomy): Eukaryota > Metazoa > Chordata > Aves > Opisthocomiformes > Opisthocomidae > Opisthocomus > Opisthocomus hoazin. The sequence goes on from NC_134431.1 coordinate 19,151,201, forward strand.
CTCTGGGAATCTGCACAGAGGGACTCGGGCTGGCATCAGGACAAGCCTCTGTGGGCACTCTCTGCTTGTCTTCCGCTGTTTTTTCTGGAGGCTTCCCTGGTGTTTCATCAGAGCCGGTGAAGGTGCCAGCCACGAGCCAGCAGCAGAATGTCGCCCGAGCTTCCCCCAGCCCGGCTGTGTCTGACCAGCGCTTCCGCTGAAGGTAACGCTTGGAGCCAGCGTCCTTTCGGCGCAGTCCGGTGGGCCCCTCGCTCCCGTATCCCGGCTGGTCAGGGACGGCGTTTCCACTCGCGGAGCCAACGCTCAGCCAGTGCGCGGCACCAGGTGCTTGGGCTATAAATGTTTGGGTGTTTTCATGCCTCGGGGCAGGAATCCCAGCGCTGCTACGCCGGGCGTTGCTGCCTTGTCAGGATTTCCCTCTGCGCTCAGCAGCTCTTCCCTTTGCTCTGGCATTAAAAGAACTAAAATGCCCAGGAGGGATCAGCTCTGCCCGTTTGGGCCTGTCACTTCTTGCTGACAGCTCTTGCTCTCGGGTCCTTCAGAAGGAGACGCCAGCACCGTGCGGCACACGTGGGTCCGCGCCTGCCTCCCTCGTGGTTCCGCTCTCGGGGAGTCCCGGGGGGTTGGAGCCGGAGCCCACCGGAGCGCAACATCCTTGAAATGCGTTGGCGGTCACTGCGCCACTTCCCCGTGTCCTCAGTGTCAGTGTAAATGCCCAGACCTCTTTTGCATCTGGTTAACTTCCTGGCTCCGGGGCTGTCCTTTGGCAGAGTAGCCCGGGCTGGAATCGCCAATGTGAAAATGCGTTTCCTCCTGCCAGTTCTCCGCGGCCAAACCCCCCCGCTTCAGCTGGCTGTGCCAGTGCTGCTCGCTGCAGGAGTGCTGCTGTGGCTGCTTTTGCTGCCTTCTACCTCTGTCCCTCCTCATCTCGCCACAGTGCCGGGGGCCGGCTGTACTGGGGTGGCTGGTGCAGCAGGCTGGCACACTGGGTATGTGACGGCATCGTACCCCGGTGCGATTGCGGTGCTGGGAGGTGCTGCCTGTGCCGCTTCCGAGAGCGCAGCGCGGTCCACCCTGCCTTGCCCCCCGCCGCCAGTGTCCTGCAGGCACTGCCAGTGCCCCCGAGCGCCCGGCGTCCCTCGACTCTGCGTCACCAGGCCGGTCGGTGCCCTGGGTGGCTGCTGCCGGCTGCGCAGCGTCAGTAGCTGCAGGTTTTGTTGTACAGCTGCTTGCGTGTGTGCTGTGTTTATGGGGGAAAAAACTGCAAATCGAATGGTCCATGCCCACACTCGCCACTGTCCAGAAGCTGAATTCCTCTCTCCCTGTCTCTGCGCTGGGCTGTTCTGAATTGGAGATTTTGTGGCTGGCTTCAGAGCACGATTTTGGCTATTTAGAAAGCATCCACTCAATAAATCATACGGGGAGCAGCTGCCGCTCTCTGCTGAGCCAAGGCGCATCAGATAAAATATTGCTCATTTATCTGGTTTGGGAGAAATACAGTTGCTGTAGTGGAACATCATTGCAGGCTGTTCTTAATTCACCTCAGGGCTGTTTCTAATAGCAGCACGCAATTCTCCGGTGACAGCCCGAGTGAATGAGATGGGTGTTTGGATGTCAAGCGGAATGTAAGAAAGGTTTTAGGAATCAAAGCGTTGAAAGAGAAATAACTGCTGTTTGTGCTCTGATACGGGAAGAGGTCCCTGTTTTGTTATTAACGCTATAGCTGTGGAAAGTCCTGACACTTGTGCCTTGGGGATTTGAAGCAATTCGAGCCGTGAAATACTGTTTCAGCTCAGCCTTTTACCAGTCACTGCCTGGTGGCAGAGGCGAAGGTGGCCTTGACAGCTAGCGGAGGCACCCAGGGCGAGCATTAAGTTAATAATAGCTGTCTGATTTTTCAGCTGTGTGGCAACCGGGAAGCCTGCTTCTGCCCCGCTCCAGGCTGGCAGCAGGCAGCTGCTCCTGCCCAGGCAGGGGGGTTCACGAGAAGCTGTCCAAAGCATTTCGGTTTAGGCTCGCTGCTTTGCACAAATGTCATCAGTGCAGCATTCAGCAGCGGGGCCGTGGCATCTGCAGGCGTGTTGCCTGCTGATCTGGAGAGATGCTAGAAGCTGTTACTTCAAAAAATTAAAGATAAAAGAATAAAGGGAAGGGGTAGGAAGACAGAGTGCTGCGGTGTAGGACTGGGTGCACGTTTTCTTTGACAAGGAACCGGCGTCTAATGAGGACCCTGCTTTTCTCCTTAGAAGGTTGAGTCTCAAAATGTCTCCTCCTTGCATCGCAGCTTGGCAAAAGCAAGTGGGAGAATCGCGTGGCTCTGAAGGCGTCACGATACCACAGGCGAGACAGGTAACTGCCGGGTTCTCGGTTTGTGGGTGTCCTACCCTTAAAGGCCCCATCGCCTCGGCGAGGCAGCCGGCCTCGCGCGTTCGCTCTGGGTGCGGAGGAGCGAGCGCTGCCGAAGGGAGCCGCGTGTCCTGCCCTGCCACAGCGGCCGCTCTGCCCGTGCTCCTCATCATTATTGTCCATAAAAACAGAGGTCACTGGCGGAAAACATATGGTTGCTGCAGCTTCCAGAGCAGCAGCTCGTGCTGTGGCGAGCGGTGACGCCAACGGATTCCCGTGTGCTGGGCTGCGTTGTGTTGACAGACCGGACGCTCTCCGTCGCAGCCGCGGCAGCGCGGGCACCCTGAGCCCTGGGGCGCTGGTCGGAAGCCCCTTCGCTGAAGGGCCCGGCGTCGCAGGCACGCGGAGGGCTCGGGGCGGGTGTCGAGATCCTCGGGGTTCCCGGGGAGAAGTGGACATCGGGAGAAAACGCTTTCCAAGTCCCTGCTGTTGCCAGAGTCCGAGTCTGAGCGGCTTGGCCAGGTTTCCCGTGCTGCTGGTGCCTGTGGTCGTGTTGAACGCTGTCCCTCTCCCGACAGCCTGGAGAGCCCCTGCTCGACAAGAACTTCTGCCGAAGAAGAAAAAAGGATTGCGTCCTGAAGTAGCAAAGACTGGGGAGTAGAGCCCTCTTGCTGACTGCTAGAGATGACCCCCATTCTCTGCGTGAGGGCTGCGAAGTGTCAGAATTCAGTGAGAATATTTATTCTGAGCTACGTGGCACAAGCTCTAAGAATCTCAAGACCTCATATTCGTTGAGTATTTTTTACAGCAAACAGGGAAGTCACTTTTTTCTTATTCAGGCTTTCTGCTCTGAATAAGTCTCCTGAGTATTCATCTCCTGTACATGAAAGTTTCTCAAAATACTGGTGATGAAGCTGTTTAGTTCGGGTCTCTTTCCGTGCTATCGGTGGCTTTGCTGAACAGCAGTTCCCTGCAGACGGCTGTCGCTTTGATGCTGTTGGTGTACGGCACATGAGAAATCCTTAACTTGGTTTCGAAAGTCTCACTAAAAACCCTACTGGGACTTTGACGTTGAGAAGATTCCGCTCAAAGTACCCAAGCTCTCTGAAGCTCGCCCGGCCCTATCTCGGAGGCAGACCAGCGAGTGCTTGCCTCAGGCAACAAAACATCACTGGCAGCAAAAATGTGCAGTGATTATTTATGGTCTGAGCATCTGCAGTCGTGGGAGGCTGCTGGAAATTGCCAGAGCCTGGTGGTGCCTGGAAGAATCCAGCTCTTCCTTTTGGAGACGAAGCGAACGGCTGCGTGCTGCGGTTCGGCCGTGCCCTCGTCTGTGGCGATCCGGCTGGGACGTCTCAGCGGGGCACTCGGGAATTTCACGCACAAATGCCGGGTGTCAGCATCCGAGCCCCCAGATGTTTCCGCAGGGTCTCCCTTGCTGAGCAATGGGATGATAAAAGCAGCTCTGGAGCCTGATTTAGGTTTTAATTAGATGGCAGCAAGTTTTTAGCTGTGACACGGCTTTTGCTGCTCTGCAGGTGAGGAAGGCAGCGAGCTTTCCGGCAGCGCCGCGGGTCGCCCGCTCGCCGACGGCCGGCACCTTCGGCGTGCCTCTGCGGGTGAGTGGGTTGCCGTGGCGGGAGGAAGGAGCTCGGGCCGGGGAGCTTGTCGGTGGGCACTGCTGATGGAGCAGCCTGTGCCGTCCCAACATTAACAAAGCCTTGCTTTTGCCGTGCGAGGGAAATTGGCTTTGGACCAATTTTTTTCTTCTTAACTTCACTCGACAGCGTGAAATACTGGGGCCTGGCGTGCGACTCGCTCCGCGGTGCTGCATTTGTTTTCCAGGCTGGTGCTTAGTGCTTTACAATGTGTCAGATACGCCTCAAATTGTTTTTCGGAGCGAAAGGGGAATTAAATGATCCCTCTCTTTTTTGTCTGTATTGCGTTTTTGTGCACAGGAATCAATGGGGCCCGACTGCGAGTCGCTGCAGAAGAGCGTTATCCCGTGCGTGGCTCTGGAATCGCTTCCTGCCTAACGTTCCCCACCACCTCGTGCCGGGTTCCCACTCTCCCAGGGCCAACGCCGGCGCCAAGGGGCAGCGGGCCGCAGGTGAGCTCCCTGCCCCCGCACCGCGCCCCTGCCCATCTGCGGGTGCTGCCCAGAGCTCGGGGCTGGGGGCGGTGGGGGGTCCCTGCCCCGAGGGGGGTGGTCTCTGCCCCGGGGGGGTCTTTGCTCCTGTCCCTGCCCCGAGGAGCCGCCGCGGGTCCAGGCTGCGCCGCCGCGCCGCCAGCAGGGGGCGGTACAAGCCAAGCCGCGCCGCCCCCCCCGCAGCGCCGCGGGCCCGAGCGGCGCCGCCCGGAGCCTCCCGCTGCCCCGGGGCCGCCGGTTCGAGCCTGCCCGCTCCGCCCCTGGGCGCCGGCGCTGGCTGCTGCGGCCGTGTCAGCCCCTCGCCGGGTGTGCGTCGGGTCATTTCCCGGCTCCTGGCGTGTCCCCGGGGGCTCCTCCGTTGTGCTCCTGCTCGCTGCAGCGTGTGGGTGTATTCCAGCAGCCTCTGGGGAGAGCTCACCGGGGCAAAAGCCGCTTGCTGCCACGTCTGGGAGGCATGGGCGCTGGTCCGGGGTTAGCTCCAGGCTCCCAGCACTGCCTGCGTCATGGGGTGAGGAAACGTCGCTGTTTCTCCCTCCCATTCACTCTGAGAGCTGAGGTCCTCAGCCATTTTTTGCACTGAAATCGCTCTTCAGTTTGGAAGCATAGGAGCCAAGGGAAGGTGTGTACGAGACCTGTGACATCTCACTCACAGAATGGTCGGGGTTGGAAGGGACCTCTGTGGGTCATCTAGTCCAACGCCCCGCCGAAGCAGGGTCACCTACAGCAGGCTGCACAGGACCCTGTCCAGGCAGAACATAGGAGGTGGGCAGGGATGGGTGCTCAAAATTACCTGCACCAGCTGTAGGCGTGATTTGGGATGCTGAAGCACAAGGCCCGGAGGCAGGACAGCTGCCCGCCCTGCCAGCGTGGCCGTATTCTTCACTCTTTCCAGCCTGCTCTGGGTTTTGTCTCCTCCAACGCCTCTTTGCCTCCTTCCAGTGTCACCATGGGGTTTGGAGGCTTCTGCCCTGAGACGGGATCCATGCACCAACGGACACTGGGCTGGGAAATAACAGATGGGTGAGTTAGACCTCGGTTCTGCTCGTCAGGATAATTAACCTATTAGCAAGGGTGGTTTAACATGAACTTGTTCTTTTGCTTCAGCTGCAGTTTCTTGAGAGCAGTTGGTATCTTCTGAGAAATGGGTGTTTATTTACATAATGCTGACTCCAGCCCCCTGAGTACTCGTCAGGGCTGTGACTGATCCCCTGAGGATCATCGGGACAACGCACGGCACTGACTCTGCCGCCTGTGCTGCTGCTGTGTCCGAAGAGACCGTGCCAAGGCTCTATTAGAAGCTGAGAATGAGTTAGAAAGCCTGAAATCTTTACTTATGGAAGATGTATGTGTGTAATATCAGGCTGCTGTTAATTCTTCCCAGGGATTAATAGAGACGATCAAGGACAGTTTCACTCAGTGTGGCTTCGCTGTTTGTAAAGCGAAGCTTCCCCAAACCTGAGGCAAGGCAGAAGCATGGGTTTGAGTCCGTGTTGCTCTCTTTCAGTTGAATGGAAATAGCTGTCTGTATTTAAAAGGTCTGTTGGCACCACGGTGCTGACACTTTCCGAGACAAAGAAATGGACAGAAATCCATTTTCCAGGCTGGAAGGAAGGCACAAAATAAATGAGAAGAATGAAGAGTGAGGAGGAATTGAGGCATTCACAGCGCTCGTGGTGCAAGTAATTGGAAGTGATGGGAAGGAGGCAGCAAAGGGATTCTTTTGTTTAAAATGTGGGACTAGATTTGACTTGCAGGTACGCACTGCATCACCAAGAAACCCCCGCTGCCCTGTCCCTGCGGGCGTGTGCCGGGCAGCACACAGGCAGGGAAGCGGTGCCCCGGGGAAACCGGGAGTGTGCCAGACCTGGGAACATCAAGCTGCAAGCTGCCCGCCCGGAAAGATGCTCAGGGCAGCGCTTTGGCTTCGACTCGGTCTCGGCAGCCGACGGCAGGCAGGCGCTGACAGAATATCGGGAAGCTCGGTGAAAGCCGCGCCTGCCCGAAGCAGCTGGGAGGGGGTCGCGGGGCTGCCTCCACCTCCCTGCCTGGCGCAGCTCGGTCCCCAGCGCCGCTGCCAGCCTTGCTGGGGGGCTCGGGGGTCTTGGTGGCACCCGAAGACACGTCTGCCAAAGCGCCTCTGGTTTTGCACGGTGGCTCATCACATTGTGTCTGGCTGATGAAGTTTGTCCCTCCTCTGCGGCCGACGACGTCACGCTCGCTTTACTTCAGTTCGCATTTGGAAGCAGAAATTTTCCTGTCTATAAAACTCCTGGAGACGTTGATTTGTTGTGCTCTCATGGCAGCGATTTTACTCCGCCGTGCTGTTCGTGCTTGGCGTCGCGGGTGCATCCAGGAATCAGCGCTGCTGCTCTCGCTCCTTCTGGCAGGCACTGCCCTGCGCCTCGTGCTCCGCTCCCCGCTCTCCCTGCCCGTGCTCTCCCTGCCCGTGCTCTCCCTGCCCGTGCTCTCCCTGCCCGTGCTCTCCCTGCCCGTGCTCTCCCTGCCCGTGCTCTCCCTGCCCGTGCTCTCCCTGCCCGTGCTCTCCCTGCCCGTGCTCTCCCTGCCCGTGCTCTCCCTGCCCGTGCTCTCCCTGCCCGTGCTCTCCCTGCCCGTGCTCTCCCTGCCCGTGCTCTCCCTGCCCGTGCTCTCCCTGCCCGTGCTCTCCCTGCCCGTGCTCTCCGCAGGGCCCTGCCCGGAGGTCACGCTGCTGTTTCTCGAGTTCTCTGTGTAGGAAACTGCGCGGGTGAGCGATCAGACACCGGTAAATCTGGAAAAGGATGCTTTTGACGTCTGCCCACGCACAGCACGCCACGAGCCCCTGGTACGTGCGCTCAGCAGCAGCCCTGGGTCAGTGCGAGCCTGGGATCGATCTGGCAGGGCTCGCTGTTGTTATAAAGACTGATGGGTATTAATTAAGCTGCTCTGCGCTGTGGACTGCTGACAATGGAAGCTGCTAAACCAACTGTAAAGCTGGCTCTGGGGATTGTGGGTTTCCGACAATCCCGGGCTGCAGTCCAGTTCCAAAATTTGAGGAGGGTTTGGTTCCTGCAGTTCTGACTAAATCCCTCCAGCTCCTTTCTAGGAGATTTTAGTTTGTGTTTTGGCAAATCCTGTTGCTAGAAATTAGCTTTTGAGGATGGCTCTGGGAGGATTCACCCATCCCAAACCAACCAAGAACATCAGTAACGTAACAAAGGCAGATGCTTCGTTAATGAAGTGTTGCTGGTCGGCATAATTCAGCGAGTTACACTGGACTGGGGAGTTGAGAGAGAGATTCTCTCCTTCCACTTCTCTGAGCAATTTCACCAACAGGAGTGGGCAAAAGCCTCCACCGAGCACGGCTGCTTGCAGAGAGGCAGAGCGAACGCAGCGTGAAGTGACACCGTGCTGGGCCTTCGTTCCCAGCCTCCGGACTGGGCTGGGCTGACCCACAGGCTGGCCGAAGCGTCAGCCCTGCCGCCGTGCCGACCGACTGCGCTGCCGTCGCTGCCGTATTCCCCAGGAAGGTGCCGAGCTTCAGCTGTGGGGGAAGCAGGCTGGACGGCCACAGCCCAGGCGCAGTCGGTGGCTAAAACCCGTTTCGTCTTCCCCCCTTCGTTTTCCCGGGCTTGTTTGAGCAGCCTCATCTAGTTGGAGGCTTGCAGGGTCATTTTCCTACCTGGGTGCTTTCTCCTTTCTCTTGAGCCGCTCTCTTTGGTGACACCAGGGAAGCTGCTTTCTGTCGATGTTCACCGCATCCCTTCGGCAGCGGCCGCTGACTGCTGGAGTGTCCCTGCCGGAGAGCAGCCCGGGTGCTGGTCCAAGGCAGCTCCCTCGCAGGGTGCAAGCCGTGCTGCCAGGGTGAGATTTGTCACCTCGAGGCAGGATGCAGTTTACTTGTATTCTTAATGAGGTGTTCCAATTTCCCCATTGAAGAAGTTGTACAGGCTGAGGTTATTCTTCCTTCTTTCTATTAGCCACAAAACAAGGAAGAAATGTTGTGTTCTGTAGCCTGCAAACCTCTGGACTGTCTCAAAACCCCCATTTGTCATAAAAGTGTGGTGGCGTTCTTCAAATTGTGATGGAAAAATTATCTTGTTTTTTTATTCTTTGATGTTGCTCAGCATTGGAGTCTGAGATGTATGCAGTTCTCCTAAGTTTTCCCTAAGCTTCTGGGGTTCTGAACATCAGAGAAAAAATATCCATGAATTTAATAATATTTAAGAAAAATATAGTATTTGTTTACTTTAATATTACTCTTCTAAGGTTCCTGCTGCTGTTTAACCTGCCATCTCACGAAGCTGCAAGCTCGGGGCAGTTCAGAATGCCAGAGGCCGCTCTGGAGTGTCTTTGCTCTGCAGGGGTTCGTCTTTCCAGGAGCCTTGCCACTTCCCAGCGTTTGTGTTGTGATAATCTCTGCCAGCATTTCTTGCAATGCTTCATTTTAATATATATTCCCTTGTCACTGCAGAACTGAATTCAGCCTTCTGGTAAGTGATATCTAAATCACTGCTGCAAGGAGAGAATGAAATATAGGTGGGTGAGAGAGCCAAAGGATATGACTGAACAAGAGAAGCTCGCACAGCGAGAAGAAATATCTACAGCTGTGTAGAAAATGTGCTGTTCCCTGACAGCTTCTGCTCGCTGCTGGTGGTGCAACACGTGCGTCTCGGGTACCACCACGGCCGGCTGCCTCTCGCCGTGTAACTGCGAGATGATCTGATCTGTGCGTGCCGCCACGTTGTGCATCTGCAGCGACTTGGGTGCTCACTGCGGTGGCACGTCTGATGCCGCTTGGAAATCCACTGCTGCACCTGCTCAGCAGCGATCCTGTAGTGTGTGCATGGCTGGAGCAGGGTCTCCGGACACTTCGGGGTGGACGTGCGTGGTGACTGCTTGGCCTTGTGCATTTGGATGAGGCTCTTTGACAGGGAACAAAAAAGGAGAAAGTGGATAGGTTGTCCCAGGCAGTGACAGCACACTGGGGCAAGCAGCGGAGTCAGCAATAAACCCAGTAAGTGTAAATCACCCTGCAGCACCCGGGGAGGGAGTGAGGAAAGCAGGACTCGCGCTGCTGGTCGGATGTGGGCAGTGGGATGTGCTGGCGAGGGACCGGCTGCCCGGGGCTCGGCTGCGGGACGGACCCCGCTCCCCAGGCTCTGCCCTTCGCAGCCCATGTTGCTCCCCGTCTTCTCCCCGCTGACCAAGCCCTGCGGTCACGGGCAGCTGGGCTGCGTGTTCTGGGGAAGACGATTTTTGACTTCACTCTGCCACTCCAGCCTGCTCAGAGCGGCTGAGCCCATCCCGGGTGCTTGGGACCCAGCTGCTGTCGGCACACCGTGTGCCATCCCCACTGATTGTGTGCTAAATAACACAAGAGCTCCTACAGCGTGGCTGTGGGGGGCTGCTGTGTAGAGTCCGAGCCCTCGGAAGCACGTGCTGAAGGAGCTTCCTGCCTGGCGAGAGCACTTTGCTCTTACTGCAGGAAAACACCTTGTGCAGTACCGAAGAGCAGCCTAAAGCTGTTCTCACTGCCTTCTGTGTTCCCACGGGAAAGCTAGCCCGAAACTCGCTGTGCTGGTAGCAGCTTTCCCCTAACTTCAACCCGAACGTATTGGCTGGTGTTTATTCCTGTGCCAACATCGTCCCTCAGTCCAAGCAGCCTCTGCCTCTGCCTCTCCTCTCCGTCGAGGACGATCATATCTGCTCGTCTTTGTTCCGCCAGGCTGAGCACACCAGCCCCTCTCCGGTCTCCCGGCCGTCTCGGCAGCCCTTTGCTGCATGGTTTCCACCTGAGTCCATCCCTGTCGAACATGGGTGACCAGACCCGAACAAAGTCCCCAGATAAGATCTTCCCAGGGCCCTGCACAATGGAAACTTCCTTGAAGCCCGTCCAAGGCGTCTGCTGAGGGGTGAGATTTTCATCCCTGCGGGATGAGATTTTCCTTTGAACTACGCGTTTCTGCTGCCCTCGGTTTGTTCAGGTAGCATAAGTATTGATATTAAAAATCATATTTATTGGTGGCTTTATACATTTCATTACAACTTCATTTTTTACAGTCAGTTTGTGCCACCCTTTACAGATACAGCTGAAATCAGTTTGAAGCTTGGTCTTAACAAAGTCAACATTTATCAGGTTTCTGCAACTTCTCCGTGTTGCTTTTTATCAAGAAAATCTTTTTCCAGTGTTGCATCGGAAACAGGAATGAGCGTTATCAGGCCCACAACTCCCTGGGGACTGGGAAGAGCAGCTCATTGCCCACCATAAGCCTCCTTGACTCTGTGCCCATGTGCTCCGTGCGCTGCCTGCCCGTACAGGGAGCCCCATCAGCCTCCTGCCAAAAGAAGATGCTTCAGCACCTCTCCCGATTTCCTAAAACGTTGCTTTCCTCATCGCATGGGGATCCCATGGGCCACCATCTCAGAGCACCCTTTTGAAGACCGACTGGGGGGAGAAAAAGCGGCATCTGAGTGATCCAGAGGGAAATGGCAACCGGTCAAGTCAGCGGTGACGTTACCTCGTATAAATCAAGAGAGGTGGCAGCTGGGTGTTGCTTCCAAAGAGCAAGACTGTAGAGGGATGACTGCTCGTGGGATGTGGAGGCTGTCAGGAGAAGGTGTGTCTGGCTGCACACAGTTTTTATATAAGGCCAACTCCTTCCATCTCAGTTGCAGGAAAAAAAGGAAGAACAAGGCAGAATCTCGACAGCTTCCAGAAGAGCCCGAGCAGACGCAAGCGCCCTTCCCAGCTGGCCGCAGCTGATGCAGGTAATCAGATCGCCTGTGCCTCGGAGCCCCGGCTGCGAGGGCTGCGGGGTGGCAGGGAGAGCCTTGCAGCTTGGGAGGGATGCGCGCAGCCTGCCGGGTGCTTTGGTCCACCAAGCTCCTCATCATCCGCCTAAGCCTGTCATTTCATAATTAAATTTATGTTAATAATTATTATTTAGACCTTTATAGTTAGCTTGTTTTTATCACTTGAGCTTTAGTTTGTTGCTTTTGAAAGTTAGAAAGAACAAGAATAATCCTCAGATGCTTCCCTTGGCAAAGACCTATCAAAACTCAGGCAACTTTTCATCATGAGGGTACAGCAAGAACGCTTGCTCAGACACCAGTTCAGGGGAAAAGCAGTTGGGCTTTCTTTTCAGTGAACATGTGGAATGTTTGGGGCAGTCACAAGGGACAAGGAAAGGGCTTTTATTGACCCACACTTGAAGCCCCTCCGCTTGTGTGGACGTGAACAAGGTCCTGCTGCCCCAGGCTCGAGCAGAGCCTGACTTCAGCTCGGTAAAGAGTTGAAGAGGGATTTCTCGCTCGACCTCTTTCCTTGTAAAGACACTGGGATCTCTTCTTAGAGGCTCTTCCCCCACTTTTCACTCGGGTGTCTGTCTTGCCAGCAGCGGAGTCTTCTGGAGCTGACGATGTTGAAGCTTTTTGGAATCGTCTTTTTCTGTGGCCTCCTCTCACCCTCCCAAGAAGTCTTGTCTGGTCTGTCCTGTGCCGTCAGTCCCGCGGCGATGCAGAAAGGTAACGAGAAAACATGAGTTATGTTTATTCTGAAAGCTACGTGGGGCTGTGATGTGGAGTAAAACCTCCTGAGCGTCTTGATCTGCATTTTATAGTTCCTGAGGGCTGCAGACTTCGCGTGGAGCGTCTGACAGCCATTGCTGGTTTTACAGGTCAGGGAAATCTCTGCTCCAGAACTGGGACACGTTTTGCACCAAACAGCCATACAGAATTTCAGGGCTACAGCTGGGTTATTTCTCCTTTTTGTCTCAGTTTCTCACTTCCAGATTGGAGCAGCTGATATTTGGCAAACATCTGCTGTGACGTGTAGCGGCTGTGTTAATATTTGCAATACTCTAGAAAAAAAAAAAAAGAGGCCTGTTTCAAGTTGCTTCTGTTTAAAGAAAACCCAATCAACCACAAACCCAAACAGACCCCTTTACAAATGGGAAACAAGCTGTGAGCTGAAGCACAGCTCCCACTGAGGGGTTTGCTGTTGTCAGTATGATATGTATTGTGTATTGTACTACCCGGACCGCGGTGCTGTGCAGCCTGCGCTGGGTGACCCTGCTTCGGCAGGGGGTTGGGCTGGGGGATCCCCAGAGGTCCCCTCCACCCCTGCCATGCTGGGATCCTGGGATTTCTGGAAGGGCATAATGGCACGGTAGTCTTTAGGTCAGAGGTATGGATTGCTCTCCACCGCTACCCCTCCTGGTTAATTCACTCCGGGCAGCTTTGGTTCAGCGCACGCTGTAAAACATCATCCCCTGTGTGATTCGGTTGCACTGAGGCTGCCGATGCCTTCATCAGGGGTTTTGGGGAGAGGTGGGGCTCTGTGTGGGACGCCTTTGCCAGGACAGGTCTGACCGAGTGGAGAGAGCTGGTTGCTGCAGGTGCCCGTCCTCACGCCGCGATGTTTTCCAGTGCTCTCGGATGCCATACTTCAAAACGGACTTCTCCAGCAGCACCTGCAGGGCCTCGTGGTCCCAAACATCATGGGTGGAGAGGGTCTGCTGAGCTCCCCCACCAGCATCACCGGGTAAGTGGAGAGCGAGGGCTTCTTTGTGAGTGCACCTTGACCAGCAATTCCGAAGGAGCAGAAGCTGAGCTGCAGCTGGCCTGCCTGGCCCAAGTAGTTATCCTCATTTTATTTTGATGCTGAAACTCTGGCCTGACAAATGTTTCCTCTGTGGTAGCAAGGTGGATGGTGAAAGCACTGCAGGTTGTGGGTGGAGAGGCAGAATGATGGCTTTGGTGCTGCTGCTGATGTCTGAGATCCTTGATGGCACTGAGGGAGGGAAGAAAGTGCCACAGAGAGAAAAAACGGACTGCTCTGTAAAGTTGGCTTCCACCCCAGTCTGATTCTAGGTTACCTTCTTTTGGGTTTCAGCTGCAGACTCTGTCTCTCATCCTGGAGCTGGCATCTCTTGCTTATAACACTCCTGCCTCCAGCTGGAGGTGGCCGTGGCCGTGTGGGCGCTGTGGGTTCCTCAGGGCGTGCAGCCGCTCAGCTGCTAGAAGATGCTTTTAATCTGTGCCAGCTTCTGCTGTTGTTTGCAGCCTACACCTCGCCGAGGTTCGGGTCCCCAGGCTGTCCGTGTCGCTGCTGCCAGGAATCGGAGTCCAGATGATCATCACCGCCAAGCTGGAGCTCAGGGGCAACTGGTGAGTGTGGCGCTTCACGGAGGCTGTTAAGGGAAACCCCTGTCTGCAGGCTTCCTCTTGTGTGATGTTTTGAATCTTTTAGGGTTTTTCTTACCTATAGTAAAGTCACAGCAGAACAGGCAGCAAAAGATGGCTTGTGGCATTTGTGATGAGTGGCAGGAGATGGAGGGGAGGTTTGCTGCTCTGGATTTGCCGAGTTTCTCTGGTTAGTGGCTGAGAGATGAAATATCTTCAACCTGTTTACTTTTTTTCAGCTTGGTTGGCCTCCTTTCAGACCTAATTAGTATCTTAGTGGACGTGAGAATCACTGCAAACATTAAATGCACAAACTTTGAGTCGGGCACGGTCCAGGTCGTCATTGAAGACTGCCTCTGCGTTCTCGGGGCCATCAAGATCAACCTCCTGGCTGGGTGAGTGTCTGTAGGTTTACGTCTTCCGTTGCCTGCGATCCTCTGCTCTTTACCCAACGATCCAGACAGTCTGCCAGGACACAGACGGGGCTCAGCTGACGCGGAGCTGGGTCTCAGGGAAAGCAGTTTCCTTCCCGTTGCCAAGGCAGTTGCTTCAGTGGGACTGACAAAAAAATTGGTTCTTGGAAGACGAGGGTTAATTTGTCCTGTTTGTCCGTGGAAATGTCAAGATCTGAAGTGTGAGGTCTGGTACCTCTTCCAGTGCACTTTCAGTGATCTTAGCTTGTGAATTGGTGTCCAAAGGGTGGGAGTAAGAAGGCAGGGAGTGTGCTAGGAGAACGGCACCGTTGCTTGCCCTGGTTTTGTACCGCTACCCGTGCGGCACCAGCACTCTGCCTTTAGCTGCTGCCGCAGCAGGATGCCGGGCTTTTGCTCTGCCCGCTGTGGTCTGTGTAATTCCATGCAGAAGTCCCATCTCTTGCTCAGTCTTATTAAATTCTTGGCAGAAAGAATTTGCTGCCTGTATTGATGAATGCAACAGTAAATTGATCGTGGGGAAATATTTTCTTTTATTGCTTTTGAATTACTCACTTTTCAGGTTCGTTGAATTTCTCCTAATTAATTTTTTCATTATGCATTATATTTCAATCAGTGCAGCAGCTGCTTTGAAAGCGACTGTGTGAGTGAACAGAGGAACACGACTCACCCGCTCTGGGGGTCATATTTTCCGTTTGAGCAGGATTAAAGCGATGGGGAGCAGGAATCGAGCTCCCTGTGGGTAGGGGGGAGCGGGGATGTGCGCGGCTGACCTCGTACAGTTCCTCAGAAGTGTCTATAGGCAGAACCTGAGCATAAATAACAAGATGCAGTACGAGTTCCTGCTGTCTGTGGCTTGCACAGTGTGCTGCTGCATGTTTTAACTCGACAGGCCAGAAATATATTGATTATCAGAAGTAAATGGCTCTGCGCTGCCTGCACACATCCCAGAGTGAGCTATTTAACAGCAGTGTTGAAAAGTTACACACCAGATTTCTCCTCGTTCTTCCACATGTAAATTGTTTGTTTCCCAGAACTAGCATGGACATACCTCATAACAACTCCACCTCCCCTTCACCACGGCACTGACGTAAATACCAGAGGGAGACGACCCAACCTGGGTTACACTGCGAGGGGCTCGCTCCTGTCATGCCATGATGTCTGCACACCCCAAGTGCTGATGCCCTCAGCCCAATCCTGCCCTCGGCGAGGCCAGCAGCCCCTCGCCCTCCCCGCCTTCTGCACAGCCCCTGCTCTTGCCGGGACTCGCTGCAGTGGTGTCCCTGAAGGGACGGCTGGGGACCGGGCAGTGTGTAACACAGGGGCTGGAGATCCTTTGGTCTCCTGCCCTGGAGCTGTGCTTGTAGTGATGGGGAGTTTTTCTCTTTTCTTTCCAGCTTGCTGTCACTATCAGTAGATGACATAGTGCTTACCCAGCTGACAGCGACTCTGCCCGGCTTGGTAAGCCTGAAGGTCGCCCTCCTTTCATGGCTGAAACACAGAAACATCAGGAACTCCACGTTACGAGGTCACCACGAGCTGCACTGTCTCTGTGCTGCTTCCCGGCGTCACGGCGCGTGCCGGTCGGCAGGGTTGGCTGCTGCCAGCCGGGTCCTGCCTGCAGACCGGTGCCCCAAGTGTCCCCCAGATCAGAGCAGTCCCCTTCGGTGCGGTTCCACCGCTCCAGGGACGCTCCCCTGCCCCAGGTCCTTCACAGCATCCCAGCTGCCGCCTGATGCCGCGCAGCCCGTTTTCCCTGGGGATTTAGCTGGAAAGGAGCGGGTCTGGGCAGGCTCCCTGCAGAGGGGTGGCGAGGGGGCTCGAGCGGTCACGTTTCTGTTTTGTGTTGCAGCTGTGTCCAGTAGTTGGTATCGTCATCAACCATGTGAACATCCAGCTCCTGAGCACGCTCAACGGTAGGCTTCTCGCGGAGCATCGGGTGCTGCCTCGTGTTCCCTGCCATCCTGCGGCGGGAGGTCCCTTTCCCAGCTCCAGCCCAGCAGCACCCGGGAGGAGCTGCGCTGGGGCAGGGCTGCGACCGAGCCTGGGATTCGCACCCGAGCAGGCGAAGAGGACTGCTCGCACCTGCGCCTCCGGACGCCATCTTTACACGCCGCCCTCGGGTTTAGCTCCGTGTCTTTGCTGCTCTCTTTGGGCTGTGTTCTAAAGGCAGACCCTACAAAGCTGAATTTGGGGGCACAAACTGAGGCACAGGAAGTTCCGTCTGAACATGAGGAAGAACTTCTTCCCTCTGAGGGTGACGGAGCCCTGGCCCAGGCTGCCCAGGGAGGTTGTGGAGTCTCCTTCTCTGGAGATATTCAAGACCCGCCTGGACGGGGTCCTGTGCAGCCTGCTCTGGGTGACCCTGCTTCGGCAGGGGGGTTGGACTAGATGACCCACAGAGGTCCCTTCCAACCCCTACTATTCTGTGATTCTGTGATTCTGTGATTCTGTGATTCTGTGATTCTGTGGGGGTGTTTTGGCTGTTTTGAGCAGCAGCAAGCATCCCACAGCACTGAACGCTTGGGAACTGGTTGTGGGTGTGAGGTCTGGCGGGGGGCTTGCGGGGTCGGGGGGGTTCGTGTTGCTGCTGCTGTCCTGATGTTGTAACAATATTTTTATCTCCGTGAAGCTGTGATCCCGGTCGGTGCGGCAGGAACCATTCACTACCAGCTGGCCAGCCTCCCGTTCACCTCTGGCTCGTTCCTTGGGATGGATCTAGACGTAAGTTCACACCGGGCAGCGGGACCCTGCGAGCAGGACTGCGGCGTGGTGCCTGTCAGGCTCTGCACCCTCATCCCACGGGAGCAGTCGTCTTCTCCCGGTACAACCCCATGGAGGAGCTGGGCTGACGACGTGTTCTGGAAACGCTAGCTAGACAGCTAGATCCTTACCCGAGTCACCACGAAGTGACTGTGCTTTTCTGCAAGCCCTCTTCTGCTCTGTTGGCAAACTTCTCCCGAGACCGCGTATCTGCTGTGTGTGACTGCTGGGGTGAGCAGCTTTCCTCCTCTTCCTCGCCCTGCCTGCAGCCTGGGCGCTGCTGCTTTTGGCCTTTGCTGTTCAGTCTCCGTGGTGGGTGAGTGCTGAACCAAGCTGATGGATGTAGTTTTTACTTCTGTCTCCCTGGGGGAAAAAACCCAAAGAAAATGGCAAAAACCAAACAGTGCTTTCAAACAGGAGAGCTTAAATAAGAGAAGGTGGCTGGTGAGGAGCAGCTGGGACATAAGCAATAAAGAACAGCCAGGGCTAACGACGAACACTGCAGCCGGTGCCGTCAGCGCTGCTGCTCCTGCTTTAGTGCAGATGCTTCACCCGGGTTGGCCTTTGCCCCCGCTGAGCTCCTCAGTTCAAGAAAGATGAGGAGCTACTGGAGAGAGTCCAGCGGAGGGCTACGAGGATGGTGAGGGGACTGGAGCATCTCCCCTACGAGGAGAGGTTGAGGGAACTGGGCTTGTTCAGCCTGGAGAAGAGAAGGCTGCGAGGGGACCTTAGAAATGCCTACAAATATCTGAAGGGTGGGGGTCAGGAGGACGGGGCCAGACTCTTTTCAGTGGCGCCCAGTGACAGGACAAGGGGCAACAGGCACAAACTGAGGCACAGGAAGTTCTGTCTGAACATGAGGAAGAACTTCTTCCCTCTGAGGGTGACGGAGCACTGGAACAGGCTGCCCAGGGAGGTTGTGGAGTCTCCTTCTCTGGAGATATTCCAGCCCCGCCTGGACGGGGTCCTGTGCAGCCTGCTCTGGGTGACCCTGCTTGGGCAGGGGGGTTGGACTAGATGACCCACAGAGGTCCCTTCCAACCCCTACTATTCTGTGATTCTGTGATTCTGTGAGCCCAGATGGTCGGAGCTGGTCTCCTCAGCAGGCGGGTGGTGTCGGTGCAAGCTTCTGCTGGAGCCCGAGGAAGGCTCACGCCCGGCTGGGACCCCCGGGCTGGCAGCGCCTTCGCCGCTCGTTTGCTCTGGGGGTGAAATCTCAAGGATGAAGTGAAGCAAAAAGTTTGGATGAAGCGAGTTATTGGCTAAGAAGGCCTCAGTTACGCTCTCTGGCCTTTATCAGCTCCTTTCGTCTATGGAATGCGGAGGGAATTGCTCCCTGTCCAAGGCTCTCCCGAAGCTGCTGGCGAGAGGAGGGCTGTGTCAGGCGGCACAGACGCTGCGCTCTCCGTCTCGAGGATCTGGGCATGCCTCGTGGCTTTGAAGGAAGGGTTTAACGCCCGCGTCACCTCTCTTCACAGGGTGCGGTGAAGCGGGTGGGAGGCAGCATCATCCCCCACGACTCGTCCCCTTCCACTTTGCCTCCGCTGCTGGACAACCTTATGGTCATGGGAATGCGGCCGAGCTTTCTGAACTCGGTCCTGTCCCTGCTGCTCCAGATGCCGTCGCAGAACTTCACCTGCACGCCAGGAGCTGTGAGTGCAGCGGCACCGTGTGTCGCGCCGGGGAGGTGATCTGGGACGTGCACCAGCCGGACCTCGGCTTGGCTCAGGGAGCAGCCGGGCTGTGCACGGCATCCCCAGCCTGCACACCCAGCCGCAGCCGGGCTGGGGCCCGTGCACGCGTTCGCCTGCGGGTGCTGCAGCCCCAGCGCTGCGTCCTTACCGCTCATTTCGGAAAGTGATGATAGCACGTGCAACGCTCAGCCGCTCTCGGCTCTGCAGGGGCACCCCCAGGGATCCCTGCTGAAACCAGCTGTGTGCTGGTTATGCCATGGGCTCCTGGGGTTCCGTAAAGTGTTTCAAGAGGTCTTTAAAATGCTGCTGGGAAAAGCAACTTCGTAGATGCAATGCGATTCTCTGGTGCACGCATTTTCTGCACCTCCGATCTGTACCTCCACTGGGAAATGTCAGGGGTCCACACGCTGGAAGACGTTGAGGGTCTCTGGGTTACATCTTCCGCTGCTGGTTGCTCTCACCAGAACGACTGCCTGGGAATTGGCCGGGCAGCTGGGGAGCGGTGGTGGAGGGCTCGGGGTGCTGCTGTAACGTAGGTCTGCGTGCGGCTGGGCTGCCCGTGGCTGCGCTGGGGACCGCGAGTGGATGAGGGCTCGGGGACTGGCCCCGGGACTGCGAAGAAGCTGGCTGGGGACAGGGACACAGGCGGAAGAGGGGTGACCCCAGCAGCATGGGTGTTGCTGAAATTGGCTGGAGCGCCCATCCGGGCTGCTTGTGCTTTTATTCCAACAGTTCTCTGGTGCCAGCCAGCTGCAAGAAGCCATCGCGACCCTTCTTCCTGCTGAGGTGAGTGGCCTTTGCTGGCGCTTTGCTGGTGTCTGTACACCTCGCCAGGTCCGAGGACGTCCAAGTGATGCACCTGGATGTGCCAGCACACTGCTCCAAAAGGTCTCCGGTCTTCTGCTCCCCTCCTCTTGCCCATACTGAGCATGCACCATGGCCGAACCGTGCCAGCACAGCTCGAGGCTGCCCTGCTGCCCGTCCAGGTGATGGGAGCAGGTGAAGGGACCGGAGCTTCGTGCCCAACCCTTGACAGCCTCTGCACGGTGCCTGCTTTCCTGTGTGCCATCGGCTGTAGCCTACCTTCTCCCACTCCCTAAGCAGGGGAACGTCTTCTCTTGCAGCTCACAGCCGTTGGCAGAAAGAGATGATAAATGTCCAGCATCTCCCATTTCCAGGGCACCACGGGCACCCTCTTACAGCCACAGCCCCCTGCCTGTCCACCTTTGCTTACTCAACCCCTCACTGCCCTCAGCAAAGAGTGCCGACTCGTGCTGCTGGACCTATTTGCTCTGTAAATTTGGCTTGTCCGAGGTCTGTGTGACCTTGGGGGAGGTCCCACAGCGTTCCAGGACTGTGGGATTCTGGTCTGGACAGCGTGTGGGGTATGGGTAGCCACCTCCATGCATCCCCAATCCCCACAGTGCTCCACCTGCCTTGGGACCAGTCCACTGAACATTAAGCTAACGTTGTCTGGGAACCCGCTCATCCTCTTGGAAGAAAACAAAGCCACTGTCCAGCTTGCGGTGACGATTCAGGTGTTCATCCAGGGTTCAGATGGGCTCATCCTCAACCTCCTGCTGTTGCAGGCCGTAAGTGTGCATGTGAAGACCTCAAACGGGTGAAGCGTGCAGCCAGCCAAGTGACTGGCAGCCGGGATGGGGACATTTCCACAGGCTCATCCTCTCCCTCTCTGCTTGCAGAACCTCAATCTAGACGTTGGCGTGTCGATTGCTGGAGGCAGACTGGTGCTGGGCTTGTCCCTGGGCAGGTAGGCTCTCCCTGCAGCAGGGGTGATGGGTGCAGACCCTGCTGCACCCCCAGTCCCTTCGCTCCCCTGGGACAGCCCTGGCTCTTCAGCCATACCGGGAAACTCCGGCTGTCCCTGAGCTCAGGGTACAGGTTTAGTTTTCTGGGGAGCAGTGGCCAGCAGAGAGCGGGGCCACAGGAGGGGCTGCAACGCATCAGGGACGCTCCTGAGAGTTTCACAGCTGGCTGACAGCGCAAGGTGGACAGGTATTGGTGACGTTCAGGAGACACTGCAGCAGTGGGACAGTTCCAGGAGACTGGAGGAACAGTCCATGTCAGTTTGATATCAAGGAGAAGCGAGGTAACCTGAATAATTGCAAGACTGTCAGCTTGACTTGGATGCTGGGCATTAGGCTGAAGTGTCTGACATTGGACATGAGTGACACAGGAGCAAAGGGAAGTACTGCCGTTAAGGCCAGTCGAGGTGTGATTAAAGATTGGAAAGCATTTCTAACGGTGAGAGGTTTGAGGATTTCAAGCCATTTAGCTTGTCAAAGAGCTAGATTTAGAAGCAGCACTGGCATATCTTGTATGCGGCGATATAGAGAATAGAAATGCATCAGAGAGCTTTTAATTCAACAGACAAAGATATAACCAGATTCCGCAGAAGTAGAAAAGAGAAATTCAAAGTGGAAATAAAGCATACATGTTAGCTACCGAGAGAGTTGTGCGACTGCAATGACAGATTAGGAGCTGCAGCGCGTTCTCCAGAGCTCGTGATCTTTACATCCGGGCTGGATGACTTTTCTAGAAGCTCTGCTCTCAGCTAGGCGGGAGCTGACTCCTTTCCCAAGATGGATAAATACCCGGGCACAGGAGAGGGAAGGGGAAGCCAGGAGCTAGCATGTACCCCGTTGCAGTGCTGCTTCATCGACAAGCAAATAAAAATTAGGTCAAGCTTTTATTTTCCTATTTTCTTTTCCCTGTTGCAAGCGTGGCAGTGCCTGCTGCTCGTGTTACAGTCCAGTGATCCCTGTACGGATGCCCTGGTGATGCCCCACCGGGATCCCACGCGCTGGGAGGTGGCAGGGGTCTCATGGCAGTGGCCTCTGAGCTCTGCCAGGTGCCTCGGCCTCTGACGTGCCGTTTGCTTTCCTTTCCCTGCAGCATTTCCCTCTCCCTGGAGTCTTCCGATGTTGGCATCAGTGATGTAAGTCTCTGGCAGCAGCCCAGGGTTTGCTGGGCGCGCAGAGCGGCCGAGTGCCGTGCCCGGCGGCTCTGGGGACGGAGGGAGACGCGGTCGCCGCGTGATGCTGTGACGTGTCCTGGCTGTGAAGGATTGCGTCTGCTGGTGGCCTCAGTTGTCACCTGCTCTGCTTTGCAGGACATAGCAATTCCTCTTTTCCTGCCTTTTTTTTTCCTTCTGCCTGTTCTGGTGATGCAAAGGTAAAGCCTCAAGTCTGTTTGTTTATTCACCCTGGCTCGGGCAAAGCTTACACGGAGCTCCAGCAGGAGTTTTACCTGGTAGAAGGTTTCCCAAAGGAAGCAGCAAATGAAAATCAAGGAGGAAAAGTAGATTTGCTTTAAAGAAAAGAGGAACTATTTGTCCTTCTGCTGCGTCAGTGGGCAGCGACTCCCGGTCCTGAGGACTGGCTGTCTCCCAGCCGCGGTGCTGGGCTGTGCTGGCTGCGGTCCTGTGCCCGTCAGCGCCGCTCACGCCTTTGTTCCTTCTCTGGTTCAGATCTCGACCTTGAAGCCGCACATCAGCAGTCTGGTGGTGGAGTTGTTGCTGCCCCTTCTCAACGGTACGGTGACCGGTGACCGGTGACCGGGCGGCTGTAACGTCGGGGTGCTTCGACTGAGGAAGGGAGGGGGATGGGTCTGCCTGACTGAAAGCGGGAGAGCTGGAGCAATTAGAGGGTCTGCAGTCCCAGTTTTGAGGCTGTAGTTGAAAGTCTCATCCTTATTCTTACACCATCCACCCCAGCTTCGGTCCTAGGGGCCCTGGAAATGGTTAGGGCCAGAGAATGTGAGGAAAGCCAAACCGCATCGTGCGTGGCGGTGCTGCGGTCGCCTGTGCCCCCGGAGCAGCGCTGCTCCCTTCGCCCTCCCCGCGAGCAGCTTTAGCGTGGGGTGGGAGCTGGGCTCGCCCCTCCGGCAGTGGGTAAGGACCTTTCTGTCCCCTGCAGCTGCTCTGGGCATCGGCATCCCTCTGCCAAACGTGCTGGGCATCCCCTTACTGAAGGTGCATGTCCGGATACTAGGGGTAAGTGTTCGGAAAGGCGATCTCCTCCCGCGATGCCTCTAGGTCCCTGGGGCTGTTCCTGGCAGCTGGCTCCTGCAGCAGGACCCTGCCAGCGGCGGTTTCACGTGCAAGAGCCATAGATTTTAAGCCTTGGAAGGCCAGAAAGGGTTGCTCTATCTGACCTCCCTCGGGTACAGACAACGCTGCCGAGTGTGCCCACCAGTGTTACCAAGCCAGGTGCGGAACGAGCAGTGTTCAGCCCCTCTGGGGTGGTCGCAGCTCCCCCGTCCAGGCTGCCTCTCTCTGCTGGGGAGCTCTGTGAGAGCAGCTCTGGTGTGGGGCCAAGGGGTCTGGCAAGCCCGTTCGAGTGGCATCGTTCAGTGTCTTGAATTGCACCGAACCCCAGCCCTGTGCATCCCGGAGATGTCCCAGGGGAGCTGGGGCGTTCTCCGACGCTCCCCGAGGGCTGCTGTGCCCTCCCTGTTACGAATCTGGCGCGAGGGTGTTTGCCGGAGGGTTTCTGCTCGCTGTGCGGTGCTGCCGAGCTGCTGCGAACCAGGACCCCTCGAAGGCGGGCAGTAACGTGGCTGCGTCGCTCCTTGCGCTTCTCCAGGGCCTGCTGGCGATTCTCGTGTGAGCTGGGGAGTGCGGGGAGGTCTCTCAGGGCAGAGGAGGAGGAAGAAAGATCAGCGAGGATGGAGCATCCAGACCGGCATTATCTACTTTTCTTTTCTGAACTTGATTCAAGATTCCTGGTAACATTGAAGAGACTTTAAAGTTAATTGGCACATGTGAGTACTGAGATGCTTGCATAAGCCAAAACCCGACGGGCAGCTCTGTGTACAAATATTTATTCAGAGAAATTAGCAGGATTTGGGGATCACCGTTATAGCAGTTGCAAGTGATGCTGCAGCGGAATTGTTAAATTCATTCTGAGGGAAAATTGTTCTTGATATGATGAAAAAGTGAACTTGTTTCTAAGGAAACATCACCATCCACGCTGGGAGGGGTATGAAGTGCCGAGCGGGAGCTCAGGGCACATTCATCATGTAACTCTTTTAATAAACATTCCTACTTTTTTTAGTGCTTGGAATGAGGTTCTGGTTTCTGATCCTTCTCAGGGAGAGGACCTGTCCTGCCTCCTGCTATGGGATCTGGTTCCTTTGTGACAACCGATATTCTGGTTTTCAATTTGAAAACTTTCTCCACTCAAACTTCCTGAGTTAAAAACACTTGGATATCCAGTGGCTACTCCTGGCGAGGGTAACCCGCTGACCAGCTGCTAATCCCCAGGCAGAAGTCAGTGACATCGCCTTTCCAAAGGTCATGAAGCAGTTCCTAGTAGAATCTGAAGGGAGAACACCGGAGCACAACCCTCTGCCTGCAACAGCCCACGGCTGCTCAGACGGGCGTGCAGTCCGCTGGGCTCTCGATGTCCCAGGGAAAAGAATTCAGGCTTTTTTGATTTCAGAAAAACAAACGATTCGGGGTAGAAAATAAATAAATCTGAGGTCTTAAATGGCCTTTCAGACACCTGCCTCTCCCAGCACTAGACGCTGTTACTGGTGCGTTATTCAGTGCTGGCGTCCCCAGGCTGGTGGTGGCATGTCACTGCTAAAGCAGGGGTGACATGCAGCAGCAGCCCAGCACCGGGCAGGTAGCGGGCAGGGCAACACCCTCTGCTGCATTCCAGCCTGAAGGTAGGAATGGTTCAATATCTGCCGGGCCAAAGCCCTGGGCTGCTGCATTCATTTCCAGCATCACCGTGAGACGCTGCAGAGGAATCACCGAGCAGAGCGGAGGATGCGCTGGACCCACGGGCAGTCCCAGTTCACCCAAACCGCCCGGAGCTCTCCCGTGCTGTGCCAGACGGCAAACCTGGCGTTGGGCACTGTCACCCCGCGGGCTGGCATGTCTTGTGTCGCGGCAGGAGGGGTCTGGGTGGGTTGAAGCACCCGGTAACGCTGCAGACTGGTGTTTCGGCGAGTCCAAAGAGCTCCTTTGGTTCCCAGCCCCGTGCAGGCTGACGGTGCCGGTGGGACCGTGCTCTCCAGAGGCCGTTCAGCTGCTGGTAACACAGTCCTTGCCCTGCTCTGGGCAGAAACGATGCTCTCAGCTGGTGACGGGGCTCCCCGCTTGAGCAGCGTGCTGCGGGCAGACCCAGCACCAGCAGAGCCACGCGGGTGAGGAGTCTCTGCGATGCGAGGGGTGAACAAGAGGAACGCCGCGGACTGTCGGGAACTTCAGAGCCCGCGGCTCCAGCTCTCTGATGCCGGTACGGCCACGGCACTGGCAGAGCGGGGTTTCGGGGAGCTCTGTGGCCCGGTGGGCAGGACACACAGCCCCGGTGACCGGCACTGGCAGCCGCACGGCCGGAGCGCTCACAGCTCCTTCGTGCCATCTCAGCGTTACTGCACTGACTGGGCTTGGCTTCTCCATCCACTGAACTGTGTCCAGTTCTGGGCTCCCCAGTTCAAGAAAGATGAAGAGCTACTGGAGAGAGTCCAGCGGAGGGCTACGAGGATGGTGAGGGGACTGGAGCATCTCCCCTACGAGGAGAGGTTGAGGGAACTGGGCTTGTTCAGCCTGGAGAAGGCTGCGAGGGGACCTTATAAATGCCACAAATATCTGAAGGGTGGGTGTCAGGAGGATGGGGCCAAGCTCTTTTCAGTGGTGCCCAGTGACAGGACAAGGGGCAATGGGCACAAACTGAGGCACAGGCAGTTCCGTCTGAACATGAGGAGGAACTTCTTCCCTCTGAGGGTGACGGAGCACTGGAACAGGCTGCCCAGGGAGGCTGTGGAGTCTCCTTCTCTGGAGATATTCAAGACCCACCTGGACGGGGTCCTGTGCAGCCTGCTGTAGGTGACCCTGCTTCGGCAGGGGGGTTGGACTAGATGACCCACAGAGGTCCCTTCCAACCCCTACTATTCTGTGATTCTGTGATTCTGTGATCCACCCTTTTTGCCCGCAGGTTGGCATAAAGAGCTTTGTTTGTACAAGGTTTCGTTCTGGCACCTGAGCAAACACCCTTTGTACAGTGAGCAAAGTTTAGCACCTTTCTTGCACGCTCTTTTGGCCAGCACTTCTGTGTGCATTCTGGTTTGCTGGAGGGGATTAGTTTTGCTGGCATGCTGCAGAGAAATCCGTGGTCTGTCACTGCCCCAGGGGTCTGTCTGGCTTGAGAGAGAAGGGACAGCGGGAAGCGTGTGGCTGGAGAGCTCGCTGTCCCGCAGAGCCGGGGCAGGGACTGTGCAAGCCTGGGACCACGGAAAAGTGGGAAAGTCTTCCTGTGTGCCTGGAAACGGCTTTTCCTCCCAGGGCCCGGCCTCAGTCGCTCTGTTTCTCGCACGGGGCTGAGCAGGAAGGAGCAGAGTAACCTTTTCAAAAGGAAAGAGCAGCATCTCCTCGGTGTAACTCGCTTCCTCTGCAACTCGTAAATCTAGTGCTCTGAATTGCTGGTGGGTTTAGGAGTAAATCCAGAGCAGGAAACTGTGAGTCAGAATTCATAAGAACTGCAACAATCCTGTCCACAGTGGGAAAACCTCTGAAGAGTCATTTTCCAGCGTGCCAGCACCCTGACATGCTGGAAGATCTCTTTATGGGTGAGCAGGGGGAGCGGGGTGCGACTGGCTGGCTGCTTTGCCCGGGCTGTGCACAGCTTCGGGCTCTCCAGCTCTTGCTCCAGGGATGTTCAGGGGAGGTTTATATTGGATATTGGGAAAAATTTCTTTACTGAAAGAGTGGTCAGGCATTGGAAGGGGCTGCCCAGGGAATTGCTGGAGTCCCCATCCCTGGAGGTGTTCAAAAAACGTGTAGATGTGGTACTCTGGGACGTGGTTTACCAGGCATGGTGGTGGACGGTTGGACTCGGTGATCTTAGAGCTCTTTTCCAACCTCAAAAATTCTGTGATTCTATGTCCTGATAAAGCTTCACCCCTCTCTGCTCTGCGGGGGCTGGTGAAGGGGTTCGTCTCTGTCTCCCCAGCGTTTGAACCATCGGCTGTCGTGTCCTGCTCCGTGTGCCTCCGGCACGGGAAGCTGTGCGTTGCCAGGCAGCTCCTCCCGCGGGACCCTGGGGTACTGCCCAGGAAAATGATGGATTTTGTTTATGCTAAAGACGCGAATACAAACACTTTTCTCAGCATTTCTTTTTCCAGGTGAACCCAAAGCCACAGCTAGGGCCAGCACCAGCCGTCTCCTGCGGATGCAGCTGTGCTGGGGGCCCGGTAAGTCGGGCAGCAGGAGGGAGCAGCAGCAGACCCCGCTCTGCCCCCGAGCCCGCGGCTGCTCCCAGGCAGGGGTGTGTAGGGGTGGGAGTCGGGTGCGCAGCTCCCCTGACCCCAACCCTATGCTGGAGACGCAGAGCCGTGCAGTCAGACCTAAAGCCAGAATACCCTCTGGCAGATAAATACATCTTTTTACTAGTGTAGCTTATTCCTTTTGGGAAACTGGTTTAAGATATATTAGCCAAAGAATAATGGTTGCAGCTCTACCAGGTAACTTTTATTAGAAGCAGTTCCTGCTATTGCCAACTTTGGGCACTAAAATCATTAGTCAGGTCCCCAAGCTGGGCATATAAACCTTCAGGGTTTTTTACTCCTTCTAATAAATCAACTCAGCTTGTTTTGTTTGCTTTCCTATTTCTGAGTCTCTGAAATATGAGGTTTTGAAGTGCTTTCCAGCAGCTCCAGAGGCTAGAAACGATGTGTATAGCTGCTGCAAGTGAAAGCAGATGTGTATATAATTAATTTGGTTTCACAGGCTTCACTGTTGCAGAGCTGACGTGAGAGCTGCCCGGTCCACAGCAAGGGCATCGGCACAGCGACGCGCTCGCCCCGTCCGGAGGCAGCTGCCAGCAGCACCCAGCAATGGAGCAGCTCGGGCGGCTTTAGGAGCTCCCTTATCAGCCCACCCTTCCATTTCGGGCACTCAGGTCTGCTGTGGGTTTTCCCCCCCCCTTTGGTGTGTTGAACAACCCCTCGAGCGCAGGGGCATGGTTGGTCAGCAGGGAAGAGCCTTCCAGCGTTGGCCAACGCAGCGGCGGGTGCCCTGGGGCGGGCGCGTAGCTCCGTCTATAGGAGTGAGGTCACGTTTCATCCAGCATCTTCTCTCTGATGAGCTCTGTCAGAAGTATGGTTTTGAAAATATAACTGCCTTCAAGTCTAAAATTAGAAACCATTGTGCAGATGGATTTTTTTTTTCCTTTTTTCCACTTCTTTCTGACCCAGGGAAAACCACCAGCTGTAATGTTCCCATAGTAACACGAGAAATGGAGGAAAAGCAGATGAAAGATCTCTTGTTGGTAGAGGCCATGTCGTTCTGCAGCTGAGAGGCATGGGGCTGGTTTGCATCCTTATGAACTACTGGAATTTTCATGCCCCCTGAATTAAATGTGAGGTCTGGACCTCTGTTCTGGTACCAGTTCTTAGCGGGACAAAATTTATCTGTCTTTAGGTACAAATCATTGAGGGGAAAACAGTCAATAGTCATACCAGATTCTGCAGTATGGAAGAGAAATGTTTAATTAAATTATGGAACATTGTTACAATCCATCATCTTTGTGCAACAGAAATACCAAGAGCAGGACTGGAAGAGAAAGCTGCTGGCGCAACGCCGTTATTATCCTAAACCTGCGCAAGTGTTGTTTTAGAAAGGCAAGAAAGAAGATTTTCAACATTTCGAGCAGTGACAAAACACGAAGCATGATTTGAGAGTCAACGGGACCATTTTGCCACTGTTTTACTCCAGACGTCGGACTTCAGCCCGTGGTGGTCTGCTCTCCAGTCCTCACCTGGAGGTTGCAGGGGACCAAGACGTAGTCCTGAGCAAGGGGAGGAACGAGGGCTGAGCAAGCACGCGTGTGGCTCACACCAGCCAGCACCGGGCTCTCCGCCGGCCGGCAGCCCCTCTGATACAGGTACTGCTCGTGCTGAGGGGGTGGAGAGGAACTACGCCTGTTTAAAGCCAGGAAACTTGGTTCTGTGGGTTAACGGGGCTAGAGGAGCCGGCTCCGAATTATCCTGGAGCCTGGAGGTAAGTGTCGCTCCCGGGCTCCCTTTAAATCAAACATGGCAGGGAGCGATGTAAATCTCTCATTTCTTACCTTGTGAATGACGACACTGACGTCGGTGTAGGTGAAGCTGGAGATGTGGGGCAGGAATACGCCTTCGCTCAGGACCACTAGAAAAAGAAAGAGGGAAAGTTGCCAGCTGGGTGCTGGCTTCGTCCTCGCCGTGCATCCCGTGAGGCAGCACCCCTGCAAAACTCACCGTTGAGCTGAGCCGGTACCTCCCCACGGACCGTGGGCAGAAACAGCTCCTCCAGTAAGTCAGCCTGCCAGAGGGAAAGCCACGGTCAGCTCGCTCGTGGCTCTAAAGCAGGAGGAGAGGGCAGGGACCAGCAAGAGAGGGGTCCTGATGCTCACTGCACCTCTCCTAAGCCCGCACGGACCTGCCTCGCCCTTCGGTACGGTGCAGCCAGCACCCAAAGGAGGTATTTCCCTCCCGACAAGCACTGCCCGGGACGCTTTAGGGTGGTCTAAGCTGGCTGGTGGAGCTGAGCGTGACCGGGCGGTTGGAGGACGGCGCTAAGCCATGGGCTCCTGCATTCAGCAAGTCACAGCCGCACGTGTGAGGAGGGGACGCGGCTGCGCTCGGTCACTCGGGGGGTGTGCAGCCGGGGGCACCTACCGGCACGGGGCCCACGTCGGAGGCAGCCAGGCTGAGCTCGACATCCCTGGAAAACAAAGAGCAGCGCAGGAGCTGCTTGTAAGGAGCTGTAATAAGCAGTGACTTTCACGTTCCCCCAGACACCACGGCTGCGCCCAGGGCCAAGCCAGCGGTGAGCTCTGTGCCGGGGTACATCTGAGCAGGCGGCTGGGACCCAATTCCCCCCCCCCAGGCACAGCAGCAAGGGCTCGAGGACGTTTTGGGCGCCAGGACCCAGGCTTGAACGGCTTTCGTGGGGCCTTGCTGCAGCGGGCAGGCTGTGCTGGCGCGGGCTGGGGTCTCACCACTTCCCTCGGGACAGAGCCCTGCGGTGGCCAAACTGTGAAAGCTAAGAAATCCCCTGGACCCCTTTGCCTCTCCTTCCCCTGCTCAGATGGGACTGTGCCTTTCGAGGACTCGCAGCATAGCTGGGTTCATTACTCTATCGCTGCTGCAGAGATCATCATCCTGGTGCTGGCGACGCTGAGGAGGAGTCCTGCAGACATGTCCTGTGAGGGGAAAAGAGAAGGCAGGGTCAGAGTGAGCAGACCGTCCTGCTTCAGCTTGGAACAGTGGGACCCGATGAACCTGTCCGTGTGCTGCCGGCTACGACGAGCTCCTCACGCCCTGCCCTGCCCGAGGGAGGCAAACGCTGCTGGGACCAGAGAGTCCAGGGAAGGGCTGCGAGGATGAGGAGGGGACTGGAACATCTCCCCTACGAGGAGAGGTTGAGGGAACTGGGCTTGTTCAGCCTGGAGAAGAGAAGGTTGAGAGGGGACCTTATAAATGCCTACAAATATCTGAAGGGTGGGTGTCAGGAGGATGGGGCCAAGCTCTTTTCAGTGGTGCCCAGCGACAGGACAAGGGGCAACGGGCACAAACTGAAGCAGAGGAAGCTCCAGCTGAACACGAGGAAGAACTTCTTCCCTCTGAGGGTGACGAGCCCTGGCCCAGGCTGTCCAGGGAGGCTGTGGAGTCTCCTTCTCTGGAGATATTCAAGACCCGCCTGGACAAGGTCCTGTGCAGCCTGCTGTAGGTGACCCTGCTTGGGCAGGAGGGTTGGACTAGATGACCCACAGAGGTCCCTTCCAACCCCTACTATTCTGTGATTCTGTGATTCTGTGACCGCGAGCGCTGCGGCAGGTAACGGCTAAATCAGCCCCCGCCACGGCTGCAGTCGGGCCGGGTCGCGGAGCAGAGGGCTCTGCCTGCTGCACTTCGCAGAGTGCCATCACCGTGCTGGCACAGCACGCTCACCACGTTCACGCTCAGGAAGCTCTGGAAAGCTGGCGATCCCGCCCCGACGTGGACCGTGAGGAAGAGCTTCAGGGTCGCCTTGTCTTCCTCCAGCACCACCCGGGGCGAGCTCCTGAACACGGCTTGCAGCGTCACGGGCAGGTCCTCCGGGAAGAGGGAGCCCATCTGCCGAGGGAGGGGGGTTACTCCTGGGCACGGCAGCGGTCCCCTGAGCCCCCGGGGTGGTGGGCAGCTGGGCGGGGGGCACTGCCCAAGCTGGGGTCCTGCCTTTCAGAGCGACGGCAACGAACCTGAGTAATCTTCTGTGCCACGGTGGCGGTGGTCAGCGGGGTCTGAAAGACAAAGCAGGGCTTGTGATCCAGCCGACGGCTGCTTGGGGCTGCTGCTCGGGGGCTCGTGTCCCGCACGGCGCTGTGGCAAGTGCTGTGCCACGTGTGGGTGCGGGCAGGACCCTCCCTGCACACCAGCTTGTGCCAGGAGCAGCATTCTGCTTACCCTTCACGGCAAATTCTCCGTGCATCATTAGACCGGCAAGATTTCTGGGAGCCCGAGGGTGAGGGGCTGTGGCTCCCACGGGCACTCAGAGACAAACTCTCCTTTCTCTGCAGGACACACAGCTCCTCCAAGCCCTTCATGGGGCAGGGCTGTCCCTCCAAACACACATTCTCTACTCCTTCCCTGCTGACTTGCTCTACTCACCGGGATGGTCATGTTGAAGGCTCCAGCCATTTCCAGGGCAAAGAAGAGGCTGGTGTAGAAGTGCTCGGAGAAAGCCAGGGTGAGGTGGGAAGGGCTGGAGCTCGCCGGCTCGGGCATGCTGAACGGCACGGGGCTGACTGGCAGGGGGATCGCCATCCCCACCACCTGGAAAGTCGTCTGCAGGGACACGGGTGAGGAGACAAGGAGTATGAGGTGTTTTGGAGCACGTGGCACTGGGACGAGGTGGCTCCAAAGACTCGGGCTGAGCTGTGAGTGCTGGAAAGTGAGGACTTACTTGCAAGGATATGGTGATTCCCTGCTCGGAGAACATGGGTGCAGCCAGGGGCAGGTACTGGCCCTGGCAGCTCGGCGTGATGGGGAACTGAGCTGCAAAACAAGCAGAGGGACGCTCAGAAAGAGGAGGGGGGCAATGACGGCAGGTTGGGGCTGGGAAGTGTCTGGGACAGAGAGCCGAGCAGAGGGAGCGGTGGGTCCCCAGGGAGATGATGGCGGTGGAGCTGCTGCTGCTGAGTTTCTGCTGCTGGGTGGGACCCTGTCCCATCTCATGACCTGCTCCAAGATGAGCCCCGAAGCCCTTTGTCTGTGAGGAGGCTGAAAGCCACTCACCAGTCAGAGACGCCAGCTGTTCATTTGGCAAAAGCAGCAATTTGGAGACTTCCAGGCAAATCTATGGAGTAAAGACCAAAAAGCGGGGTGGTAGATGAACAGGGGGGGTCTGCAGGCATCAGGCATCCCCCAAACGCCTCTGGTGCCGGTATCCCCGTCGCCTGGCCGTGTGGCAGCCAGGAGATGGAGCACGGCGGCGTTCGGAGACCACAGGGCTGCTGCTCCTCACCCCATGTGAGGGGCTGTGGGGGCACCTGGCAAAGCACCAGGCTGACTCAAAGTGATTTAATTCTTACAGAACTGTACAACTTTGTTTTCTCCTGTCTCACACCTTTACAGATTTGATCATACCTTATCGACGTTAATCACCTTGTCCACATCTGAACTAGAGGACTTGCTGGATGAAAACAACAGAACGGAGGAGGTTAGACGAGAACTGGCTCAGCTAAGGGTAGGTGAGCATCTTTTATCTGACCCAAAAGGCCTCCAGAGACAGTATTGTCATTATTTTATATCATCTATTAAGCTATGATTACAATTCAGAAGCCTGACATACTGAA
The DNA here is from genome assembly GCF_030867145.1 of Opisthocomus hoazin. Classification (NCBI taxonomy): domain Eukaryota; kingdom Metazoa; phylum Chordata; class Aves; order Opisthocomiformes; family Opisthocomidae; genus Opisthocomus; species Opisthocomus hoazin. Next base: position 19,183,593 of record NC_134431.1, read on the forward strand.
GAATTGCCATTGGGCTTGCATTCAAAATGTTCCTGCTATGCTACTTGAAGAGATCTGCTCCCTTATGAGAGAACGAAACTCTTAAAATGGGGAAAACCAGCCCTGCAAACAGAGCAAAGTTTCTCACATGAAGACAAGTTTCTGTGTTACGTTTGTAAACTTTTAGGGCAGTGAGCAGATCTTAGTCCCATCCCCTTCCTGCCTAGGAATGCTTGTGCCTCAGTTTCTTCTTTTCCCCATTACCCAAATCCCACAACAAGTAAACCTGCAGGGTTGACCTTTCCATCTCCTCGGTGCTCTGCGTCTCCTCCACGGTGGGTTTGCAGGTGGAGGTCACCAGCTCCAGGTTCCCTTCGGGGTTCATTTCCACGTGCAGGTCCGCCAGGATGGACAGTCTCATCTCCTTGGTGGTTGAGCTGTGCCGGGGAGGAGAGGCAGAGGCTGGAGCCGGGGGCTGCTCTGGTCCCGCTCGCCCCGGCCCCCCTGCTCCTGCAGGCAGGCACTGGATGCGGCCCCGGCGCTTTGGCCGAGATCTGGGAGCTTGGGCTGCTTCCGGCCCCGTGTCCCCGGCACTCACGGGGCGGGTGTGACGCCGAGGTCCACATCGATGCTCAGCCGCAGCCCGGCGTCGGGGATGAGTGACAGGGACAGGTCGGCGACTTTGACGGAGTCAATCTGGTTCCTGCTGGAGCAGAAATGAAGGAGTCAGGAGACCGGCGCGACTGACGTGCGGTCCCTGGCTGCCCTGACAGCGGGCAAACCCCAGAAGCCCAGGAGATCTGCGCAGCTCATGGGTAGATCCGTGCCCCGGGGGTGGCACTGGGGCTGCTGCCCTGAGACCCCAAAGCAGGAGCCGGGAGCTCCTTTCCTGTCTGCTCCGGCAAACGCCCGTCTTGGTCTCCAGGAGGATTTCTGCCCTCGCTGGCAAAATGCCTTCCGTGACGACATTCAAAGGGCTCCAGCCAAACACCAGCACGAACTGGTGGTGCGGTGGCAAAGCCTGGGCAAGGCAGAGCTGCGGACTCACCTCTCTGGGGAGCCGAGAAACAGGTCCGGGACGGTCGGGGCCACCAGGTCCTGCCTGAGGACGGTCTCTGCGTGTGGCTTTGAAACTTCAGCGACTGTGAAACAGGGCAGATATTGTACGAGACCCTCTGGTGCTTGTGGTCTGACGCACAGAGACGGACAGACCGAAAGCCCTCCAGGAGACACACTTCCACCCCTTACCTCCCCCCCCAGTCACTAGCTATAGAGAGGGGATTATGCAATTAGTGCTGATTAGTGGCAGAAGCTTCTGGTGGCAGTGTCTGGTATGTCACCACCGGACCGAGCGATGCTGCTGCCTCCCCTCCCCGCTAACGGCGTGGGAGATGCGAGGTCCCCACTTACGGTAGCTCAGGCCTGATGGGGTGAGGATGCCCCCGCAGTCGGGTGACCTGATGGCATGAGTGGGGACCAGGAGGCTCAGGAGGATGCTCAGAGGGCCAAGCTTCGCCATGCCGGTGTCTGGAAGAGGAGGGCACCCACGGCAGCCTGGTCAGAGCAGCGTGGCCCTGGCCTGGCCACCGAGGCGTGGAGCCACGCTCGGGAGCCATGGATCTGCTCCCGGGTCTGTGGTCCTGAGCTTGCCGGTTCCCTGCGATAACAACGCACAGCTCTCGTGTAGCACCTGGGGATTTAAAAGCACTGACAGCAGGCTCAGCCTTGAAAAGCTCCTGCGAGTTGGAAGCCAGTGGTACTCACAGCGGTGCCGTGCCTGCTGAAGAACATCTCGTGGCCTACAGGTGTAAAACCAGCAACTAAACAGGAGCCAAAATTAGTTCAGGAATGAGTGGAAGTTATGGAGGAGGCTGAAATCAAATAAAAAGGTGAGGGTGTTGTCCGCCTGTCTGAAGACCTTTTGGGGATTGTTTATAATTTTTGTAAGGCTCTTACAATATTACGAAAACAAGTAATCCAGAAAGTTTAACCTGCAGAAAGCATACACATTTCTATCCGTCTTCGCAGAAAGTGGCCTTCTGATGAGCACTGACCCTTACAGAGACACCCCAAAGTAAGTACAAGCAATGCCTGCATCAAGCTATGGAGTTTGCAAATGCATCTTTACCTTTCCTGGCCAGTCTTCCCATCCTTCTACCTCCGGCCGTGTCTTGCTGTGGCTGTACCAAGGAGCTGTGCTGGCTTTATATATCCTCACAGCCAAGGCTGGTGGGGCAGGAATTGGCAAAGAGGGCTGGAAACCAGGAGGGTACATTGAGTGGACACTTTGTTTTATACACCTTTTTTATTGTTTCCCCATAAATTTGATTACATTGGTCGTTGACCTAGCGAGATGAAATACTGGGCCGCAGGTGCTGGGGCAGCTCGCCTTCGTTGTGGTGTTACTGAGGAGCACAAAGAAAGGTCTCTGGGTGGAGGGTGCCAAGAAATCAAACATTGTTAGAAAGCGAACATCGGTTTCTTTGCTCTGTTTGCTTCCAGACACCACAGGGACAGCGCCTGCCATGTCCACACCAGAGAGAAGCTGCTGTGGTGTCACTCTCCCAGCTGAGAAGCTCAGACCAGCAGGGATGGGACCTGCACGTGTTGTGCTGAAGGAGGTCTTGGCAACAGAGCACAGATGCCCTCCGTTTCCACCAGGCCTGGGTAAGTCTGTTGAGGGCAACAGAAGTGCTTCTGTTGGGTTCAGGGAGTCTTAGACCAGACAGCAGATCAGGCTTTTTTAAGGCATCTCCTCTAACCCCCGGAATGGCCCACGTGCAGCAATTTCTACCTCTCTTGAACCCACTCCCAATCAAAAGCCAGTGGCAATATTTATTACAACTGGTAAAAATAGTGGTGGGTGACGTCCACCCTCTTTGATAATGCCTCTACAAGCATAGAAAACGTTCATGGAAGGGAGTCACAGTCCCTCTCCTTCCTGTGCTTGGGGTCCATCATGTTCTCCTGGCTTCCTTTTGGCCTGGAGGACAGAGCGTGGGCTACCGGCAAATGCCATGTAAGCGCATCCTCCACGGTCTCGCCCAGCTCTCCCTCGTGCTCTATGTCCTGACTCCCCCCTCCTCCCCATATTTGTGATTTCAGCTTTGAGGCATGACCAGTCTTGCAGAGAGGGTTGCATTGCCCATTTTGGTCTGAATCCCTTGGAAAGGGGTAAGGTGTTCAGCGCTTGTTGAAACACCTGCGGCCGGGGAGGCTTCCATTGTCCTTTGTGCGCCGGCGAGGTGAGTTATGGGGCGCTGGTTCCAGGTGCATCTTGACATGTTTGAAGCCTTTGGCTCTCACCAGCGCTGTGCTGCATTCCGTTCCTTCGCAGCGACAGAGAAATGCCAAGAAAAGCAGAGCTTCAGCCACGTTGTGCATTTCCATTGAAGGCATCTAAAGAGCCGTGTCAAGAGGAAATATGAAGATATACGTCTGGCAGCCTACTGAGGGAGAGCAGGATTTACACATCGACGCTGAAGTACGCAGCCCATTTAGAGGGAAGAAATGTGTTCAGAGAGGTAAATCCATTGAGAATGTTGCAACTTCCAGATGAGTCCCCTGGGGCCACATGAAGTGTTTTGTGGCATCTGACATCGGTGGGGACATAGACACGACCTAGCAAAGTCTCTGAGAAACAAGTCTTTGCTGTGTTTTAGAGCAGCAGGTTGGAAATTGGCCCCTGCTGGGCCTTGTTCCAGCGTAGATGATATCAGCAGCTCTTCCCGAAGCAGCACTGGAGATTTATCTGTGGAGCGTTGTTATCATTTACAGCAGCGCAAGGGTCTGGGGACAAGCTGCCGGGATGAGATGGCACCACGCTGCTTAGATGTGGATTTTCCTCTCCTGAAGAGCTGTTCCGGACCTGATGATCCCTGCGGAGGCTTAATTAGATGTCAACTCACAGCATAATGACTGATCAGGTTACAAGCACAAAGGTGCCTTTCTGGCAGGGAGCATTCCTGACCGGGAGTTATCTATAAATCTTAGGCTCCTGTTAGGTAAGATGTAAATCTCCCTGTCTGGGCTTAGCAGAGAGCCACCGCGTACATCACAGGGAGGGAGGTGATGGCAGATTAAACCTCGTGACACATTTTATACAGAAATGAAGAGAAGCAGTAAATTTACTCCGTGCTGCAGGATTCTACAGGGGCGAACTCCCGGAGCCGCGTCCTGCTGGTGGGGTACCCGGGGGGGACGAGCGAGGACGCCGTGGTGGCAGGCAGGGCTGGTGCATGGGAGCCACAGCGATGGCAGCAGCGTGGCCAGCCCGGAGGAGAGCTTCGGGCAGCCGGTCTGCTCTCTGGTAGGATGCACGGCTCTCCCGCAGCAGGACAGGGACAGGGCTGGGGCTCAGAAGCCCGTTCTCTGGGTGGGAGACCTTTCTTCTCAGCCTCACCGCAACCCTGCTGAAATCAGTAAGAATATTACTGAGATTATCACAATTTCCACTGCATTATCCAGCATCTGATCGCGTGTTCTCCCCTTGCATTTGCGCAGGCTCCGTGAACCTTTGGGGAGCAAGGTCCCCTCACACCATCAGTCACAGTCACACGGGTGTCTCCAAAAGTGGAATTTCTGATTGCATGTCTTAGGTTTCTCCTCACCCCCACTTCTGTCTGTACCATGTAATTAAAGAGATCAGGATTTTCTTTTGGACTCCGTTGGCTCTTCCTGGGTGTTGAGCAAGAGCGCTGGCTTCAGCCTGCTGGGAGCACTTGCTTGGTATCTCAGGCTTGAGGGCTTACCTGGACTTTCAAATTTATTAGTGAAATTATTTATATTGGCCAATGTCAGAAACACTCGGGGATTAGCTTACACCACAGTAATTACCCAGCTATTTAATTCGACTGTTTTTCCTCTTTCTTGGTCAGGGTTTATATAAAGGCTGTTTCTCGGGTCTCTCCAGAAGATCAGCGCAAAGCTTGGGCAGCCTCTGGGGTCTCTCCAGGCCAGGTGACAGCAGGGCCCTTTCCTGTGGAAGTCCCCATCTTGGCAAGGTGAAGCAGCTCACGCCATTTCCCTCCAGTGCAAATGAGAAGTGCGAGGCCGAGCCGGAGCAGACCGATGGAGCTGTGTCGATAGCCCAAGGACAGGCTCGTCGTGCCTCCTGCCACTGCCATGGCCGACAGCCGTGAGGTCTCCTGCTGCTCCTGTGGCCGGGGCTCAGGGTGGCCCTGAGATCCAGCCGGCCATGTGCTCCATCAGGCAGCTCCAGCCCTTTCTCTGCGGCAGGTTTTAGGCATCCTGAGCCACTCTGGTGCTTGTGGGAGAGGAAAGATCAGCACCCCACTTGGGTACCGGCCATGGCATGGGTGGTGCAGGACACAGACATGTCCTGGTGGGGCTGCTCTAGGGTGTTCAGACGTCTGAATTTTGGGGAGCAATTCTTGCATTGAGGCAGTGTTTTGGCTCTGCCGGACTTGCGTGGAACCCTGCTCGCTTTCCTGTAACAAGAGGACGGTGTTTAGCCCCTGACGTGTGGTTTGGGAATCACCTCCAGCTCATTGTCTCTCTCTGTCTGTTGAAGCCCACACGCTCCCGTAAGCCTCTGGAGCTCTGTGAGCAGCCACACCGGATCGGGAGATGTCAGGGATTTGGTGCATTTTACTCCTTGGTGGCTGGCTGGCGTGGTCAGGCGGAGCTGCTGGTCCGGGAGCTGTCATCAGGATCGACCTTGGAACGATCGACCACGGTGAGTGCTCAGCCACGTTAGCGTCCACGCGTGGACATGAGTCTGTCGGCCTGTGCAGACAAGCAGGCAGCGGTGCCGTGCCCGCGTCGCGGTGGGAAGCTGCCTTTGGCTGCGGCACAGCCCGCGTCCCCGAGCGCATCCCCGGCTGCCGGGCGAGTCCAGGCGCTGCCCTTCATCCGCAGCAGGAGCCGCATCCTCGCGGTCTGCGCGTCCCGTGTGGGACGCTGCGAGCGGGACCCCCCGGCTGTGACGCCCCACCGTGGGCTGTCTCGCCGGCGTGGGCTGCGTTAGGGTGGGATCCTGGACATGCGCCCACTGTCTCCTATCTGCAATTGCCACGCCTGGGCAGCACGCGCCTGCCGAGCTCCGGCCATCACCCAGGGATGGCAAAGGTTGCTGGTAATCCAAATTTACAGCCCTTGAAGCGTCCTGATGGTGCCTGCGTGTGTTGGAATGGGAATATGTCAATAATGATGTTCTGTAGGGTTCGGTGGTGAGTGCTGAGCCCCCTCACCCTCCGGCACAGGGTCCTCTCTGGGGGGTTTGTGCTAAACTCCTCGTCCTGTGCAAATCTTCCAGCGGTCTCCACTGCTCTGAACGAGAGTGATGTTCTGCAGAAAATGGCAGAGGAAGCTGCAAAAAAAAAGCCAAACGCCAAACCCATCAAAGGCATCTCAGGGTGAGTGATGATCAGCAGCATTACGCCACGAGCCTGAACCTGGGAATGAGAAAATAAAAGCAGAAGGTTGGGAAGTGTCAGCCTGGAGGCAGAAACGAATCACTCCCCGCTAACAAGTGGGATATTAAAGCCGGTGATTTTCTGCATGGTTGTGTCTACAAATACATGGAGAAACTATAACTTAAAGGCAACAAAGCGCGTCGGCTGCTGCCTCAGCGCCGGCTGGACTGCTGCAGTGGCTCTGCGGCAGCGGGGGGGTTTGCTCTCAAAGCTGGGGGTGCCCGGCTTGTGTCAGTAACACCTGGAGGGAACCCCAGGATTTCTGGGGGATCAGAGCTGGCGCTCCATCCCGCAGATCCATGCAAGCTGAAAGCACGGAGGTGTTCTGAACACAGAAACGTTTTTTTTGTTTCCAGAATTAAACCGTGCAATCTTTTTGTTAGGAAGAAACATTTCTAAATTTAAACGTGGTTTCATATGGAAATTTTAAACAAGAAGTGGAAGAATAAAGATGGTGATGGCAATGTCAGCGGTAGGCGACTTCAACGTAAGCAGCCTGACCTGGCTGCTCTGCGGGCTCCTCTTCCCCAGCTCTTTTATTCTGTTTTGGTTTTTTTTTTTCCGCAGGCTAAAAGTGAAAGATCTCCGTCCCCCGGTGATATCGCTGGCGCTCTCGCCGGGCTCGGGGCTCTTCATGGCCGTCTTAGTCCAAATGACCATCACTGGGAAAAGGTGAGCGGGGCCGGCGCCTGCAGGGAAGAGCTGCTGGGGAGCTGGGGTGGGCTCGCTCGCTGCCGGGGGCTTGTCCTGTGGTGACCAAGCTTTGTTCCGAGCAGCTTCATCGGAGGAAGCATGGAAATGGCGCTGGCTGCAAACCTGACGGCCAGCAGCCGGCTGCGGCAGGACTCCGCGGGCATCCCCAGCTTCAGCGCCAGGAACTGCCACGTCGCCCTCGTTAGCGTTAAAACCAACCTCCCCAGCAGGTGAGTCCCGAAGCCAGCATTCAGAATTCCTAGGAGCTCAGCAGCAGCACTGTTCAGCCCTTCAGTCTCCAGGTGCGGGTTTCTACAGAGCACTAATGCTTCTCACTGTTCATTTTTTCCACTGAGAAAAACAAAACCTTTCGTGGACAAATTTAGGCCAGCTCTAGCTGTGTTCTTCCACGCCACGTCCATCTTTGGCATCAGCCCTCGCTGAAGTGCCGTCCTTCTGGGATCTCAGAGATGCTCTTCGGTGTGAAAAGCTTTACCTTTGTTTAAAGCCAGAAGATGGCATTCTTGAGAAAAGGTTTCTAAAGAGAGAAAACATCTTTTATTAGACATCAGGCATACTTTGGCCTAATCCACACCAGACATTTCTTCAGCACTTGACTTTCTTGCCTCTTGATCTTTAGTAACTAATTATTGCTGTGTGCATAACGATGGTGTGAGCCGACGTGTTGTCTCTGCCCAGCATGCTGCCCAAAGTCTTGAGCAAGTTTCTGGACAGCACCCTGCAGAAAGTGCTGCCGGGTCTGGTAAGTCCAATCCTCCTCCCATCCTCGTTTCCCAGAGATCATCTCCTCCTCCTCCTCCCCGCACCGCAACATGTTTCACAGTTTTGCCCCACAAAGCAGCTTGCAGCCTGGTAAAAGGGAGCATTTTGGAGAATTACTGGTTTCACACAGCCAACCACCGCAGTGAAGGCACTGTCACTGCCTAAAGCCTCCTCGTCCCAGCCCGGCGGTTAGGGATGCGATGCTCGGGCAGAGCTGAGCTCGACGCTGAGCACACTTGTTGCTGAAGGCTTGCCAAAGGGCGGACCTGCAGCCTCTTAACACGTGTCATTGAGTCCTCTGGTTTAGTCAGATACACGCGGTGGGGTCCGGCCATGTTCTTCGCTCAGCTTAAGGCAGGTTTACTCCAGAAGAACCTAATTCAACCAGGGACAGCAAAAACTGAGGCAAGCCCTTGTCTGGGTAATTAATGGTGGGGGGTCCTGGTGCTTCAGGGTGGGGGCTGTGCGGGTCTGGCAGCCACAAAGCTCTGCTCTCACAAGAAGCCTCCATGCAAGGTTTTCTCACACCTTTCTTCTCACCCTACAGCTGTGTCCAGCCATGGATGCAGTGTTTGACCTTCTGAATGCAAAACTCACCACCATGACTTGTAAGTTGGTATCCATCCATCCATCAGTCCGTCCATCCATCCATCCATCAGTCCGTCCATCCATCCCACCCACCGGTCTCCTTCCCTTCCCCTGGCAAGAGGAAAGCACAGCTCTGTCACCGAGGATAGACAATCTGCTGAGCCCCGACTAGGACCAGGCAGGGAGAAACCCCAGTGGGGGCCACACGAATATCCACCCCCTCCTCGGTGCAGATTAGGGAGCCTGGCACTGCAGAGGCTGGCAGGAAGGCAGGAGCCCACTGAAGCTGTGAAGGGCACATAGCACTGGTGAACCAGTGGTTTGGCACTGGTGAACCAGTGGTTTGACGCTGGTGAGCGCTCCTCCCGCGGCGTGGAGCGTGCACCTTCTGGCTAAGCATCCCTGTTTTCTTCCACGCAGCCGAGATCCCTCTTGGGACTGCTGGGACCCTCCAGTACGCTTTGCTGAACCCCCCAGAGATGAATGAAACTTTCATAGAGCTGGATTTGAAGGTGAGTGCTCCTGCCTGGCACCGGGTCTTGGGGCAGTGATACTTCTGACATCCATTTGCTTGGAGGCTTTGTCCTTCTCGGCCTTGGGCGGCGGAGACCTTGGGAGGGAGCAGACATTTGCTGGTTGCATTGTGTCTCCTAGCCACCTCCTCAGCTCATGGTTTCCTACGGAGTTTGTTGCTCTGCTTTGTTGCTGAAACTACAGAGCAAAGCATCCAGTATCTGCTCCAAATGCAAATCCTGGAAATGGACCTGTGCTCTCTGACACGGCTCTTCTTACTGGTGCTTTTAGACCATTCTCCACCAAAAGGAGGGCAAGGAGGTTGACCTTCCCACGGACCAACCATCTCTTGCTTCTCTGCCACCAAAAAGGGATGCTGCTACCCAGCTCATCCTGTCCGCAGACTTCTTGAGTGCTGAGCTCTCTGTTCTTCAGGCGTCCTTCAACCTGAACATCAGCAATAACATGGTGGGTGGTTTGGGCTTGAGATTTTCCTCAAGAGACCACTAAAGAAATCTACACCTATGTTCAAGGCAGATCCATGTGCTGTCTATGTCTCTTCCCTTCCCCGTGTTGACCCCCCCCACCCCAGTGAGTTCATTAATTCCCTGCCCCATCACACTTTCTCAACAGGTTCTGGAGCTTCCCCCGCTGACGACCACGATGCTGGGAGCCCTCATCCCTGAGGTGGGTGCACTTTGCTTGATTCTACTGCTCTGTGGGTCATCTCAGGCTACTTACGGCAGCAGATAAAGCTGCTCTCCATTCACAAAGACATGCTGGGTACTCTTTCCCCAAGGTCAAACTGGTGTTCTTTTTATTTTATTGGTAAAACTTTTATTAGCAATATTATTTAAGGGACATACTATTCAGCAGTATGGACCAGCCTGACTGACTCCCACTGACTTTGGTGAATGTCACCGATGCTGAACACCCACCAAGACAATCCTCACAGCAGTGACCTGGGATGGAAAGGGAATGTCACCCCTTCGCTTTGACTCTCCACAGATTTCCAGGCTGCTGCCTCCATCACAGCCGGTGGTGGTTGAAATGCGAGAAGCGAAAGCACCAGTGGTGACGATGTCCCTGGACAAAAGCTTTGTGCAGCTCTTCAGCACTGCCGAGTTTTGGGTTTCCCCTTCAGATTCTTCTGCCGAATCCCTCTTCGTCCTGGATGTCGTGAGTTGAAGTCTTTTGCAGTTGGCAAGGGCTGAACGTGGTCACCCTTGCCCTCAGCCAGTCAACCCGCACCAATACCGGGGCGAGAGATGCGGGACAGCGGGCAGGGACCTCTGCAGGGAGGATGCCTGGCCAGGGGGTCCTGCAGGGCTGGAGCGGTCGGAGGGGGCCAGGGTCCTGGTGGAGACTCCCTTTCCGTGTCCCCTTGCAGCACAGCAACCTGGAGGCACAGTTCACTGTTGCAGAAGAAAATCTGCAGCTCTCCCTCGCTCTGCAAAGGTAACTTGGCTGCTGGGCCCCAGTGCCACCACCAGACCGGAGTCCCTGGGCTGCTGGAGAGGCCACGCGCTGTCTCTCACCCGTGTGTTTTCAGAAGGAACCTTTCCTGTGTCCGCATGATGCTTTTATAGTTTATACTCACAGCTGTTTAAAAATAGATGAGGGTCAACGTGACATGATCCAGCTGACCTAAAACCTGTTTGGGTTTTTTGCTCTTTACGTTTGAAGAGCTGAAGCTGGTTCAGGATGGAGAACACACTCTCGGTGGGAAGCAGCCCCTTCCCGGAGGGAGGCTGCCGGGGGAGGTTTGCTGGAGGGCAAGGTCGGGGTGAGGAGCTTGCTGAGGGCGATGGGGCAGCTCGCCCGGGGCGGCGGGAGGCGAGCGACACCGTGCCTTTCCTCTCCCTGCAGCCTGTCTCGCGTGGCCTTGGCTTCCTCCTCCCTCGGGACGTTTGATGTGAGTTGGGCGGTCTGTGCCGTGCGTGGGGCTGGGGTTGCCGCCGTGAATCTCGGCGCTGGCGGTTTGTGTAACGCGGTACCAGGAATTCGCTCCCCAGAGCCCCGTCCTGCTGCTTTCATTATCAATAACAGACTTGCTAAAAAACCCCAAGAAAACCAAAGTAAATGCCAAAGATCAAACTGTTATTTCAAGCAACAGCAAATAACAAATCAACTGCCAAAACCATTTGCCCACAGGCATGAATGCTCTGGAAGGGGTCCCCGCTCATGACGCACCGTCTTCATTCACGGGAGAGTTTTGGCCACGAGTAACTCTCCCCAGTGTGGCACCGGCAGGGTGGGAGTGTGGGCTGGGCTGGGCTGAGGCCGTGTGTGCTTGGATGTTCAACCTCCTCATCTCCCTCTAACCCTGATGCTGAGGCAGAGATGCTTGGGAGGGCGAGTGCTGATCGCGTCTTGCAGCAGGGCTTTGGGCTCGAGGAGGGTGTCTGGGTGCCCGGCACCGACCGCAGGGCTGAGAGCAGAGTGCTGCTGGGGCTGGGAACAGTCTCGCCTGGGGCAGCTTTCATGGAAATTCAGCATTTGTCAGACGTTCCCATCCTGCTCGGGGGGACCCTTTGCAATTCTCCTGTGACGGGAGAAGGCGCTGGATGAATTGGTGGGGAGAGCCCGGCAGGCGCGGCTGCTGGCACGCAGAGCGACGGGTGGTTTACACCACTTCTCTGTGTTTCAGGAGCTTCCACTGAAAGGAGTTTTGGCAGATATTATTCATGTGGCTTATGTGCCATCCATCAACAGTAAGCATGGCTACGGCTCCTTCTGCGGATTCACTATCTGCACGGGGAAAACTGTTCTCATTTCTTTCGCTGTAGACTGTTGTTGTCTTTTTCGGAAGCGGCACTGCCTGGCTGACGTTGCAAGCCTTTCCTGCCCTCAGGGCTGTGAGTGACTCTGCCAGGAAAATCGCTTGCCGGCCGTTCTGCACCCACGGGGTGGGCGGTGGGAGCTGGAGGAGAGCAATGCCTCCCGGCCGGGGCTCCTGCGCAGGCAGGAGGGATCTGCCCGCACAGAACAGATCCGCTGCAGAGGACACAGGCTTCTCCTCTGAAGCCTCTTGGAACGGTGTGCCTGTCCTCAAAATCAGACCCACTTTGCCTTTCCGAGGTCTCCAGAAATCAGCATGTCCCTCTTTACCATCCCTAAAACCAGCCAAAGCGTCAGTAAGAACTCCACCCTGGAGCATCAATTTATCTGGTTAACTTGTATGGAAAGTATGCCAAAAGTAGAGATTTTATTCATGCCAAAATGCACAAAACCAGGAATTCCCACCCTGTTATTTTTCCTTCTGAGTATTCCCCAAACCCCTTGCCAGACCTTTGGCAGGCACGGGCAGGCAGGGAAGCACCGGAGGTGCCGGCAGCGCCTGCCACGGCCACAGTGCCTCTGACAGCGGCTCCCGCTCGTTCCAGGGGTGCTGCACGGAGGGGTCCCCCTGCCCGACCTGCTGGGCATCACCTACGGGCGGGCGAACATCAGCGCCTTCGAGGTAGGCACACTCGCGTGGCGGCTTTGCTGTACCCTGGGTCATCCCTGGAGCTGGTGCCGCTGGTCCGTCACAGCTGAGCGCAGAAGAAACTGCGAAATCCTGCCCGTGGGCTTTTTATTTCTGAATCCACAGAATGCTCTGGTGCTGGATGTGCCCGTCACGGAGACCTGAGGCACGGCTGCAAGCCACTGCCTCTGCGAGGACTCAGCTCTGCCCGAGGGAGCAGCAAGGGTGCTGGGGCTTCTGGGGCGTTTCTTCCTCTTTCCTTGATTTTTCAATAATTTTACTCCACAAGCTGTAATAAAAAGACCCCATCACCCCATGAGCAGACTCCAGCCTGCGGCACGTCTAGTGGAGCCAGCCAGGCATGGCTGGGCAGAGGTCGTATCTCTTGGAAGAGCTGGTCCCTAAATAAATCACGTTCCCAACAGCAATCGCCCGTGCATGAGCGTGCCGTGGGCAGCAGCGTGGGCTGCCGTCGGGGCGCAGCACCCACAGCTCCTGCGGGAGACGCAGGGGTGCATCCCAGGGTGCCTGGGCTGCGAGAGCAGGGGAGCGCGTCTGCTGTCGCATGGGGGGATGGGGACGGCTCAGAATGAGTTAGAGACAGGCATTTAGACATCTCCGTGTGCTTTTTAATATTTCAGAAGTGCCTAGCATCGCGGTTTATCGGCTGCATTGCAGATACTGATCTCAGGAGTAGAGTTCACTGATTGCTGGATAATTACCTGTCATTAGTAAGTCAATAAACAGCTTCGATCCCGATTTCATCGAGCTGACATGATTTGAACATTTTTCCCGGTGACAGGTAGCTGGGGGAGAGTTAAGGATATCTTTGAAAAGATTGTTGTGTTTTTAAGAAATTGTCCCCAGGAAAATCTCGCTGTGAGGGAGGCTCTGAGAGCTCCATTTGTTTTCTTGTGCGCGCTGCCAGCCCCAGCAGGCGTTCGTTCTGCGACGCCTGTGAGGAATTGTCCTCGTCAGGAGTCCCAAGCAATGACGGAAGCGGCCATCAACCCAGCTCCCCGTGAGGACTGGTGCTCACGGTGCCTCTGCTCCTCCTTTCGCTGCAGACATTGTCACTGCCAAGCACGGTTTGTTAGGAGATCTCCCTCCTCGTTCTTTCATTAGCTAATAAACAATTGAACAGCTCGAGTCTGAATTCCCTTAAGAAGAACAAAAAATGAGTTACAATGTCTGTGTGCAGCCCTCCTCGGAGAAGTTAGCGCTGGCAATCTCAGGGGGCACTTGGTTAATTTGTCACGAACCTCTTCACCTCGCTGCCAGGCTGCGCTACGGGGCAGCCGGGAGGTGCTGCCCTGGGGTGCTCGCTGGAGGTGCAGCCTTCGGACGCGTGCAGGCACCGGCACTGCCCCTGGAGCTGTACACGGAGCCCAGCAGCCCCGCTCCCCCCAGCAGCGTGGGGTGTACCAGTGTCTCGCAGTTAATGGTCCCAGAGGAATGGAAGAGCAAGCCAAGACTGTCCCTGCAGAGATGGTTTCCTCAGGCAGAAGGGCCACGGCCGGAGGATGCTGTCGAGGGGAAAGCAGAGCAGAACCATCTCAGTTTTTAGCCAGGGCTACCACGTTTCACCTTGCCTGCCCTGGCCAGAGCCTGCTGCCCTCTTGCTAACGTGAAGATCCCTAACGCTTCTCGAGGCGCGTCTCTCACTGCCTGCCCTCACGTCTCGGTTTCCAGGTGAGCGACAAAGCAGCGTCTGTTCACACCAGTCCTATTCTTCTCCCTTTGACCAAGTCCGTTCTGGTTTACTCTGTGCTTCTGTCCTCACACAGGGACTTGGCTTCGTGTTCTCGGGGCTTTGAAAGTTGCTTCAGCGAGACCTGCACATCACAATGTCGTTCCCTTTATGGGAATCTGCTTTGGTTTATCCAAAATATTTGTCAGAGAGCTCTGCATTCAGCAGCGGCTGGTGAGAGGCCAAGTTACTGTCATGCCTGAAAGGTCACTGCTCAGAAGCTATTCTCTGCAGTGCCAAAGTGCCCCTTTGCTGTGTGCTGACCATTATCAGCTCTGCCTTTATGGCAATTCGGGTTTCCTACAGTGACTGCCCAAAGTATAAAGTGATTCAGGAGGGATGATAACATAATACCATCTTGTTAACACTCTCTTCCACCTTATCAAATGTCACCATCTAGCCATGACAGCAAGGCTTTGTGTTTCTGAGACGCCTGGCTGATCAGGTTGCAAGGAGAGTGACAACTCCGTAAGTACCTTGGCACCTTTGCCATCCCTTCCTTGGCCTTTAGCAAAGATATATTTTAAAGCCGGAATTAATGTGTGACAAAACCTGGTTAATCTGCTGGAAATGCTTATTTCCAAGTTTGCAGAAAGTATTAACTCTGAGCAAGCGTTTTTCTGGGCTATTATTATTCCGAGCTGGGGAGCAGCCCACCCACCCCTGTCGTTAATGAGCACGTTGGGGTAGCGCAGAGTTCACCGCGGTGCCCTTGGCCGATGTGTCCTCCCCTCCGCCATGGACACCTTCGCCGTGCCCGCTGGGACGTGGTCCACACGCAGGGCCCACGGTTGGTCTGTAGCCCGCAGAGGAGGGTTCTCATTTTCCTGCCCCGAAGAGCTGCTGGTCCGGTGCAGCTCGAGGCAGCGGCTCTGCAGACCCGTGCGGTGCCGGTGACCAGGGCCAGGACAGGGTGAAAGGGAGACAGCCACCATGGCAGTGGGTGCACATGGCACGTTGGCTCAGCAGAAAGCTTTGCTCCTCTTCTCCTGCCTGTAGCAGTAAATGAACTGGCAGTAAATGAGCTGTGATGGACCAGGTGGGACACAATTTTTCAGCATGGAAAAAGCCTGGACAGCAATCTGAGAGGGCAGGAGTCTGGACAGAGCTGCGATGCGGAGGGGGAAGACCCTGGGCAGTTGCAGCACATTTGTTGCATGGCATGGTGTAGCAGGGAGGTCCCCTCTCTTGGTACGCCCACGCTGCGATCAGCAGTCCCTCCAGGACTTCAAAATGATCTCAAGCTGACAAGCTCTAGTCTGGGAGCTCCCTGGCTTCGTGGTCAGCGGCATCACCCTCTCAGCAGTGTCCCCCCATGACAGCACATCCCTCCTCCAGTCCTCCTGGAGTGCTCTGAGGCAGAGGTGATGGACTTGGAAATAACACTGTGCTAGTTAGACCAGTGCAGCATTTCCGAAACAGACGGTTTCTCTCTGAAGAGTCTGTCAGCTCAGGGTGTCCGAAAAGCCGTGACACCCAATCAATACGCCTTATCATGGTGTCACTGTTCCTTCCCAATTCAATACCTCCTTCTCCTCAATTATCAGATGGATTATGAGCCATTCAGGTCAGTGGGCAGGTGCTGTGGGCTTTGATCAACACTGGGCAAGGTCACAGTTTGTAGGCAAGCCAGGAGGGAAATGCTGGGCATGTCCTGCTGACCTGGATGGTGAATACCGGGCTCTGCCACTGTCTCGATGGTCTGCTTTTACACTGAGAAAGGTGCTGCCTGGTCCTCCACTTAGCGTCTGTGTGTGGCACGTCCCCACTGCATGGGCTGCCTGTGAGGGTAAAGTGCTCAGCACTGCAGCACCAAGAACTGCAGAAGTGCTTAGCAGCAAGGGGTGACCAGTATTTTGACACATTTTTCAGTCAAAACCTCATTTTTATTTGGAAAAAAAAAAAGTATTTTATCAGCGTGTGACTTTTCAGCCACGCGTGCACCTTGACACGAGAGCAAGCCCAAAAGGATGCTGTACCGAACGAGGCAGCGGTGTGGAGGCTGGCACCCAGAGCTGGCCGAGTCTGCCTCTGCACCTCCGGGCTGTTGCTCAATGATTTACCTAACTCCTAACATCTCTAGGGAAATATTTGCAGTGGAAGTCACCAGAACCCATACATTATTTGTTTTGCTCCCCACCAATTATTCTGGATGTCCTTGACAGCACTGCTTGCCTCTTTCCTGCTGTATGCGCTCTATATAAGGATGCTCAGTGCAGGTCATCTTCAGAAGACAGGGACATCGGCTGGAGACAGCCTCGCACTCAAGAGCTTGGCCAGGTAAGAGCAAATTTGTTCCCCAAAAAGTGTGCTCTCAGCTTCTGCTTCTGCACACCTGAATGCTTCCCAAAGGAGAACCCTTAATGTTCGTCTGTGAGTGTTGGCTTTTTAACAAAAATTGTTATTCTTGCCTGCTGCCTGCCTTAAATATGCTCCGACAGGTAAAAAGTGTGGTGGGTTTCACTACGAGTTTCTCAAGAACAGACATGCATGGTCATTGTATCTGCAGTCCTTGAAGAAGAAAGGATATTTCACGGTTTTCATAAACAATTATCACCTAAATTATTTTTGGTATAACTCTATTATCTGAGATAGCATTTCAGCTAAGGTGAATTAGATCTCTCACACTTGCTTTGATCCCTTTTTGATGTGCTATTTACATTTAAATAGATGCGGGCCAATGAAGATCATTATAGTTCTTTAAAACCATAAAGCTACTTCAAGTTGTAGGTCCCACAGAAATATTTCTCTGAGGCTGAAACTGTAAAAATTATTTTCTCCTTCTTACAATTCTAGCAAAAGATACCTTCACGCAGAGGGAAGACCGAGATGTTTGACGTCTGTGCAGAGATCATGACATTCAAACAAGGAGATGCTGTCCTTACTCGATACCTTGGTGCATTTGCCCTGTGTAGATGCCGTTGCTTTTCTTTCCACGAGAGCAACGAGGCTGGTGAAGGGTCTCGAGAACAAGTCTTATGATGAGCGGCTGAGGGAACTGGGGTTGTTTAGTATGGAGAAGAGGAGGCTGAGACCTGATCACTCTCTACAACTGCCTGACAGGAGGGTGTAGTGAGGCAGGTGTTGGTCTCTTCTCTCCAGTAACCAGCGACAGGGCGAGAGGCGATGGCCTCAGGGTGCGTCAGGGGAGGTTCAGATTGGATATTGGGAACAATTTCTTTCCTGAAAGAGCGGTCAGGCGTTGGACCAGGCTGCCTAGGGCAGTGGAGGAGTCCCCATCCCTGGAGGTGTTCAAAAAACATGTAGATGTGGCACTTCAGGACATAGTTTAGCAGGCATGGTGGTGTTGGGTTGACAGTTGAACTTGCTGATATTAGAGGTCTTTTCCAACCGTAATGATTCTGTGATTCTATGACTGGAGACGATCATGTTGTCAGAAATGTCCTGTTCTCCCACTGCTCACCGGCGCTAAGGGATTAAAGCAGGAACAACCGAACAGCCGCTTGCTTTTCACTTGGCTGCTGTGTCGGTTGCTTTGGAGCAAGTGCTGTTGACATTCTGGTTCCTCCTGCAGGAGACTGCCATCAGGAGTTTTGCTGTGCCCACCAGTGTGGTGAGGAGGTGGGAAAGGCTCCATTCCTCACTGATTTTGTCTTCCCCGACAGGCATTCCTCCATTTTCTTTCCTCCACCCTCCTCTTTCCTACCCCCACTGGCTTGTGCTGACTGTCCCAACATTGCACTGATGGCAATCACTTTCCACAGTTATCAGGACCGAAGATGTCTGTGTTCCGGGCTGTTTTCGTCCTCTGCAGCCTGCTGACCCCTTCACAAGGACTTGGAATCATGCCCTTGGTTGCCAAAGTGGATGTAGATGGTAAGCATATGGAAGAGAGAGGATTTATCTCTTTTTTGAGGCCAGTTCAGCTTTTTATGTCTTTTGACCATGCCCAGAAAAACAGAAGCTCGTCCAGATCCATTCAGCAGTAGTGGCAATGCTGGTAATTTACATTTACAAAGCACTTTGGAGATGGCAGTTCAGATACTTTATAGTGGCTGGTGCCACCTCCCCTATTGCAGAAAAAAGGGAAAAAGAGGGACAGTTGAGGGAAAGGAACAACCAGGCTGACACAACATGCTTGTGTGCTGAGTCCATAGAGCTCACAGTGACCTCTCTTTCCTTTTTTTTCAGATATTCAAGATTCACTAGCTAAACGTGACCCCCAGAAGCTTCAAGATGGTCTCCTTGGTGGCAATCTGCTCAGCGGTCTCGTTGGCAGAAATGGTCCTGTTGGCGGTCTCCTTGGCAGAGATCATCCTGTTGGCAGTCTCCTCGACAGAGATGATGCTGTTGGTGGTCTGCTTGGCAGAGATGGTCCTGTCGGTGGTCTCCTCGGCAGAAATGGTGCTGTTGGCGGTCTGCTTGGCAGAGACGGTCCTGTTGGTGGTCTCCTCGGAAGAAATGGTGCTGTTGGTGGTCTGCTTGGCAGAGACGGTCCTGTCGGTGGTCTCCTCGGCAGAAATGGTGCTGTTGGCGGTCTGCTTGGCAGAGACGGTCCTGTTGGTGGTCTGCTTGGCAGAGACGGTCCTGTCGGTGGTCTCCTCAGCAGAAATGGTGCTGTTGGTGGTCTGCTTGGCAGAGACGGTCCTGTCGGTGGTCTCCTCGGCAGAAATGGTGCTGTTGGCGGTCTCCTTGGCAGAGATGGTCCTGTTGGTGGTCTGCTTGGCAGAGATGGCCCTGTTGGCGGTCTCCTCGGCAGAGACGGTCCTGTTGGCGGTCTCCTCGGCGCAGATGGTCCTGTTGGCAGTCTCCTTGGCGGAGATGGTGCTCTTGGGGGTCTCCTTGGCGGAGATGGTGCTCTTGGGGCTCTCCTTGGCGGAGATGGTGCTCTTGGTGGTCTCCTCGGCGGAGATGGTGCTCTTGGTGGTCTCCTTGGCGGAGATGATGTTCTGGGTGGTCTCCTCGGCGCAGATGGTGTCCTGGGTGGTCTCCTTGGAGGAGACGGTGTCCTTGGTGGACTCCTTGATAGAGATGGTGTCCTTGGTGGTCTCCTTGGCAAAGAAGGTCTTGTTGATGGTCTCCTTGGCAAAGATGGTCTTGTTGATAGTCTCCTGGATGTTGTCCTTGATATTCTCATTGGCAAAAATGGTCTCCTTGGCAAAAATGGTCTCGCTGGCAATCTTCTTCGTGGAAATGGTGGAGATCTCACAGGGTGAGTGAGAGTGGGAGATGGATGTCCCTGAGCAGCCCTCAGTGGGTCTGGGTCACACTGGGGAAAGGAGGGTCTGGTCTAGAGCCTGCTCTCTGAACATATGGGGTCCCTGCTTTCCCTTCCTGGAGCAGGTACATAAACGAGGGTTCAGCTGTTGGGAGTTTCTGTACGTGCCTGACATGCAAATGTGCCTTGCATGTGCTTCAAGCTGCTCCTGGCTGGTAGGGATCCTTGCTGTCCTAGGGTGGAGGGGACCCCAAGACCGCTGGTCTGCAATTGCCTACAGGGCTGGGGGCTGAGGGGACAGGGCATCTGCTGTACAAATATGCTACTTAGTGCCTTTCCCTTGTCTCAACCATCCAGGCCGAAAATTTTGAACAACACCCTTCCCAAAATCAGCCTGCATTCCCTCCCAGGCGTTGGGCACCAGGTGGGCTTCAACACCCAGCTGCTGGTCGAGAGCACCAGGTACGGCGTGTCCATCACGGGCACGGCTCGGGGCGGGGGGTCCCCAGCCCTGTGGAACGCAGACGGCCAGCAGATCTCCTGAGTCACAGGCTGTGTTTGCCCTGGCAGTGCCCCGGGCAGGGCACTCTGCGTGCAGGTGGAAGCAGATGTGGACATGCTGGTCCAGGACAAGTGGGCGGCTCCCCAGAGCAGTAAGGACTGCGAGACTTCTGACATAAACATCCGTCTGAGGTAGGCATCGTCGGGAGGTAGCAGCCATAGGAGGTCGGCATCCATGGGAGCGGGGTGCTTATGGCCAGCACGTGGTCCCTGCCCAGTGGGAAACCTTGGAGCCATTGGCCATCACAGGCAGAGCTTTTGTGCCTGATGCCTCAGAGACCGAGCTGCCCGGCTGCTGGCCTTGGAGAGGAACTGCCCGCCTTTGTTTTAAAATCTGGGGTCAAGAAATAGCACCGGGCTGGATTCAGAGGGCTTGGTTTTGGTGATGTTTTAGCACTGAATGTGGCCCTGGATGGTGCGAGCAAGGCTTCGTATTTCTCTTGTGCTAAGTACTTTTATTTTCCAGCCATCAGTCTGAATCATTTTTTATTTCCTATTTTCCTGTTACCCAGACCCAAAGTGCCACTGCTGGATGAGCCGTTAAAACGCCTCCTTCGCGATCTCCTGCGTGAGACGGTGGGTCTGCAAAGCCGTCTTCGTGGGAGCCATCAGCACGGCGCTGGGTGGGCAGACAGCGCGGGCAGCATGGGCAGTGCAGGCAGGGCAGGCAGCGCGGGCAGGGCAGGCAGCGTGGGCAGCACAGGCAGGGCAGGCAGCGTGGGCAGCGCGGGCAGGGCAGGCAGCGTGGGCAGCACAGGCAGGGCAGGCAGCGTGGGCAGCGCGGGCAGGGCAGGCAGCGCAGGCAGCGTGGGCAGCATGGGCAGCGTGGGCAGGGCAGGCAGCGTGGGCAGCGGAGGCAGCATGGGCAGTGCGTGTAGGGCAGGCAGGGCAGGCAGCGTGGGCAGCGTGGGCAGCACAGGCAGCGCGGGCAGCGTGGGCAGCACAGGCAGGGCAGGCAGCATGGGCAGCGTGGGCAGCACAGGCAGGGCAGGCAGCGTGGGCAGCGCAGGCAGCGCGGGCAGCATGGGCAGCGCGGGCAGGGCAGGCAGCGGGCCAGGCTGCCCTCGCGGACGTGGCTGTTTGCACAGCTGCGGGCTCAGCCGGGGCAGATCCTCCCCGACAGGCACCGGCACCTCGCCTGCACCGTTGCCCGTGCCAGGCTCTGCCGGCAAAGAGGTTTCCGAGACGCGCGCTGGTTTGGCCACCACGTTGAGCAAGTCTTCCTGGGGAGGGGAAACCCGCCCCGGCTCAGAGGGGCCGCTCGCCGCCGGATGCTGAGCCGTGTCGGGGCGTCCCACCAAAGCCCACCCGGCAGCGGCTGCTGCCTGGCCGTGCACCCCAGCGGAGCCGGCTCTTCCCAATCGCGCTAACGCAGCGTCCTTCCGCCGGCGCTGCGGGTCCGGGGGTCTCACCGTCCTCTGCCTCCCCAGGGCTGCAACATCATCAACACCAGGCTCAATGCACTGAGCACCCTGCACGGCTCCGGGACCCGTAAGTGCTGGCACCCTCCTGCTCCTCCGCTCCTGCGTGACCCCTGCACGTGGGCTTGGTTGGTTTTTTTACATTGGGTAAATACAAATATTTTAACAACTTTCTAAAAACACAGCTCTCAACCCAAGCACAGCATTCAGTTTCTCTTGCCCCAGAGCAGCAGCAGTTTTTCCTGCAGAAAGCCACTTCAGGAACTGTTGCTTTTAGAAAAAACATTTTCGCTACAAACGCTGTGAGCAGGAGGCACCGCTGATTCCGACATCTCGTGGGACCACGGGAGCTGGGAGCATCCCCCTCTGCCTGCAGCTGAAAAGCTCTCCCCCCTGTGTCCCGCAGCCGCGCTCCCGCTCGGCTCCGTGGGAGATCTGCCCCCCTTTTCCATCGTCAGCGGCGACGCCATCCTCCTGGATCTGAACGTGAGTGGCCCCGCTTCCGCGGCCCCGAAACCTCCGACGCGGTGAGCCTGGGTCGGGCTGCGGCGGCTGCGCGGCGCGGGGTCCCCTTCCTCCAGCCGCTGTGCTGGCAGGTCCTGATGACGTGGTCTGGCCGTGGCCGTGCTAATGCCACCACTGGGTCTCTACCTTGCTTGTTGCTTGCTAATCCCTGAGGGTAGCATAAGCCAGACTGGCTTGACATTGCTTGATTAAGTGTAATTATAGCACTCTCAGAGTTGTTAATCGGAAAAGCTTTATCTCGCACAGGAGCCGTGGTCACCGCTCACAAGCAGGTTCCACTTAGAAGTGGTTTGCAAAAGCTTGGTTCGTGATTGACAGGGACCAAAAATAATGGCAAGGTGTCCATTGATCAGGAGACACGAGGATGTTTCGAGGGGAAAGCTGCAGCAGCTGCAGCCGTTGCCTGGGCTAGAAGGGTCCGAAGCAGCGAGATGCCTACGAAAGTGTTGATCAACCCTGCGGGAGCCTCTCTGCGAGCTCTGCGGGTGGGCAGGGTGCCCGGTGCGACCGCAGCCCTCCGAGCCCCACCAATGTCCCTCCCCTGCTGTCCCCTGCAGCTCCTCGCCAGGAACACGGAGGGCAGTGAGGTGGCCTCCACGCAGGGACCGTCGCTCGGTGCCACCCTGCTGCTGGCCGCTGGCCGCCCGCCGCAGCTCAGCCTCTCCCCACGTGCCCTCGGCGTCCTGCTGGAGACGGCCCGGGGGCAGGGAGCCTTCAACCTCAGCATCACCAGCTCCATGGTGGGTCACCTCACCGAGGCTGGGTCGGGGTCCTGGTCGCTCCTGGGTGACCCGAGGGTGCTCACTGCCATGTGCTTGCATCTGTTCGCGGGGTGCAGCCGAGCCCAGTGTGGGCTTTGCACCAGCTCTCCCGGCCACCGACGCCGCTTCTGCTGTTCCCGCAGGTGCCCGATAGCATCTCGCTGTCCACCTCTGCCCTTCTGCCAGCCATCCCCCAGGTCAGCCACCTCCCTCCTCCGCATTGACTTCTGACCCCACCGCTCGCCCCGGCCACGCAGAGACCCCTTGCCCTGACCTCCCCCTGCCCCTGCAGCTCGCCCAGGTCCTCCCCGGCTCTCTGCCGCTGGAGCTGCGCGTCCGGGTGGCCAACGAGCCGGTGGTGGCCGTGCGGGATGGAAGAGCCACCGCCACCCTCCAAGCCTCCATCGACGTCTTCAGCCCCCTCCTGCAGTCCTCGCAGCAGCTGCTCTTCTCCATCGACACGGTGAGTGTGCTCCCGGGTGACGAGATCT
The DNA here is from genome assembly GCF_030867145.1 of Opisthocomus hoazin. NCBI lineage: Eukaryota > Metazoa > Chordata > Aves > Opisthocomiformes > Opisthocomidae > Opisthocomus > Opisthocomus hoazin. The sequence goes on from NC_134431.1 coordinate 19,206,743, forward strand.
CCGAAACCGGGCGAGGGGTGAGTGTGGCTGTTCTCCGGCATCCCCTCGGCTTGTCCTGCCCTCAGCCGTGTAGTACTTGCACTTTGGAATTTACTACATCTTCAGAGCAGTGGTGCTCAGCCCTGTTAAACTGCCCATAACCAAACGCAAGTGAAGTATTTCAGGAACGGCTCAAAATAAAGACAGGAAGGGTGAGCCCTGGGGAGCGAGATAAACGATGCCATCAGTCAACGAAACGCGATTTCTAGGCACAGACAGGTGTTGTTTTCCGGAATGGGTTATTTACAGATTCTCTGGGTTTTCTCTTCAGTCTTGGGAGCTATGCAGGGAAATAACCCCATTTCTCCCATTGTTCCAATTTCAGGACGTCGTTCTGAGCATCATCCCATCGGTCTCCGACGGCAAACTGCAAATCTCCCTGGCTCTCGACAGGTAGAGCCGAGCTCTGCGGTCGCTGCTGGCGGGGGGGCTCTGCCGGGGGCCGCTCCCGGGAGCCCAGCAATGCAGGGCTGGTAGCAGCGGCCAGGGAGTGCGGCGTAGACGGGGTAGAGGTGTAACGGGCTGCCAGAGATCCTCTGCCTCCTCCCAGCCCCAGCCTCAGAGCAAGCGCGTGTCTGAAGTGAGGAGAGAGTTGTAAACAAGTTGCCCTATTTCCAAAATCCTCATATCTTCATGTGGGTGAGAAATTCTGGATGAAGCGAGGGTCTGAGCAGCGTTTGGAACGCTGGAGGAGGGCTGCACCCGGGGCACCCCGACTCTGCCTGGTTTTTCTCTCTTGCAGCATCCAGCTGACCCGGGCACCCCTGCGCCTCAGCCCCCTCAGTGTAAGTGCACGCTGCTTCGGGTCGCGGTGCTGCAGCGAGCGAGGTGACGGCCAGAGGCTCTGTGCTGGAAGCAGAACCGAAACGCCAGTCCTTCTTCAGTCTCCACCTTTCTCCTCTCGGCAGAGGCCATTTGCTGTCTGCCCTGTCGCTCCCCCGTGCCCCACGGCCGTGACACTCGGATGTGTGTGTTCACTTGCTGGCAGCTCACTGGGCGTGCGGGGAAGTGGGGAGGAATAATTGAGAAGAAATTACCCAAAAATCATGTCCCTCTGTATCCCCCCACCCTCAGTCCGGGGACAGTCTCCCCGAAGGAAGCGTCCCAGCCTTCGCGGTTCGTGCTCCGAGCATCCTGCGGTGACGGGACTGGCCTGACAAGCCCGGCTCTGCTGGTTCCTTCCCAGTGCCTGTTGCTCCCTTCCTCAGCCACCGACACTCGTCTCCTCCTCCTGCAGGTCTCCCCGCTCGCAGCATGGCTCAAGCAAGTCCTCGCGGCTGCATACGTACCTGCCATCAACGGTACGGCAGGGTCGGGTGCCCTCTTCGCTCAGTCCCAGCCAGATTTGGGGGTCTCCCCTCCCCTCGCTGCCTGCGTTCAGGGTTTCCCCCCCCGTGACGAGACGCTTTCACTTGCTCTTGCAGATGCCTTGCGCGTGTCGGTCCCTCTGCCCAACGTCCTCAGCACCGGCCTCGGGAACGCCAGGGTCGACATCACCGACGTAAGGGTCTCCTTTCCCTCAGCGCTGCCGTCCCGGGAGCAGGGGCTGCACCCACCCCGGGGCAGGGACCTGCGGAGCCCAGGTCCCACACTGCCCCAGCCAGCCCCGTTCCCCAGGGGCTGCTCCCAGCTTCCAGCAGGTCCCTCTGCCTCTGTGGGCCCGCAGGAAAACCTCTCCTGGGATGGAGGGAAAAGCTGGTGAAAGTCCAAATGAGAAAACTGAGTGGTTTTTGTGCTGCTTCTCCCAGGCAGAAGAATCTGCTGACCAGAGCTCTCTCAAAACATCCTGCCCGGGAGCATCCTCGACCCTGCTCGCTGTCTGAGCCCCAGAGCCCGCTCGTCTCTGCTCTCTCCATCTCCCTTTCCCCTTGAGCACTGCCCTGCGCTGTCGCCGAGGGGCACAGGCTCCGGCCGGTCCTGGCACCGGGGCAGGGAGCGCTGGTGGGTGTTAGGAGGGGGTTCTGTGGCCACTGCTAACGTCTGTAGTCGGGAAGCAGAGCTCTTTCTTAGGCATAAATGTTGCTCCCTTATTGCTCTCCCAATAAAATCCTTCACTGCCTCGGTATTTCTCTCTCCGAATATTGATGTGAAATGGGTTTCTGGCTGCCAGCACCCGTTTTTCTCCACCGTGCCCCCCACCATGCGGCCCCCGGCCAGGCAGCGCAGCGCAGAGGGGGGGCTGTCCCTGCAGCCAACACGCCGGCACCGTACAGAAAGCGTTTCTGAAGCTCAGCCTGCGGCACGAGGCGGGGAGCAGCGGCTCACACGGGACCTGGGGTCTGGCGCACACGGGTGCCCCTCATGCTGGGCTGACGGGGGGCACAGGAGATGCTCGCGATGCAACGGCAGCGCAGATTTAGCAAAGGTCTTGCTGACATTTCCCACTCCCTGGGAACCCTTGTTTGCAGCCGCTGCGGAGCGAGCAGCTCCTTGCCGGGGCCCGTTGGCAGCACGTCCCGCACGGAGCCCGGCGGGGCTGGCTGTGCCAGGCTCTGTCTGGAGCCAGCCACCGACAGACTGAGCTGACACCTCCGCACCGCGTGTTATCCCCTTGTTGTGTAGGATGCACCAGGTTGTCCCACGTTTTATCTCACAAAGGTGTCTGGGGTTGAGGACACCAGGGCAAAAGGGCCCTTATGGTCTGGAGCTGATGTGGATCAGCGCCTGCCGGAAAGCCGCTGGCAGCCGCAGGGATGGGTGGGACGATCCTCAGGAACTGCTTCTCAGGTTGAGCGTCAAAGGAGATCAAAATCTCCTTCTGCTTTTCTGGAATGTCCCCACGCGCTCGCTGGAAACCTGAAAAATTACCCCAATAGGGTGGCTTGTGCACGACAGCCCGAGTGCAAGTGCTAGTGGGGATTTGTCTGGAATAAGCTGATTCTCAGGCACGGCTCTTTTCCTGGCAGCAGCAGCTTCACGTTCTGCAGCCCACGGTGTCTCAGGCTCCTTCTCCTTTGCTTTAGCTCTGCGCTCTTGGGCAACAGCGCCGGCCGATAACTGGGCATCCAGTGACCTGTTGCTCAATGCTCTTCCCTGTATCACAAATCTTTATTTATATTGGAATATATTAAAACCACAAATGTTGCTTTATACACTCAATCCCCTAGCCCAGCTCTTACAAGTTAGGTATCTTTCCACCTTTTCCGCATCGGCTTTGCTATATAAGGACCCACCTTTCCCATGCGTGAAAGCAGAGGAGCCTGCGGACAGCTGTAAGGTCGCCCCTCGACCGAGAGCTGAGCGCTGCAGACTGAAGCCAGGCTTGGAAATTCAGGGTAAGGCCAGGTAAGGAGAGACCACCAAAACAGTGGTACAGGGTGCTGTGGGCTTGGGGGGAAGAGGTAACTGTAAGCTTTGCAGTATACTCTGGTGAGCAAGAAAAAAACGTGGGAATAATACCAACAGTGGTAGAAACACAGGTGAGTAATTCAAGTTTATATTTAGTGACTAGCCTGGAAAATCAGCAAAGAAGGTTGCTAGCACAAAATGAAAGCCTTTCTCTGAAGGAAAAAACCCATTCATCCGGCACAGAAGTTAGGGATTTTCTGTGCTGCAATATCCTTTGAAGGTGGTGGTTATTATTGTTACTGCTGTAAGGTTAAAACATGCCATTTTAAAAAGAAAGCTTTATTCCAGATGTGAGTTGCTTGTATAATTGCGGCACTAATTTGCATACCCACGTAGAGGGCAGTCGTTAGCGAGGGGAGCTCAGCACAGTCGATAGGGTAAGAGTAACGATTTCGTGCTGTAAACTTCACGTGGTGGCAGGGCGACCAGGGTGGCAGGGCGCGTGCTGCCCGGGCGCAGCAACCAGCGCGCAGCTGCCGGGGTCGTGCAGCCGCTGGCCCGGAAAGGGCCCGGCAGACGCGCGCGGACGCTGTCCCTCGCCGCGCTTTCGTCCGTGCCCAGGTCTGCTTGCTGAACGCAGCTTTGCCTCGTGAACGGCTTTGGTCCTCCTAAAGCTCGGGTTTTCTATTCACCACAAATTTTTCACCCAGCTTGAAATATCTGACTCCTCCATCCCCGGGGGGGTCGCCCAGCCTGTTTCCACTCTTTTCCCAGTGTCCGTCCCAGGTTCTGCCAGCGCCCACGGCTCTCCCAGCCGAGCAGGGGACACCATGCCACCGGCCCTGGGCATCGCCCTCTTGTGCGCCCTGCTGAGCCCATCTCTCAGCCAGCCAAAAGACGCCGTCCTCAGGCTCAGCCAAAGTGTCCTAAGCGATGGTGAGCCACTGCCTCCTCCTCCTCCTCTCAGGCCCTGGGAAACAGGAGCCGGTGGTCCCTGGGGGCGGGGGCCTTGGACCCGCACAGCCCAGTCAGCCGGGGAAGGGAGGGGAATTGCACGTGGAAGTGGCAGAGCACGAGGCTCGCGTGCAAACCTCCCCCTCCACACTGAGCCTGGAGTCGGTTTTTTTATGTAATTCCAATTTCAGCCGGCCAGGCTCCCAAAAGGAGAGCGATGCTGCTCGTGTGGGGGTTCGCCCCCCCCCCCCCCGGGAGGTGTGAGCCACGCCACGCCTCAGTCGTCTCACGTTTCGGATTTATCGGTGCCCATCCCCTGCGGCTGTGCCACACTGTTTGCCGTCTTCCCTGGGGTGGCTGGAGACAAATTGCCCCGAGCTGCTTTGCACGGGTCTTGACGTGGTGCCACCCGTCCCGGGTCCCAAAGCCCTGGTTCTGTTGCATCGCATACGGGGAAAAACTGACAGTGGTTAGGGACTGGGACGGGCAGCGATGGCAGCGGGGAGCACGAACCCCTCGACAGCCCGTGCTCGAGGAGCACAGCGAGCAGTGGTGTGGGCAGGGGCTGGCAGCTGCCCACCGGTGCCCGCTCGAAGGCTGCGGTGGTGGGGGGGGAGGCAGCTCTGCCTCGGGGGCTGACGGCGGGCGATGCTTCCAGCTCTTACAGGCTCCTTCAGGCAAGGCGATGCCCTCCAAGGTGTTCTCGGAGAGGTGCCGCTTGGAAGTGGACGTCCCGGCACAGATGGAAGTGGAGACCTGCTGGGTGGCCTCGGAGGAGGTCTCCTTGGTGGTGGCGGCGGTGGCGGTCTGCTTGGTGGTATCACTGGTGGTTTGCTGGGCGGCGGTGGTGGAGGGCTGCTGGGGGGGCTGACTGGCGGTCTCCTTGGTGGAGGCGGTGATGCTGGTGGTGGCTTGCTGGGTGGAGGGGGTGGTGAAGGTGCTTATGGAGGGGGGTCCAGAAATCCCCCCAGAGGCTGGCCGGCTGCTGGTGGTGACATCCCCATGCGTGACATCCCCACGGGGGTTGCTGGAGGAGCGCTGGGACAAGGAGGTCTGCTCGGTGGCGAAGGTGTCCTTGGCACAGCAGGGATCCTCGGTGGCCCCGGTGGCCTCCTTGGCAGAGGAGGACTTCTGGGCAACGGAGGGCTGCTGGGAGGCGGAGGCGTGCTCGGCGTCCTCGGGGAAGGCGGCTTGCTCAGCACGGTCCAGGGGCTCACCGGGTAAGGACAGCACTGGCCGGGGTCCTTGCGGGGAGGGGGCAACCTCAGAGCTGTTCGGGGGAGCAATGGTGATGCTCCAGTAGATGCTCAGATCTGGTTTGGAGCTGACGCTTTGAGATAAACGCTGCCTGGAAGTCCTGCCAGGTTTGCATCGCTGGCTGCAAAAGAGCCTCTTGAGCTACAGAGGAAAGTTAAAGGAAACAGTAGCTGAAAGGCACTCGCCCGTAGAGGGTGCACCGAACCGTGCATTGGCCCCGGGCAGCCAGTGCCACCACTGCCAAGTCGGTGCTCACTTGTTTGCCACTGTCCCATTTTAACTCTTATTTGAAGGCCAGCACGGGGCAGAAGCACAAGAACAAGAAATAACAAGGCAACCAGAACAAAGCTTCTGGTAAAACTGGGAAATAACTGAAAAAAACTTGGTGTCTTTTGCCATTTCTTGCCTAAACGGCCTCTGACTCACCCAGCCCCGAGCAGTGGCTTTGTGTGAGCGGCAGAGCCCGGGAGATGGGCTGCTGGGCTCAGAGCTGCTGCTCGTGGTGCTCCCCTCGCTGTCCCTGCAGGCTGCGGATCATGGAGCTGACGCTCCCCAGGGTGTCCCTGCGTCTGCTGCCCGGCGTCGGTGTGCACCTCAACCTCTACACCCGGGTGGCCCTCAACGCCAAGTGGTACGTGGGGCTGGTGCTGGTGGCAGAGCCGCCCATGCCCCCGGACCCGGTGGAAGCAGCGTCACAGGGGGTGTCTCCGGGGGGTGACACTGCTCCTCCTCGCCGGGAAGCGGTTGCTCCTCTGAAGGTCGCTCCCTTCCCCTCGCACAGCCTCCTGGGCTTGCTGGACATCGCAGTGGAAGTGAACATCACGTCAAGGGTCAGGCTAACCACGGACGGCACGGGCTACCCCAAACTGGTGACAGAACGATGCGATACCCTCCTCGGCGGCATTAAAGTCAGACTCCTGAGAGGGTGAGTGACAGCGGTGTCCTCCTCTGCCGGCGTGACCCACCTCACCTTTGCTCTTTGCCGGCCCCCAGCCCGTGCCTGCAGAAAGCACGAGGGCATTTCCCCATTGCACGGCTCAGTGCCGCGGTCGACTGCGACCCCAGCAGCCGCCGTCCCTGCCAGCGATGGTCACTCGCTGGCCGTGTCACGGGGGTGAGCAAAGGGCTGCTGGTGCTGGTGGTGGTGGTCCCTGCGAGCCCCTTGTGCAGCCATGGCAGGTGGACCTGCTGTCCCAGGGTGCTGCACGACCCCACAGCGGTCCCGTGTGCCGCACCCAGGGGTCATCCTAACTGGCCTTGCACGGCGCCTTCTAAGACGTAGGCAGGTGGTACGTAAATGGTAGAAACCACTCGGGCTGAGGCTGTCTCTGCTCATTTAAGGAGACTATACACTAGCAGATAAAAGGCAGCAATAAATTTCCCACTGGCTATTTTGGGATGCAAATTACACTTATCTCATGCAAAATCCGAGCATACACCACGCGCTTCGCTGCCGCAATTGCCTTGCTCCAGGAGGTCTGCGCGCCGCGCCGTTCACAGGGAGTTGTTTAACAGCACCCATTAACTTGCAGCAGGTTATTTTCATGGTGCTCCTTTATTTTTCCACAGCCTGCTCCCAATTGTGGATAATTTATTGGCAGGTGTCCTGAACAGACTTCTTCCTAATGTGGTAAGTCGGAAAAAAGCTCCACCCTGGGAAGGAGTAATGAGTCCAAAGAGCTGCAGTGCAGCTCCCCGCGGCGTTGCTCGCGTCCCGGTGTGGGAGCACGGCCACGGTGCCGGGGCTGCTGCAGCCACCCCCCACCCAGTGGCTTGGGGTAATGGGGTCACGTTCCACGTCTCCATCTGCTTGGGAGAAGCTGCTCCCTCCTGCAAAGTGCAAGGTCAGCGAGCCCAGGGCAGCTGTGCCCACGTGCCTGGGAGCTTCCAGCGATGCCCTGGACTGTGTTAAGGGCTAACTGAACCTCTCCTCCCTCCTGAGAGCCCCAGGGTCTCTCCAGCCATCCCGTATGGGCTCCTGGGACTTGGTCCTAATCCTTGCTTATCCGGTGAAGGGCAAGCTGCCCAGGGGCAGATGGAGAGCTGGTGCAGACTCAGCAGCACCGTGGGGTCTCAAGTGGGGGCTGCCATCCCACGCGCCTGCTGCTCCCGTTCCTAGGGAGAGCACGGCAGAGTCGGGCTGGGCTGCGTGTCCTTGCCCAGCTTCTAACACAGGTTCCTCACCATCCCTCCCCAACTCTTGCAGCTCTGCCCGGTGGTCGATGTGGCCCTGGGACTTGTCAATGACCAGCTGGGTCTCGTGAACTGTAAGTACTTGGTGGGTCCCCATTCCCTGCCTCTAATCACGGACAGAAGGACCCCTGGTGCATAAGGCTGGCATCGGTGGGGGCTGTGAGCTCTCGGCTCCACTTGCACCAGTGGCATGCACTGCTCGTTAGGCAAATGACATCTCCAGAGGCATTACTGCTCAGCACAGAGCACTCGGAGCTGGGGCCAAGCGGCTGCTCTGAGCCCACCTGCAAGCCAGGGCTCTTCTGGAAGAAGAAGAGCTGTGGGCAGGGAAGAGGGCATTTTCACCCAAGCCCAGCAGGGAATCACTGAGTCCCTTCCTCTCCCCCCAGCATTGGTGCCCCTGGGTTTGCTGAGCAGTATCCAGTACACTGTGTCCAGCCTTCCCCTGGTAACCGGCCAGTTCCTCGAGCTAGACTTGAACGTAAGTCCTGCATCTTCTCCTTCCATCTGTCCAGGGTTGGGGTATTTCACTTGGGTTCGGGAAGGTCTCCTTGGGCCATGTACACCTCAGCAGTGGGCTCCAGGGTCGCTGTGAATAGCTCGGGGAGGTCCGGGCTCGGTGCCCTGCTCCTGCTGCTGCGGCCGTCACGGGAGAGTGCAGTGGGGTTTGCATTTCATGAACTTCTGGAGAAGGAAGTGTCACGGGGCCTGGCTTGGCGTGGTCGTGCGTGCAGCGATTTCACGCTGAAGGAACGTGAATTTAACCGTAAAGGCAAATATTGCAAACAATTTGGCCTGTGCTTCCTTCCCCTGTAACTCCAGACTGCCGTTGGGCGAGTGGCAGGAGGCCTGCTGGACTATCCACTGGGAAAGCCAGAAGCTGTCACCACACCACCACGGGTCCCCATGCCACCCCTGCCACCCATGGCGGACACCAGCTCCTCCCAGCTGGGCCTCTCCGTGAACTTCCTCAGCTTGGCGCTGTTGGTCCTGCAGAAGGAGGGTGCCCTGGACCTGGACATCTCCACCGGCATGGTGAGTGGGGAGCATTGCCTGGCTCGGCTTTGGGAGGACTCAGGGGCATCAGCCGCGCAAACTGGTCCCACCGTGCCATGCCTTAGCACCTCTGCTCCGTTTATCAGCATCGCCGCTATCTTAGGCGAAAGATGCGGTGAGGGACCATGTGGCACAAGCCTCAGGAGCGTTGCTGGTGAAAGCAGATTCTGCTGAAAACGGCCATGCACACACGCAGCGTTTCTCTCTTCTCCATCTCAGTTTCCTGAGCTCCCACCGCTAACAACATCGACCCTCGGAGCGCTGGTTCCTGCGGTGAGTCCTGCTTCCCCCGTGCACTGCAAGTAACCCGGTCACAGCAGCAGCACCTGGGGCAGGGGTGGTCTCCCTGTCCCATCCCTGATGTCCCACGGACTTGAACGAGCTCTGCCTTATGTCCGACACCATGGCAGACCAGAGCCTGGTTTGTCACCCCGTCCTCTGCAGCTCTCGGGTCACGGACGAGCCTTGCAGCTGCCCCATCTGCCGAGGTGCAGGGCTGTCTGTGGTCCTCAGCCGGGGTGAGATGCTCTCAGCCAGGCTCAGGGCATCCACAGGGCTGAGCGCACAGCTAGCTTGACTTCAGCCAGCTGAGATACAGACTTGTTGGACTGGAGCAATTCAGGATCAGAGTTGTGCTCCTGCCAGCAGAAACTTTCCATTTGTGGATGTTGACAGGTTTTCGAGGCGTATCCCGAGCCACATGAGCTGCTGCTGAAAATCGCAGTCCCTGAAGCCCCGGTGGTGACCTTAAAGCAAAATAAAGGTGTGATCCAGCTCACGGCTACAGCAGAGGTGATGGTGATCCACCCAGATTATGTCCAGGAGTCTCTCTGCATGCTGAATATTGTATGTATGAAGGAACAACCCACGCAGAAATCCCTCCCGCAGTCTTCCCCTCCCCGCACGGCGGGCGTGGGGGTGCCCGCAGATGGGACCTGCACCCGGCATGGCATGGCTGGGCTGCAGGCTGGGTGAGGGCTGGAGGAGCCACCCCTGCCTTGCCCTCTCTTTCTGACCGCAGGACACCTCCTTGCTGGCCAAGTTTTCAGTTGAGGACAACAAACTGAAGATCAGCGTCAGCCTGGAGAAGTAGGACGCTGGTCTTCATCCGGGGGGTGGCCGGGGGTGGCCAGGGGTGGCGATGGATGTGGGACCTCCAGGGCTGCGTGACAATGAGGGCATCGACAGGACTGGGTCATCAGAGGAACCGCTTGGATTTTACTCACCTCTGCTTCCTCCCGCAGGGCTGGTCTCTCCCTGGTGTCTTCAGCCATCAGTGGTTTTGATGTAAGAACACGAGCAGCCCCAGCAACACGAGAAATGCACTGCAGGCAGCAAAGGGCTGATAGATACTGGGTCGGGAGGAATAAGGGCCAGTTACGGTGTGATGGTTGTGTCATGTTTTTAACAGCACCGTTCTTTCACCTCTGGAGAGGGATTTTTTTTTTGGTGGATGATCCATGAGCAGTTTTCAGAAAAAACCCTCACTAAGAGGGAGAGGTTTTGGGTCCTCGGTGAACCGCAGGACATCCCGCACGTGCCCACGACATCCCCTTGGGACGTGCCTGGGAAGCTCATCCCCGTGCCTCATCGGGGATGACAGAAAGAGTCAGGAGGAATCCTGGGCTTCCCGGTGGCAGGAGACCTGCAGACAGAGCAGGACTGGTTTCCAGAGGTGGTTACTGCGGGCAGCATTAACGCCACCAGGAAGGGGGCAGAGGAATGGCATTATTTTGGGACTAAAAATTGCCCGTAGAATGCTCAGAGTCCTACTTCTGTGAAAGTGGGAGTTTGCATTGGATGGGCACGGAGCTGCTGCACCAAGGGCTCGGGCTGGGTTCAGCTGGTGCGAGCGGAGCATCCCCACGCGCCCGAGGACAGGGGGAGGCCGGGCAGACCACAGGGCTGGGACCAGCACCGAGCAACCCCTCTCCCTCTCGCAGGTCTCGCCCCTGAAGATGCTCGTTGGCCAGATTTTCCATGTTGCCTTCCTGCCCACGATGAACAGTAAGGAAGCTCTTCTGCCTCGCCCACGTATTCGTTTGGGCTAGTCCGTACCCTGGACGGCGAAGCTGTGCAGGTGTGGTCTACCTTGCCACGTGGAACAGGAGCCGGGGGTCCGAGCTGCCCCGCCAGCGGGGAGGTTCCTTGCGGATGGCAGCGTTTTGCTGGGAGGCGAACCCCCACAGCACCAAAGAGGGGTCCCACAGCCCCCCCGCGGGGCTGCCCCCCGCCTGCTGCTTCGCTGGCAGGAGCAAGCGGCGACGCGCTCTGCCGACACGCTGCGTCCCGCTGCACGAAGCCTTTCTGGAACACCTTGCACCCGTGGAGGGAGGGGTTTGCACAGAGGGAGGATGGAGTCGGGGGCCAAGCCCCGGGCCCGTGGGGCTGAGCTGGCTTGTGGCCCACAGGTGTGCTGGGAGCGGGGGTTCCCCTCCCCAGGCTGCTGAACATCGATTTCAACCACGCGGACGTCAACGTCATCGAAGTAAGTGCTTCAGCCGCCCCCCAAAGCTGCCCCGCCGGCACTCGGCTCCGCTCCGGAGCAGGGCCAGCGCCCGCCGCTTGTGCGGGGGACGTTTGAGGGAAGGGAACCCCTTTTCTTCACCAGGACCTCCTCGTGCTGTCGGCGTGAGCCCAGGACACTGAGCTGGGAAGGGACCCGCTGTTTCCCCCATCCGCCCCCGGAGGGATGGGAACCCAGCCCGCCCGAGGGATGCTCCACCGCGTTTCTCTTTGTACCTAACAGCAGAACAGCAGCTTGGTTTTTGCTTGCAAATGCTGCTTCCCACCTGCATTGCTTGGAACAGAGGGAACACAGGTGGTTTTTGCCTCAAACGTTGTGTTTTGGACCCTTGTGGATGCTTGGAAGGATGTGGGTGTACTTTGCATTCTCATGCTTGGGTTTAATAAAGTCCATCCCTCTCTGCAGTCGCAGTGGGTGCTCGAGCCTGCAGGGCTGCGCGGCTCCAGTGAACCCCAGGGGCTCAGGACAGACCCCGCTGTGCTGGGGACCCCGGCCATGGGTGGGTGCGGGGCTGCAGCCCCCTGCCCAGTTGCCCATCCCAGCTGTGCCCACTTGACACCCAGCTCAGGGTGGGCAGAGAGCTGTCTGCCAGCACACGCAGGGGCCCTGGACCCAAAGCTATGGAGTCTCTTGGTTATCTTGAAGACCACTCCCTCCATCACCTGCCCTGGGCTTTATGGGGGTTTTGTCCCCGGAGCGCCGGGGGACATGGGGGGACTTCACCCATCGACACCGGTGAACTCTGCACGAACTGCACGGTTTGTTTATTCACGGGCTCTTTCCCGCGGTTCAGCTGGTTGTGGAAGCAATGGAGCCTTTGCTAATTTAAGGCTCTAAAGCCGCTGGTTGCTCCTGGGGTGAAAGGGCGTAGCTGGGGTGGCTGTGATTCTGCTGCCTTGGAGGCTGTCCTGCCCCTGTCTAGTCCGGATCCACCCTGAGAACCACCTGGAATTTCAAACTCAGGTTTTTCCATCATCTTTCATGTTCCTTTTCCCTTCCCCTCTGTGTTTATGTCCCCATTTTCTTTTATTTGTTGTCTCTCAAGCCCACTTTAAACTGCCAAGATCTTTCTTGGAGGCACGAGCCATCTCCTGCGTACTGGGCAGTACTCCTGGCGCAGCTGATGTGCCACAGATCCGCACACTCCTTAGTTTGTGAGAACTTTGTTTTTTTAAATCAGCTTTGTGCTGTTTCTGTATGTAATTAATTAACTCGTTGGGAGGTAACGGCTCACCTCTCACTGCCCTCAGACTCTCGTGCTCTGCTGAATATGACAGAGCATCCCCTTGAGAGGAGCTGCCCCGAACGGTCGGGGACCTCTGCTCAGCCAGAGACCGGGAGCATCCCCGTGCCCCGCCATCGCCCCTCGCCCCGGCTGCTCTGCGGTTGTCTCGCAGGGACCGCGGCGCTCGGCGGGTGCTCTGGGCTCTGCGCGTCCCACGGCAATTCGGAGAGGGGCAGAGGGGAGGGAGGAGGAGGAGGAGGAGAACGAGGGCTGACAGGTTTCCACCTCTGCCTCCGCACTGGGGCTGCCCTGGGCCGGATGCTGCTGTGGCTGCGCACCGGTGCCCGCTGAGGTCTCCAAAGCACAGCACCATCCGCACCGCAGCCACCGCCACGCCGGGCGCCCGCAGCACGCACCGTGCTGGTGACGTCCCTCCTGGCGGGGTCTGGGACCTTCAGCGAGGCCGGGGCTGTGGGGACGATTTGCAGCTGGGGGCTGTCGGGTGCCAGCACCCTCCTGCTCCACTCTGGGCCACTTTGGGAGAGCAAAGCGAGAGGGGGACCTCGCAGCAGCAACCACCCGTGCCACGGCCCATGTCGCTGCCGCCAGCCACGCTGGGTCCTGTGCCAGGAGCTGCATGGCACTGGGCTGGATGGGACCCGATGCAGAGCATCCCCTGCCCGGGGACACGAGCCCCTGCCCTGGCACCCGGGGGCTGTGGGGAGCTGCCTTGCTGGACCCTCGGACCCGGCACAGCTGCCCCAAGCGTGAAAGCCAGAAGGAGCACGAGGGGACGAGCCCCGAGGCGGGGGGTGGCAGCGTGCCCTGGCCAGGAGCGCCGGTGGGCACCGCAGCCAGCCCGCGGGGACGGGGTGAGCGGCTGGGCTGGGTGGGTGCTGCTGGCCACGGTCCGGCGTGCGCGCTCGGTGCCAGGCTGGTGCACGGTTCACACTTGGCAGCCAGCGAAGAGGAACTATTCCTGCTTCATCCTTCCCCGGCCTTTCCTTGTTCCTGCAGCTCGGGTATATAAGAGCTGCTCCTGCCAGCCGCCGCTGCGGGGCCGTGGGCAGCTGCGCCGCGCCGCCAAGGGCTCCAGGTAAGTGGCACGAAGGTACCGCGGCCACCGAGCGCCTGCTCCCATCAGACGACCCACAGCAAAGCGTAACTCTGCTTTAAAAGCAAGAATTTTAATGATGCTTTCCTCTGATTTTGGTAGAATTTAATCATTTATGAAAATTAATTTTTAAAGCTAGTAGAGCTCTTGCTTGTCAAATTCCACGTTTATTTTTGTTGTTGTTAGGTTTGTTCTAGTGACTAAGCCAGCAGAAATGACTAGGATTTTTTTCATGATCTTGGGGACCAGAATTCAGAACGATTTTCAGCTTATCAGCTCTCATCTCCGCTGGTATAAAACAAGCATTTATCTGCAAAGCCACACATGCGTTTCGCATGTACAAGATGTTCAGCTCGCTTAAACGTGTGTGACCAAGGAGGCACCAGCCCGACAGGTATCGTTAATAACTGCAGACACAGTTGTCTACTTTGTCACGCATTCTCTCCAAGAGCTCTTCTGAAGGACCTGAAAACCATTTTGGCATCCTTTTGCCACGCTGCGCACGTCTTGCAGAGACCCTCCAACAAATCCCCCTGATTTTATTTGACACAATTTTCAGGGGAAGCTGCTCGAGCCTCTGGCTTCCTCTCCTGCTCAATAACCACAGCTACAGGAGCTGTGCATCATTACATGCTGATCAAAGGGAAAATGCAAAAGACAGTCTAGTGAATTAAAGTCTAATTTAATTGTGCCAAGAACTGCCATAGAGGGATTTTCTTTAAAGTATCTGGAACAGAGAAAGAAGTTGTTCAGTCTGACCTAAATAATGTTATTTCTCAGTGCTGAACCCCAGATCTGCAGCCCGCACATCGTTTCTCTCGGAGGAGCCGAGCCGGAGTGTCCGGCTGGGGACAGGGGCTGCGCAGGCGGGTGCTCCCTTCCGCCGGGACCTGTGGCAGTGCTTCAGTGGGTGCCTTTCTTTATTCCTTTGCAAACACCTTTCTGTGCATAAACAAACACTCCACAGCCTTGCTGCAACCCCAAGTAGTGCAGCTCATGTGGGAACGCGAGGTCCTTGAGGCGCTTTCTTTTGACTAAAGGCGGATCAAACACGGGGAAAACGGCCTCCTCTTAGCCTGAATGGAGCAAGATGTGAAAAACAAACAACCTGTCCACGGAAAAGTGAGTCTGATTTTGGCTGTGCTTTGAGCTCTGATAACACAAGGTGTTCTTCGCAACAGGGAAAAGGGCACGACTTGGACACAGACCATTTTTTATCTGGCTGTGCCCCTTGGAGTGTTCTTCTTTCAGGGCCATTTCGGAGCGGTTGGAAGCCACCCGTCTCACTCTGTGCAAGGTCCTCCTGCCTCATCTCCGTCCCTCTTGCTCTCTGTAAAATGACATTTCCTCCACCAGGCTTCCCTGCCACGCCAGGCACCCGGCTCTGCAGTGGGGTAGCCCAGACGGGCATTGGAGACATCGATGGCTCTGGAGGAGCACGTCACCATGCTCCAGTTCCTCCTTTATAACCAGAAGCAATCTGACCCTTCTGGGTGGGAAAACGGTGTTGTGGGTCCGGGCTGGTCCCTTGGGGCTGGGGGATGGTGCCTGGGGGCTGCATGTCCAGGGAGAACCTGCCCCACCACCCCAGAGCAGAACATGTGAAGGATGGAGAGCCAGACCAGCGTCCAGGCTGCCAATTCTTGCATAGTGGGGCTGGTGCTTGGGCTGATGTGTGTCTCTCCACAGGTGCTGGGACCAGAGATGCTGCCTTTCTGGTGTGCCATCGTCCTTGGGGTCCTCCTGCCCCACTGCCAGGGCTTCCTCAACCTGGGCAGTGTCCTTGGGCTGAGCCCAGCACAACCCAAAGATGGTGAGCTCAGAGGTTTTCTGTGTTTGTCAGGGGAGTGTTGTGGCACAGGTGGCCGTGCGCCCACCTCAGTCCCAATGTGTCCTGTGCCACGTCAGGCTCATCGAGTGTCCCTCTGCTCATCAGGGACCTGCCTCCTGGCAGGCTCAGCTCCACGGGGAACCCAGCTTTGTGCAATGATGCTCAGGGCTCCCCGTGAGACCTCACGAGAAGGTCAACCTAACGTAGCTGAACCAACCTTTCTTGTCAATGAAATCTTTCCAACAGTGGAGGTCTGATTAATAACCGTGACTTCCTTGGTGCAGGTCTGCTTGGCACTGGTCTTCTTGGCAGCGAAGGTCTCATTAGCAAAAAAGGTGGATTGCTTGGCACAGGCCTTCTTGGTGAAGGTGGAGTACTTGGTACCGGCCTGCTTGGCAGAGGAAGTCCAAGTGGAGAAGAAAGTGGAAGTCCCCTTGATGCAAGAAATGAACCCAGTAGATCTGGGGTCCTTGGCACAGGCCTCCTAGGTGAGGAAGGTCTACTTGGTATGGGTGCGCTTCAGAGAGGGGGATTTCTTGGCAATGAAAATCAGAATGGTAACGGAGGTCTGACTGTTGCAGGAGGACAGCCTGGCAGCAGTGGTCTGCTCGGCACAGGCATCCTTGGTGGGGAAGGCCTCGGTAATGGTCTCCTTGGCAATGGCCTACTCGGCAATGGCCTCCTTGGCAATGGAAGTCTTGGAGAGAATGGTCTGCTTGGCACGGGGCTGCTTGGAAAAGGAGGTCTCCTAGGCAATGGAAGTCTGCTTGGAGAGAAAGGTCTGCTTGGCACAGGGCTGCTTGGAAAAGAAGGTCTCCTAGGCAGTGGAAGTCTACTTGGTCTCGATGGTCTTCTGGGTGAAGGAGGACTGCTGGGCGCAGGAGGACTGCTGGGTGAAGGAGTCCCTCACAAGTCAACACGCTTTGCCTGGTAAGTCAGAGCAGAAACATAGCGGTGGTGCTTGCTGCAGGGTAACAACATCAGAGGACGGGTTCCTCTAACGTGGTGCTCCAGGGGACCAGATCCTTCCTGTAATACAAACCACCAGCCTCAGGCTGGCAGCTTCCTTGCGGAGCTGGAATGGAGGAAATCCCAATCGGAGATGGGAAAAGTCTTCCGCACGGGAGTGAGGTGACTCTGTGATGGGCACCCTGAGAGGTGGAAGCTCCACCCTTGGAGATGGTCAAGACTCAGGAGGACACAGCCCTGAGCAACCTGACCCTGCTTTGAAGTTGGGTCTTCTTGGAACGGGGGTTGGCCCTTCCCCACCTTCACTTTTAATTGAGAATATCCACATGGGCAACAGGTCAAATGATGAACGGGAAGAGATGGGGCTGCAGGGTCTGCTCCTGCTGATCCTGCTGTCTCAAGGCAGGTTTGCTTTGATGTCCACCCCCCAGGCTGAAGGCGCTGAACCTCGAGAACATCCGAGTGTCATGGAAGGTCCTTCGCGGGGGCGAGGTTGTGCTGAACCTGTACTCGAAGCTGGTGCTGCGCTTGCCAGGGTGAGTGGGGATGGTGGGAAAGGCAGCCGAGCGAGGCCTTGGAGGCCTGAGGGTGCTGGGGATGATGGGACGTTCCCGGGTGCTGGAGATACATCCCCAAATGCTGAGCAAGGGACTGGTGAGGAAAGCTCTGTGCTGTGCCTCTCCCTGGGGACATTTCCACCTGTCCTCACTCAAAGGCGTGACCTCAGTCTGCGGTGGCTGGCAGAGGCAGCGATCCTTGTGTGGAAAAGGTGTTGGAAGCAAAGTGCCAAGAAGGCTCCATGCTGCTTCATGTTGACTTGTGCTTCCTCCTCCTGAAGTCAGAACTGTTCCGGAAACCCCTCGGTGCCTGCTTGCCCACTGGGACTTCGCTGGTGATCTGCTAACAGGACCAGGAGCCTGGCGGAAGTCCCACAACTAAAACGTTGCTGCAGCAGAGCCCAAGCTTGCAGCTCAGCCACAGGCACCGCTCTTCCGTGCTGCGCTGGTCCCCTCCATAACCCTCCAAACCACAACAGTTACTTCCTTATTTTTCAGGGTTTTTCGCTTTCTGAGCGGATCCTCGGTAGAAACGAACATCACCTCCCACGTCGCACTGACCCAAGACACCCCCGGCGACCTCAAGCTTGCGGTTAAGGATTGCAGCAACACGCTCGGTGGCTTCACCGTCAACCTGCGGAACGGGTGAGTGCGGGGCTTCACCCGAGGTGATCTGCCAGGACGGCTCCATCGCGGGCAGGAGCTGAGCCCGACGCCCCGGGGCTCACACGGGGCTGGACCGCGGCGCAGGGCTGCACGTTGTGCTGCAGGCAGGCTTCGCCCTCCCTCGCCCCCGAGCTGGTTTCCAGCCTGGACACCACCGAGGAGGTGAATTCAGCGAAAACCTCAGGGCAGCACGCAGAGGGCATGGCAGCTCCATCACCCAGCACGCAGAGGGCATGGCAGCTCCATCACCCAGCACGCAGAGGGCATGGCAGCTCCATCACCCAGCCATGAGGAAACCACGGGATTTTCTCATAGAAAAGCCTTTTTTTTCTGTGAGAAACCCATAAGGGGATGGGATGTTGTTGTGTGCATGGGGAAATGGTTCAAATAATGGGCAGGACCAGCCGTGGGTCAGCTCTTTACAAGCTCATGGGGGGGGCAAAATTTCAGTCTCAGGTCTGGGCACGGCTTTACGCTGTAGCGACCAGATTTTGAGAACCAGATAACGAAGCTCTGAGCATCTGTAATTCCTGCTAAAGCCTGGGGGAGCTGTGGGCTTGCAGCATCCTGACAGCAGAGACAGGAGAAGACACCGGGCGCTCCTCCTCGGTGCTGACGGCGCTGCCGAGCTGGGGGTTGTCTCGGTGCTGAGCCCCGGGCGTTGGCACCTTCCCGGGTAATTTTTGTCTGGCTTTTTCCCCTTCCAGCTTCCTCACCAATCTGGTGAGCAAGACGCTGAACTCTTCTCTTCGGTCTCTCGTCCCCGCGGTGGTGAGTGCCTCGCAGTCCTTCGCGGGGTGACGCCGCGCCTCAGCAGACCCCAGTGCTCTTGCCGTCGCGGTGTAGCAGATTTGCACACACACACGTGTGCACACACATTTGTGCACGCACAGACACACGCCCACCTCCCGTCAGGGAATTCTGCAAACTTCCTCGATCTCTCGTACAGTCAGGATTTATTTGTTAGAAGTAATTCAAATTCCATCATGCAACGTTACGGGATAATGCGTAACCAATCGCCTTCTGGAGCGCCTGCCGGCACCGAGGCGTGCGGTAAGCAGAAGTGACAGCCTCACTTAGAGAAAAGGTTCTTGTTAGAAAACCTTTCATTCTGTTAAATAGAATCTGTGCTATTTTGAGAAGAGGGCTGGGCAATCTATATTGCTCTTTTTCCGTGGAGGAAGCTACGCTCTAGGAGCTGATTGTTCCATCTTGGTTTAAAGTCTGTGAAACTCAAACGGTCTTAGGGAAATGCGTCGCTACGCCACGACATCCTCACCAAGGCTGTGCCACTTGTTACCGTTGCAGCTCTGCCCGTTAGTGAACATTTGGGTCAGCATCACCAATATTAAGCTACAATTCCTGAACCGTGAGTTGTTCACTTTTCTTTTCTATATTAATTTTGGAGTGACACCTGAGCTCGGCGTGCCCGGCCATCTCCCGGGCAGTGGGTGTCCTCAGGAGAGCCGGAGTCGCGGGAGCAGGAGCTGTTCTGCTCCGCCGGCAACGCTGCAGCGGGTGCCACAGCCCCGGCTCCCTCCCCGCTGCCGGACGCCCCGACAGCATCACGACCCTGCTGTCCTCGCAGCTTTTCGCTGCCCAGCCCTGTTGGCTCCCAGTCCCGCACAGACGCCATCGCTGCTTCATTGCAAGCAACGCTGTCCCCGTTTACCCAAAACATTGCCCATCCAGTGAGATGGGCACCGGGCAGCTCCAGGAGAGCAGCTCCCCCAGGACCCGCAGAACCCCAGTGGGCTGGAGACCCGCAGGAAAGACGAGGGGTTTTCCTCCTGCGGTGCCGGGGACGTGGCCGGGCAGGGACTCTGCCCGATGCTCCGCTTGCCGGCGCGGCAGCAGGCAGAGCCCTCCGACCGGCTCCTGGCCAGGCAGCGGGCTCTGCCCGGCCCTGACGGCCTCTCCCTCTCCGCAGGTGTCCTCTCCTTCGGGCTCCTGGGGAAAATCCACTCTGCCCTCTCCCATTTGCCGGTGACGTCCGAGCAGTCCGTGGAGCTGGATCTGCAGGTACGGCCGAGTCCCTCCCCGGTCCCCCCCGCGCTGCCTGCCCTGCCGCCCGCCGCAGCGGCCGCAGTCGCACCCGCGAACACCTCCTCGTCTGTTGCAGAATTCCCCGTTCCCAAGCGCCTTCATCGACTGGCTCCTTCAGAGTAAGTCTGGCCCCGCCGCCGTGACGGGAATCCCCACTGGTGTCCGTGAGCCAGGAAGGGCAGCAGCCGCGGCAACGGGAACGCACAGCGGGAACGCAGCCCTGGCATGGGGCAGTGGCCAAGAGCGGGGAGCGGGTCCCCATGGCCAGGGGGTACAGCTGAGACCGTGGGGTGCTGATGCAGCTCAGGGTGGTCCCACAAAGCACTTCCACCCCACAGGGCACAGGGGTGCTGCGGGGCGATGGAGGTCCCTCCCTCGGGCAGGCTTGCCCCTGAGCGGTGGCTCTGGGCGTACAGTTGTGAGACAAAGCCTGTGCGCTCCTACTTACGCCCTGCACAGCCCCGGAAAAGTCACTTCACCTCTCATAAAAGGATTTAATAATATTTACTTAGTAGAAGTGAATAATGGTCCTCAGGATGCTGTGAGGATTAATTAATATTTGCAGAGGTGATTGGAATAGCGTTCAGCTTCATATGCATGCAAAGTTAATATAGAGAGGAGGGAAGGAAGAGTTGGAAGCCGTCCCAGCTTCCCCAGAGGCATATTCCTCAGGGCACTAAATCATCCCTGCCCGTAAAGCCGGGGGCACTGAGGCCACCAGCACATCGGGCTCCAGGGAGCCCAGCCCTGCCGGTGGGGCTGCCGGGGCTCGGGGGGCCGGGGCTGGCCGCGCTGACCCGCGTCCCTCTCCCCCAGCCGCAGGCGTCGATCCTGGGAGCGTTCCGTAGCCGTGGGGCCAGCGGCGCCGGGGGGTAAGGACCATTCGGTGGCCGGGGACCTGGCTCACGGCTCTGCCGCCGGACGTGCCGGTGCCGGTGCCGGTGCCGGTGCCGGTGCTGGTGCTGGTGCCGGGGCTGGGCGAGACGAGCCCACCGGGGCTGACCCTGCTGCCTGTCAGCAGGAGGTGATGGGGGACCACGGGGCTGCCGCTCCGAGCTCCCGCGCTGCCCGAAACCTCAGCTGCGGCATCCCCCCAGGTGCCCCCATGGGCGATTCCCACCGCTGCGCCCCGAGGAGGAGGAGGGAAAGGAGGAAGATGACACGATGCCTGTAGCATAGACGTGAAAATGGAGAAACACTACCAAGAAAATACACTATTTCTTCTGCATTACATTTCAGCCTCACCAGACTTTGGTGTCTCTGTCCAGTCCAGGGTTAGGTGTGTCGATGGTTAGCCCTGCCAGTGGTTAGCCATGCCAGTGGTTAGCCATGCCATAGGTTAACCATGCCATTGGTTAGCCATGCCAGTGGTTAGCCCTGCCGATGGTTAACCATGCCAGTGGTTAGCCCTGCCAGTGGTTAGCCCTGCCAGTGGTTAGCCATGCCATAGGTTAGCCCTGCCAGTGGTTAGCCCTGCCAGTGGTTAGCCATGCCAGTGGTTAGCCATGCCAGTGGTTAGCCCTGCCAATGGTTAGCCCTGCCAGTGGTTAACCATGCCATTGGTTAGCCCTGCCAATGGTTAGCCCTGCCGATGGTTAGCCATGCCAACGGCACTGCTGGCTGCACAGCCAGTGGCAGGAGCCCCGGGTCACGCCCACGTGCCCTCCCGGCTGTCCTGGCAACGCCACTCGTTACGGCCACCACTGACCAAGGCACTGCCATGACCCCCCAGCCCTCCCCCACGCACACCCGGGTTTCGCCTGGACCGGGGCCGTGCTTCGGGTCAGGCAATTGCTCAGCCCAGGGGAGACTTTCCTGGTGCTGGACCCAGAGCTGGGTGTCCGTTTGTCCCCCGTGCAGCCGCCCCATGGGGATTTGGAGAGTTTGCACCAACCGCACCAAATTCCCGTGAAGAGAAGAGAGAAAAGGGACAAATGCTGATGAAATGTAAGCGCTGTGTCTTTGCTCTCCTTCTGCTTCTCCATTAGTTGGCCACTTCAAAAGGAAATTTTTCTGTTTCCAGTCATTTCATACTGTTAAAAAGAAGACAAAAAAACCCCTACAATCTAATCCAGACTTGTGCTTGGCTGGTTTGTTCCCAAACAGTTGTGCTTTGAACTGATCAGAGTGAATGCTATCCTGCCTTGTAATCTCCGCGTGGATTTGGATGCGTTGGGTCGTGGGGGAGGCAGGCTCACATCCCTTCTGCTGCTCCTCGCAATAAAAAGGATTTTCCTTCATCTGCATTCAGCACGTGATTTGGTTTCTTTCCAAACTGCCGAAGGATTTTTGCATTTGCAAGGGTTTTGTTATTTATCTCTCCTATCAGCCACAGGAGTAACTCACATGCAAAGAATATTTAATAGCTAAGTCTGCTGGAAAGGTGGGGAACCACGGCCCCCTGCAGCCCCCGAGCCGAGCCGGAGCCCTGCCAGCCCTGCCGGACCCGAGCCTCTCTCGCAGTTGAGAGTTGCTGCAGAAATGTGGTCAGTGTGAGAAATAAATACTCCTTTCGTTTGTATTTATGCAGATTTATTCTGCCCTTGTGCCTGAGCTGCTGGTTCTTTTATCCTCTGTTCCTGCTCCCTGCTTGTTGCCAGCGAGCTGGGAGCTGTTTGACACGAACAAACACATCCCGGGTGCCCCGCCGGGCGGGGGCCGGGACCCCCGGGACCCCGGGGCTGAGCGGGTAGCGACGGCCGGCGAGCTCTCGGGCACAGGAGAGCTCGCTCCTGGCTGTGGCAGCTTGATGGCTGCTCCCGCATCGACACACGTCCTGGGGTCGGCTGTGCCGCATTCCCTGTGCACAACGGCTGCACGGCGAGAGCTGCTGGCGCCGGGGCCAGACCCCAGATCCCCGGGCCCTGCAGCCTCCCGAGCTGCCGTCACGGCACCGTGTGCCGCCAGCCACTTCCCAGCGCCCGCGTCGGCTCTGCCGGGCATCGCTGATGGGATGCAGCAACACCTTCCTCTGCCTCTGCCATCACAGGTCCTGCTGCTCCTGCCCAGGTTCCCAGAGCCCCGTCCCCTGGCAGACCCAGGCCCGCGAGCCGCAGGTCTGCAGGCAGCGTCTTCCCCAGGGCCCCCGCTCCCAGGGCCGGGGCTCCTGCCCACCTCGCGGTGCCGCGGCCAGGGGACGGCACCTGCTTCTCGCCCGACATCGACCCTCGGCTTTGCAGTTTGCCTTTCCAGCCGGTGAGCAGCGGTCTGCAGCGTGGGGTCCTGCGCCAGCCCCGGCTCCCGGCATCGCCTGTTCCTGACGGAGCGCGTCCAGAAGAGACGCAGAGCGGCTGGCGGTGCTGGGACGTGGAAAATGCTGGATGCGGGCCCGGCAGCCAGAAAGAGCAGCACGTGCAGCCCGGAGCCGTGGTGCCAGCTCAGGGTGAGCATTTCCAGTGCAGACCCCAGCCCACACCACTGCTCCTCGGCTGTGGCTCGTCCCCCATCCCCCCACCCCCCCCGACCCTCTGCCAGCTCCCTGTCCCCAGAGCACCGATCTGATCCCATCTGAGCCAGGGCTGCCCCCAGCCAGCACAACCCCAGCCCCTGTCGCCGGCACTGGTGCTGTTCCGAAACTTCACACCTGAACCAGTTTTGACAGAAAGTGGGGGTTTTTTGTACTAAATTGGCTTTGTGCAGAAACCACAGCTCTGCCAAGCAGCAGCGGCTCTGCGGGGGAAAGGGTCAGCCGGAGGAGCGAAGAGCTCCTGTGCAGCTCAGCCAAAAATCAAGTATTTCAGCTCACGTTCCCCATAGAATTATTTGTGACCAAAAGCTTTCTGGTTTCTTTCTGCTTCATGAAAGAACAGAATTTTCACTGGGGAGAGACCACTTTCCTGTAGCCTAACCTGCAGGTCCTGCACGCCGCGGCTGAGCGTTCGGGAGCCTGACTGTTCCTCCAAGCACCTCGGAGTTTCCGTCGCCCTTCTCAGGAGTCGATGGGGCGACCGAGGTGCCCCCGATGCCCCCAGACTCCAACCCCACCTCTCCTGCAGGTGTGAAGGTGTCCCTGGTAATCCTACAACCACGGTGCCGCACAGTGAATCCTTCCAGGTGGCATGGGGCCATCGGGGAGGTTCCCCCCTCGCTCCCGCAGAGCACGGGGCCGGCGGCCATCGGTTTGATGCACCACTACCAATGTAAATGGTGCCCGAAGGGACATCCCTGCTGCTGGCACGGCCTGGCCCCGGCGTGCGAGAGTGGGTGACTCCGGGACAGCTCAGACCCCCGCAAGCCCCATTTGCACGGGCACCAACGCGGTTTGTGCAGGATCTCCCCAGCCGGTGCCCAGGGGCGTCACGGGGGGGTGGGGGGCTCCCAGAGGCTCCTCTCGCCCCGCTGGTTGCCCTGCGGTGGCCGGGACACGTGGCCGGTCCTTTGTGGTGGCGGCTGGCAGGACGGGACACTGCATGGACCCCCGGCAGAGCCCCTCGGCCAGAGCCTGGCCCGGGTCGGCGGTGCCCAGCCGAGCACTGCTCCGCGCAGTGCCAGCTCCTCCCGAGCTGGGTTTGCCCCGCGGGGTTTGCTCTGCCCTCACGGCATCCTGCTCCCATCCGGCTGCTGCTGGCCTGGCAGGAAAACTCGAGCTCCAGGGCTCTGGGCAGGGTTTACTTTGGCCCACGCCAATGCCAACCCAAAGCCCCGAAGGCAGACAGCAGCCTGGGCTTTTCCTGCGGCTCTGTTTTTCGTAAGCTGCCTCGTACGGGAGCACCAGCACACGGCAGCCGGCGGCGGGTGGGACAGCAGCACCCGCACGCCTGAGCCTCCCCGGGCTCTGCCACCCAGAGGGGCAGGGGACAGCCCGGCAGCCCGGCGAGGGGCAGCGGCTGGGGAGGACGAGCCCGCGGATGCCAGCTGTGCTGCCGGAGGGTGGCCCGTCCCCCGAGCCCCCCGGCCCCCTCCTGCTGCCCAGGGGACCCCCGGTCCCTGCCGGTGGGCACCGTCGCTCCCGGCAGCGCCGTGCTGTCTGCCGAGCACGGGATGGGGAAAGTTTTCCCACCGACAGCAAAAGGGCTTTTCAAAATGGAGTTTTGATAAGAAATCAAGGGGGGAATCCTTTTTTAAAACGTCAGAACGTTTCCCTTTTGTAAAGAGAAACTGTTTTTTAAAATGCCTACTCTTTTGTTCTGACAGCTTCAAAGAAAACCTCCCACCGTTCTTTTTAAACTTCCTATAGTTAAATAAGAGAAAGATGACACTAAAAAAAAAAAAAGAAGGAAGAAACAGGTTAAAAGGTGAGTCTAAACAACCCAACGAGAACGGAGCCTCTTGCTCAGGCTCAAACCCCTGTATCGGCTCGACCGAAAGCGAATCCTGTTTTTGTTGCTGTGTTCAGCCATTACCCTTGGCATCTTCACGGATGCAGAAAGGGGAGGAGGACAATTCTGTCTGGCTTTTCATTTGCACAGCAGTGTGCTGAATATTAATGAGCCCAAACCCAGCGCTGTGGCACTGCTGCAAATCACCCGTTCTGCAGTGGCTCGTAGTTTGCTGGGGAATTTTTGCATGCGAGCCAACAGCAGGGGCCGGGCAAGCTAATTCTCCTCTGTGACCCGACTTTGCAGACAGCAGCCACGCCATGAGCAGGAGCATCCCCGAAGCACCCTGACAGCTCTGCTGGACACGCCACTGCACATCAGGCTGTTGTCATACCAGGGTTTCCTTTATCAAGAGTCAGGCACCTTTCTCCTCCTTGTTAATGTGAGAAGTGCACGTAGGGAAGCGAGGTTCACTCTTGCACAAATCCTCTTGCCTTGCCTTTTTGCCTTGCCTTTGCCTTGCCTTTCACACCGAGGAGGGTTGAGACTGCTGTGTCTGGCCCAAGCCATCCCTACAACAAACCACCACCTAACACCCCGGCCATAGTGTTTCACCCCTGAGGAACATCTCCCTGCACCCAGAAGCCAGTGGAGCCCAGCACAGGGTGACAGCACCTCTTTTCCAAATAGAACAAGAGTAGGATCCAGCTTTCAAAGGTCTCCCGGGGCCCCTCAGGGACACACCAAACCTTGTTCCCAGAGTTTGGGACCCTGGAGGCGAGGACTGAGCTTCATTACAAAAGGTGTCTTATCAGCACCCTTCCTTAGTTGCTGAAATTAAGGCTTTTAAACACTGTGCTCTGAATAATAAAAACCCAGCAGGCTGCTCTGTTGGTAACAAATCCCACCAGGCCTGCGTACTGCCTCCCGGCCCCGTGTTTCTCTGCAGCACAGTGTTCACGTCCACCAGCGCCTTGGTTTGGAGCTGCCGCTGTCTCGCCGCAGCAGCCCCAGCAAAGCCCCCCTTGCACCCCGACGTGTGCCGAAACACCGCAACACTCCAGCTTCCATTGCCGGAGGCACAGGTATGAATCAGCACGGGGGATTTAAAATCCTGAGCGGTTCAGGACTCTCATCCCTGCTCAGAGTGGGAAAAGAAACGTGCAAGAACGAGCAGGAGGCA
This sequence comes from Opisthocomus hoazin, assembly GCF_030867145.1. Taxonomy (NCBI): domain Eukaryota; kingdom Metazoa; phylum Chordata; class Aves; order Opisthocomiformes; family Opisthocomidae; genus Opisthocomus; species Opisthocomus hoazin. The sequence continues at coordinate 19,232,906 of NC_134431.1, forward strand.
GAGGTTCAGCCTTCCCAAGAGGCAGATTCAGGAGCAAATCATCTGACAAATGATACAGAAACCGCATCCCACCTCTGGCCCCTGACAAAACGCCACTCCTGCTTTCAGGCAGTGCCAGATGACTACCTCAGCCTCCAAGGTCACTGTAAGCGCTTCTTAATGGATGCTTCGCTGCCTCAAAACCTCAGCCTTCATTCCTGACGCCTATAAAAACTAAGGAGGCGAGGCAAACGGTAAGTGCTACGGCTCCTCGGGGAGTCTGTGCAGCCAGCATTATCACCTTCTCATCAAAATGTAAAACCCAGCTCTCCTCCTCATTAGTCTCCTGCTCTTAAAATAATGATTGTAAAACGACCGCAGCTGGCCCGAGAGCTGGATGGAGCGGGGAGGGCACAGGGCGCGCTGTGTCTCGCGTGGAGTAGGTGCTCGTGGGGAGAAGGCCAACAGCAGCGGTGAAAGGGGGGGTCAGCCCTTTTCGGGGGGTGCTGGCTTGGGCCAGTTTCAGGACACATGGGAAAAAGAGCTGCAAGAGCTGCTGCCGGGCAGCTCCAGCTGCACCCCTGATCCGGTTGTTTTAATTAACAAGCACACGTTGGCCTCGGTGCCTGTCACTTTTGAGGAATGACACACATCCTGCTCCTTCCTTCAGCATTTCAAACCTAACAGCTTCTCACTGCCTCCTCCTTAAAACCCCACCGCTCCCAGGCTTTCGCTCGCCAGGCAGCAGAGCCCCAAGACCTGCTCTGTGAACTTGGGCCCAAGGTGCTTCCCCCCCGAGAGCGGAACGGAGCCCTCGGAACCCTCACTGAGCGCTGCTGATCACACACATTCACTTCCATGAGAAGGGAATCGGCTCTGAGACAATCAGCAAAATGTACTTTTCTCAACCTAAGGCCTAATGAATATTCAGCAAACCATGCTGTTTTCAAAGAGATACAATTATATCCCAGAAAGAGCTGAGCTGGAGAGCAGACTTTCTAACAAATCCCTTTCATGCTTATTTAAAAATTCTGCAAATTCATGTAGTGACTGCTCTATTAAGAATTCATCAGCTGTTCCTTCAAAGTTTGTCACTGGATAGAGCCTTTTACAATGATTTCTTTTAATAACATGATTATCTGTACTAAAAGGGATGATTCTTTCTCACCCCTCCGAACAGAGCTCACTTGCAAGTGCAGGTTACAGGCGTTGGTCCGAATTTCGCAGACGAGGCTGGAACGTGGCACAGCGTGGCCAGGGTCAGCTGCAGGCCGGAGGAAGCGTGAGAGGCACTTGGAGCAGTTCCTGGCCATTTAGATCGGTACGACCGTTTCTCTCCTCCAGCGAGCAAGGCGAAGGACATCCACCGACGTCTGGATCCCGAAGCTGCACCTGAAGTTTTAACAGGCCAGAGACAACCGCTGGCTGGCAGCCGGTCCCTGCCAGGCACCCTCTGACCTAGACCCACGTACCCCAGCGCAGGGGTAAGGCTGCATCCCCTCAGCCTCACATCCACCAGATGAAGCATCACTCATGCACATTAACATCGCTTTATATTCCAGTTTGGTGCCACGCTCCATCCCAGAGGCACAGTGCGGGCTCTTACTCACCCTTCCCAAGCATTCTGAAAGCAGGGAAGTTACCAATATTTGGAAAGAACTCGTCAGAGTCTTCTCCAGTTCTTCGAGCTCTCCATCCCCTTTGGCAGCATTCCCACCACTCTCCAGCACTCACTGCAGCTGTATTTCTTACGCACTACCAGTTTTTGCAGCTCCTAAATTCAGCTGAGCTAGCAGGAAGGACCTGCTCTGCAGCCTTACATTTCTCGGGCTGGGCTGCACTGGAGGACGTGCTCAGAGAGAGGGGACAGACCTGCCGCGCCGCGAGGGTGGGCCAAGCCTGAGCGCAAGGGAAAATACAAGATCACACAGCGCTTGGGGTTGGCAAGTCCATACACAGCTTCCATCCCTCTTGCCTACAGACTTGCACAGATCTACAGGTGGTAGGTTGTTTCCAAAACAGAAATGTGTATATTTTTTATTATTTTTTTTTAATATATATATTTTAACATACATGTATCTCCCTGTTTCTGCCCCTTCTCCACCTGACCAAGCTTCCTTGTTTCTTCCTGGAGAAAAGGCACTGCTTTTGTGCACTGGCAGCAGGGACAACTCAACGACAAGCTGCAGAGCGGGAGAGGGTCGTACGGCAGAGCAGAGCTCCCTTCAAGGTCTGAGAGCTGGCAGAGGTTACCTGAAAGAAACAGCACAACAGTCCTCAGGAACAGCAAGGCTGAGCAGGATCCTTTCTAATTTTAGACTCTCCTGGCAGCAGCTGCTCTGGAGAACAGCACTGTGCAAGAAAAAGAGCCCCAGGAAACAAGTACTGTAGACAGGTCACCTTCACCAACACATAGTCCCCTGGCTGGGCTCTGACCAGAGCCTTGCAGCCCGCAGCATCCTCGGTCTCGGCATCAGGGAAGATCACCTTGATGTTGCCGTCATTCCTCCCACACAACTCCAAGGCAGAGCGCTTGCTGGGCTGAAAGGAGGGCAGGGAACATTACCTGCATGGCAACAGCTCCGATTCACTGCTGGGCTTTATTGCCTCAGGAATTCATTGAGCACTACCGCCAGTATTACAGTCCACACTCCACACTTCAGCACGCCACGTGACAAAGCCCTGTGGCCAGAACCGCCGTGCTGACACCCACACACCAAAGCCAACGTTTCAACGCCTGCACTAATTCAGTGCTTGGGCTAGAGACATGTCTCTAGCCCGTCCCACCCCCCTGAGCTCAGCTCAGTGCTCTGGAGAAAACACGCTGTCTGCCTAAGGTCTTGGAGCCCTAGGACTGTGTGGGGAAAGCAGGCAGGGAAGGCAGAGGCCATGATTGCTGTGTACAGCCCAAGAGCCTCTTGGCCAGCAAGAGGGGAGCAGGACAGCTCTGCTCCAGGCACACTCACCCCCTCCACCAGCACCAGCTGAGACTGGCCCACCATCGCCTCGTTTGCCCTCGCAGCCTCCTCTCGAAAGACAGTAATGAGCTCCTCCAGCCGCCTCTGTTTTACGTCTGCAGGCACATCATCTCGCAGTCGGTGATACGCCCGGGTTTTCTGTAAACAGACAAAGCAAGTGTGGCTCCTCAGCAACCAGGCAGTCCAAGATCAGAAACTGGTCTGACCCCAGCCACCTTGGCTGCTCTTCAGGCAACAGTTTCCACACATTTCAGTCTGTATTCACACTCTCCAGGAAGTCTCCAGGTGCTAAGAACCAGCAACATCCTCGATTTCCTCACATTCTTCCTGCATCACCTTTTTGTAGGAGGTTTGATGTAGGGCACTGAGTATCGGTGCCTGTGTGAAACAGCAGCTCTGCATCTCCTGTGTGAGACGTGCCTATTGCCTGTCTGCCCGCAGGGACAGCCAATGGAGTCTACTCCTTCTGGTCCCATGTGCTAAAAGGTGATCCATATTCCTCTGCTTCCTTGTTTCCTAACCTCCTGTCCTCTTCCCTGTCAGCATCTTACACCATGGGGAGCATTGCAAAGGAGACTTGTCAACTATCCACTCTTCTCATGGAAACACCTTCTGAAAATTCACCAGTTCTCTCCAGATCCGACTGACAGAGTCGCCATAGCTGGGCTGGAGCCCAGCTACATCAGCACAATTTCTTATCGACAGAGAAAAATGTAGCTGCAGCCAGGTCTCTGCAGATATGGCTGCTTCACTGCAATCACTCTGCAGCACCTGCAGAACCAGGTCACCCCAGCACTGATCAACCCTGACGCTCACAGAAAGGAGCTGGGAGCCCTTCAGACGTCAAGGCGGCTCCGGCAGGAACACACACCCGTGAAGGACTGCACACCAGCAAAAAAACCTACCAATATAACGAGTCTTTATTCTTTTCAATAGGTTTTTTTTTGTGTATGTCTTATTATGAGAAGCAGCACTCAGGAGTTAGGCGAGATGCACCGAGATAACAGTCCTCTCCTCAGGTCCCGCACTCACCTGTCTCATGCTGTAGGCAAACAGGAAGCCTACGTTGTAGCGGACCTCCCGCAGCAAGGACACGGTCTGCTGGTGATCTTCTTCTGTCTCTCCACAGAACCCAGCAATGAAGTCACTGCTTAAGCTCACTCCTGCAAGACAGACACAGCTTTACACTTCCCTCGCAGAGGAGAGGAACGCTTCACTCCGGAAAGGACAGGAAGATGCAGCTGTGCTGAGCTCAGACCAAGGCACAGGGAGCCCCTACCTGGAATGGACTCGCGCACGTGGTGTACAAGCTCCAGATATGCCTCTCGTGTGTATCTGCAATTAACAACACACGGATTCGCTAATCAGAAAACCATGACGTCAGTGAGGAGAAAGCAGCACCCTAAAGCAGAGAGCAGGGCACAGGGCTGCCCACGGTGATCGCTCACCCTCGTCGCATGGCCTCCAGCACTCGTGTGCTTCCACTCTGGGCTGGGAGGTGAAGCTGTTTGCAGATGTTGTGTCGCTCCTGGATAAGCTGCAGGACCTGTGATGGGCAATCAGGAGACAACGTCACAGACAGCTCAGCTCCACCAGGATGCCAAGGGGGAGAGTCTTCCCCGGGTAAAAGCCAGCAAATTGCAAACCTGCTGGCTTTAGTGCAAACAGTCCCCCTCCCAGGAGCTGCTGTTCCCATTCTGTGACTCTGCGTCCCCTTTGGGAAGGAAGCACAGCCTGCATCCAGCAGTTCAGAGCTGCCTGCCTGCCCTCAACCAGAGGTCCAGGTGTTTATTTTACACTTGCCTCATCGGGAAAATCCTTGGGGTGTGGCGAGGTGAAACGGATCCTCATTTCTGGATCAATTCTAGAAACCTGGTCTAGCAGATGTGCAAAGCGCAAGCCTCCTGGTTTAGCTTTGTAGACTGTGCTAAAGCCACGACTGAGGACTGGGGCAGCAGCCGACTGAAACTGCACCTCGGACATATCTCGAAAGCTGTTGACGTTCTGACCCAAAAGGGTCACTTCTTTCACTCCCTACAAAGGTAAACACAGAGGAAAAAATATAACCTGGCCAGGATGGCGAAGCTGCACGGGCAGCCACGGTTCTACTCCAAGGAGGAGTCTCCAGGGGAAGCCCTCCCTCCCCTGTCTGCCTCGGAGTATTACACGGGGAATCAAAAAGCCGCTGGTGGAACCCTAAGGTAACCTCATCTCCATAGATAAAGGGCATCAGTCAAACATATCACTGACAACACCTTCCCCGAGGACCACCCTTCCGCCCACGGCCTGGGGCAGGTGGGAAGCAGGCTCTGCCTCACCTGATCCGAGAGCATCCTCACTTCCTGCAGGATGGACGCGATGGGGCGGCTCCTTTCACGGCCACGGGTGAAGGGCACGATGCAGTAGCTACACATGTTGTCACAGCCCCGCATGACAGATCTGCCGAGAGGCAAAGCGTACAGGTCATACCACAATCGCTCCAGCAGAATCATCTGTGTTGCACCCTGCCCTGCTGTGACCTGGCCCAGCACTGCTGCCGTCAGCCAACGCCCCCAGCCTGCAGCACACACAGCACCAGCTCTGAACACAGCCCTGCAGCTTCCCCTTACACTCCAGTCCGGTCCGAGCTGGCTTCTGCTCGCCCCTAGCTAACACCCCCTCATTTTCCATACACATTTCCAAGAAACCTGGAAAGCAACTAATGAGGCACAGGCTTGCACTGCAATCTGGCAGTGGTGACAGGCCCTTCTGCGTCCCCTTCAGAGGGTGACGCTGCCTCTCCATACTCTATGGCCACATGGAACAGAGTCTGATTTCATGTTTGGGAACCTTATTATCAAAACTAGACAAATGGAACCAACCTAAAAGAAGTTACAATGCATGGAGGATTAGAAGAATCAAACAGGAGAACCTGGGGCAGGACATGTCAGGAGAGAGACACAGACATTGCAAAGGCACAGACATCAGTGGGACAGAAATCATTCGGTGCAGCATCAGGCTTAGACAAAGGTCTCAAAGGAGAGTAAGAGAAGCCTGCAGACAGCCAGAGCGCGGGGCAGTCTCTCCAGGGCTCAGTCCAACAGCGAAGCAGCAGCAAACGCACAGTCTGGCAGACTGACGCCTCGGGGCTGCCGGGAGCGAGCGCAGCCAGGCCTGCATCTCTTGGGCAGCGCTGTCACTGACACGCCTGCACTTCCCGCACGGCAGTATCTCCAAACCAGCACTACAGAAACATGTACAGGAAAAAACCAGTACTTACACAAACGCCGTCGTGCCACCTGCGCTAGTCTGGACAGGCAGAATATCCGCATAAGTCTCATCTAGCGACAGCAGGACGTTAGCAGCTTGCTGGCCAGACCCTGCCACGGCCAGCAGCCGGGGAAGGTCACGATACGCGTCGGGGCCTGCCACAACATCGACTAGCTTCTCCCTGTGCAGAATCTCCTCCTTGAGCCTCTCCGCCATGCAGCCTGCCGCCAAAGGAGATGGGTCCTTGTGAGGAAGTGCCCACCCTCCGTCACAGCTGGCACCCCTTCGCCAGCAGCTTTCACCCTGCAGAAGAGGCTTGGCGTCGCCAGCAGGGAAGAGCAGACGCAGCAGGATGGGACGTGGTGCACGCAAAGTGTGTGCTGCCCGCTGCTGCCCACCGCCAGGTACCTAGAATCCCGACGCGGAGAGGTAAGCGACCCTGCTGCCGCCGGGCTTTCAGCGCCTTGAGGTGCCGCAGGCGGTTCCAGATAGCCTGCTCTGCCTTCTCCCTGGGAAGCCAGGAGAACAGTGGTTACTCCGACTGCTGCACTTCAACAGTCCCCCAGCGTGAAGCGGTCCAAGTGCTCTGAGAGGAGAATTCAGCTGAGGACAGGGACTCGTCATCTACCCGATGGATCTGATGGCACACGCAATGCCGTCCGTGGTGTGCAGCTTACGTCTTGACTCCATCTCATCTACCATCATTTCACTCACTTGGGAGCGTCTACACTGCAGAAACAACTCAGGGACTAAGCTCTTGCGGAGAAAAAGCCTGCCTTAGCCAGCCACTATGAGCTGCCTTGCAAGCGACAACGAGCATTTGGTATCATCTGCATTCAGAAAACACTCGCAAAGTTCCCCGTATATTTATATCCCAAATTGCCCCTAAATGTATTTCCCACATTTCTGAAGTACAGTCCCTGCGCCACAGAGACAGTCACTTCAAGAGAAGACAGAAGAATATTAAAAAAAAAAATATATCACTGAAGCACAAATCTTTGCAGGTCTTTAAATGCCCGTGTACACAGAGCTTACACTACCAAAGAACTTCCCACCATACAGAAAAGCAACTCATTGCACAATTAATGTTACACACCGCAGCACCAGCCAGCTCCACCCGCAGCTACACAGGCAGTTCCACATCTGCATGCCCTTTTTCTCACACAGCACACTTATTGCCTTGGTTTTCAAACAGTAAGTCCCCAAAAACTGTCCCGACTCAGCAGTGACAGAAGTTTCCTTACCTCACGGAACAGGTGACAAGGAGAATCACATCTGCCTAAATTGAAAACAACAAAACAGGAAGAAGAATTTGTAAAAGGCAAATTTTTGCCTTAATAATAATTACTCCCGCCCCACACCGGTGACCTGAAGAGGCAGACTAGAAAACTCACTTCATTCTGTGGAAAAGATCTGCCCAACTACATGGTGGGTTTTAACAAAGGTGCAAGAAACTAATGGGAGACAAGCAGAGTCTTCCACTGAACGGCAGAAGTAAACTCAGACAAAGATGAGGCAAAAGCATCCCGCTGTGCCCAATCGCTCTCCAACTGAGAGGAAACTCAGCAGTTTAAAGAAAATAAAAAACCAGCCCACAGCTTTCTAGCACGCTTGGTAAACAGTTTCCTTTACTCCACAAAACTTGGGCTGCAAACATCCCAGCGCCCTGCAGGACTGCACGCCAGACGCAAGCCGGGGCTTGCGGGCCCGGCCCGGCGCGAGGCCCTCGCACCGAGGCACCTCACCTCCTCCAGCCGCTCCGTCCGCGCGTAGCCGCTCTGCTGCAGGATGGCCCAGGCGATCTCCGTGTCGCTGACATTCATCTGGCAGCCGTACGTCTCCAGGTACACTGCAACGAAGGCGGCGTGACGCAGAGCCTGCCTCCGCGCCCTCGTCCACAGCCGCTTTCCACGACCTTTTCCACAGCACGGAGCCTTCAGCCCCACCAATGGAGAGAGTCGGCCAAGCAGCGCGAGAGCTGCCGTCGCTTGCAGCCCGTGCAGAACGGGCAAGCGGAAAATACTGACCGAAACCGGGGTGCCTCAGAGCACGTCACTGCGACTCCACCGGTCCGGGCTGCGGCGTGCACAGACGCAGAAGCCGTGTTGTTTCTCAGATATAACACCTAGCGCAGTGGAAGCCCTGCTCCGCGGGCGTCACAGCCCGAGAGCTCTGCCGTGGCCCCGGCAGACGGCCCGACGGCCGGTACCGACGGCCCCGGCAGACGGCCCAACGGCCGGTACCGACAGTGCCAGCAGACGGCCCAACGGCCGGTACCGACGGCCGCGGCAGACGGCCCAACGGCCGGTACCGACAGTGCCGGCAGACGGCCCAATGGCCGGTACCGACGGCCGCGGCAGACGGCACCAACCGGCCTTCACGGTGCGGGGACACGCCGCGGGCACGGGGCCGATGGCCGCCACTTCTCCCAGCACCACCCCAACCCCCTGGACCCCCACAGCCCCCACTGACCGCCTGCCCCACGCACACCGCAGCCACCCTGCGTGCCGGCTGCGGGGACGGCAAGGCCGCACCGGCCCTCGCACCGGCCCTCGCATGGCCGCGGGGCCTGCCCAGCCCCGACCCCGGGCCCAGCCCCGGCCACGGCCCCGGGCCGGCACCACCGACCTTTCCCGGTCCCGGGGACAGAGCCCGGCGGCGGCTCGGGCCGCGGCTCCCGGGCGGCGGCCGCTCTCAGGAAGTGCCGCAGGTCCGGCCCGGCGGGCAGCGCGGCCCCGCGCCGCTCCGGCCGCCCGCCCGGCCCGCAGCGCGCTCGGCGGGAGGCGCCGGCAGCCGCCCGGAGGGGCCCCCCCGCCGCCCGCAGCGCTCGCCCACAGGGCAGCATGGCCGCGTCCCGCCGGGAGGCCGCGCCGGGCCCCGGGGCCGCGCTGCCACGGCGACTGCCGGCGGGGCGCGTGGCGGGACGGACGGTGCGGCCCCGGCCGTGCGTCCCCGAAACCGGCCCCGCCGCCTCCCCGGCCCTCGGCGCTGCGTTCCGCGCCGCCGCCGTTCCGCCCCGCGGCCGGGCGGAGCTGGGCCTCCCGCGGGAAGGCGCGGTGACGGGCGGAACGTGGCGGCCCGCGGTGCTCTGCCTCCGCCGCGGGCCTGAAGATGGCCGAGACGGCCGCTCCCCTGCGCCCGCCCTCCCCGGGGGCTCCCGGCGGCCCCAGCAGGCCCCGGCGCGAAGTACCCAGGGCAAGGCCCAGGGCAGGGCCCGCAGGCTCAGACGGCGACAGCGCGGCCACGGCCGCCTTTATTGCCGGCAGCGGCCCGGGCACAGGGGAAGCGGGAGGGGAGGGGGCCGGGGAGCGGGTGAGGCCCCGGGGGTGCTTCTGCCCCGGCCGCGGCGGGCGGTGGGGGGCTGCTGCAGCAGAGCCGGGGGTCTTCAGCGCCGTTGGCAAGGCCAGGAGGAGGGGGGGGGTGTGAAGGGGCCGATCTGGGTGCTGGGGGTCCCTCAGGTCGCCTCATCTCCATCCACGGGGCTGGTAGTGAACGTCTGCCCCCAGCAGCAGGAAGTTCTGGGGAGAAGCGAGAGGGCGTGGGGCGGTGAGGGGGCCTGGCAGCCGCTCGGCCTGCGGGCTGCCACGCTCCCGGCACCCCCTGCACCCCGGGGAGGGAGAGCGGACGGGCGCGTCTGGTCCCGCCAGCCCCCGTGCTGAATTTTGGCCCTGGAAGGGCTCTGGAGACACCTCACAACCACACCTCGCAGGAAAGATTTCGCATCCCCGTCACAGCCCCGCTCTGGGGCTTCCCCAGGGCCTCACAGAATCACAGAATGTTCGGGGCTGGCAGGGCCCTCTGGGGTCCCCCAGCCCAACCCCCTGCCCAAGCAGGGTCACCCAGAGCAGGGGGCACAGCACCGTGTCCAGGCGGGGCTGGAATATCTCCAGAGAAGGAGACTCCACAGCCTCCCTGGGCAGCCTGGGCCAGGGCTCCGGCACCCTCAGAGGGAAGAAGTTCTTCCTCGGGTTCAGCTGGAGCTTCCTCTGCTCCAGTTTGTGCCCATTGCCCCTTGTCCTGTCGCTGGGCACCACTGGAAAGAGTCTGGCCCCGTCCTCCTGACACCCACCCTGCAGATATTTAGAGGCATTTCTAAGGTCCCCTCTCAGCCTTCTCTTCTTCAGGCTGAACAAGCCCAGCTCCCTCAGCCTCTCCTCATAGGGGAGATGCTCCAGTCCCCTCCTCATCCTCGTAGCCCTGCGCTGGACTCTCTCCAGTAGCTCCTCATCTTTCTTGAACTGGGGAGCCCAGCACTGGACACAGCACTGCAGATGGGGCCTCCCCAGGGCAGAGCAGAGGGGGAGGAGACCCTCCCTTGCCCTGCTGCCCACACTCCTCCTCATGCACCCCAGGATGCCTTTGGCCTTCTTGGCACCCAGGGCACGCTGCTGGCTCCCACAGTGCGGGCTTTCTCAGCTGCCCAGGACCTGGCAGGGCTCCTTGCCCCGAGCCTGTCCCAGCGCAGGCAGCCGCGTCCTGCTCGGCGCTCGCCGGCAGCATCCCGCCCGGCACTGCCGCCCGCCAAGGCAGGGGCTCGGGGCTGACGCAGCTGCAGAGCTCTCTGCGCTATAAAAAGCAGCGTGGGAAATCCAGGCCCCGGGTTTAAGGACTGGAGAGCGGTGCAGAGCCCAGACCCCCACCATGCAGACGGGAACGCGGGGCTCTGGTCTGCAGCTGTGCTGCTGGGATCTGGCAGAGCGTAGCCGCTGCCCGGCACGGGCTGGCGAGCTGGCTCTGCGCGCCGTGCCAGCAGCGGGCAGCCGGCCCCTCCGGCCGGGGGCTTGGCAGCAGCAGGACAGGCTCTGGGTGCTCCCCTCACTCACCTGGTGGAACTGCACGAGGATTTTGGAGAGCTGTATTCTGTCCGGCAGCGGCAGAGGGAAACCCTGATCTAACCTGGCTGGAAGACACAACACACGTGGCCGCGTTGGGGTGGGAAATGGGAGCAAGAGGGAGCACGGGCCCTGCAGAGCAGGCAGCCACCTCCTCCCCCAGCCCTTTCTTGGCCCGCGCTGATCCCGGGGTCGGCAGACGCCAGCCCTGCTCTGGCCCCCTTTGCTGGGAAGTCGTGAGAAGCAGCAAGCGGGAGAGAGGGTCTGGAAAGCATTAGGATGTGCGTCCTGCTCATTTTTTCCATTGTGCTCGCTGCCGGATGCAAGTCGCAGCGCCGAGAGGCTCCCGCACGCTGCTCCCCCAGCCTGCCTCCCCCGGGCCCTTTTTCTGCCATCTCCTGCGCTCGCTGCGGGCTTTACCCACGGATCAGGCTTGGCAACGGGGATTTAATTAACGAGCTGGGCCTGCTCGGATGGAGGGACCTGGCCAGCGATTACTCCAGCAGCCCCATTCCCCCCATCAGGTTCTCACCATTAAGACGCGGGAGCAGGATACTGGAAGCAAAGATGTTCATTATGGACTGCAGCGTTCGCACCTGGGAAGCAGAGACAGGGAAGGAAAAGAGCTTTAGCCTGGGGGAGAGCGGGTGACCAGGCACTGCAGGATAATTAGGAGAAGAAAAAGAGACAAGGAGTGGGATGGGCACACACTCCACCGGAGAACAGCAGCTTTGTCTGGCCACACTGGTGTGGCAGGAAGCGCAGGGGTGAGAGAGGCTCTGCATCCTCCCCCAGTCTCCCAGGCTGAGGCAGGAGGCACCTATGGGGTCAGCATGGGGTCCTGGGTGCACCTCCTGGTCCCGTGTTGGGGGGCGGGGGGCAACGCTGGGGGCTCTGGTCATGGCCAAGGATAGCTTACCTGGAAAGTGCCGACATCCGATTGCTTCAGAGAGAGCTTCATCCTGCGCAGACAGAAGCGGTGCTGCGAAGGCTGTCCCAATGGAGGGAGCGGTTCCCACCCCGGTGCCACGCGTCAATGGCCGTGCAGATCCTGCTCTCTCCAGCCCCAGCACATCCCCTCCGCACCGGGTCCCTGTCCCCAGCACCTCCCCACCTCACCTCTGTCCCCAGCCACCCCCCTGTGCTGCTCCCCTCCGTACCTGCCCACCTTCAGGCTCCCAACTACGTGGCCGGATTTCACGTCGATGACAGCGGACACGTTGCCCGTCTGGGGAGAGAGTGCAGAGCTCTGGCAGTGCCCACCCCAGACCAGACACCCGGGGGAAGGGCTCAGGCCAGCTGAAACGCAGCGGGACCGCTGCCTGTCCAGGGGCTTGTCTGCACGCAGCATTAAACCTGGCATTTGTCAGCTCGGGTGTTTTTCTGCTGGGGACACCCCGGCTGCACCGGCTCAGCACCCGGCACCTCTCCTGGCAGGAGCTCGGCAGCACCGGCTCAGCATCGCTGAGCGCGGCAGGAGGATGGTGCACAGCTCAGACTCCCATCTTTGCCCCGCTGGGCTGCAGGGGAGAGCTCGTCGACTGCACCATGCTGGTTAGAGCTGCGGCTGCACCCCGAGCTGCCCAGCCAGGACCACAGTCACCGCAGCAGGCTGTGCCCGGACTCACCAGGCCGAGGAGGAAGAGAGGAGCCAGGCTGGAGTTGGGAAGGATGGCGTAAGCCTGGACATCCACGACGGGCCGGAGTAAGAGCCCCCCTGGTCCGATGTTCAGGAACGGGGCGGAGGGGGCAGACAGCCTGAGCTTCATCAGCATGTCCGGGTACATCTTCTCGAGCTGCAGAGGAGCGGGGAGAGGGTAGGGACAGCGGCACAAACCCCCGCTCCCGGGGGGAAAAAGCCTTGCACAGAGTAAACCCCGGGCTGTGCACAGCAGGAGCTGGACCCCTCACCTGGGGAACGAAGGCTGAGAAGGTGGAGGTGTTCAAGTGGAAGTCAACGCCCTTCGGGATCTGCACGGGGAGGACAGTCACGCCAGGGCGATGCAGCGCGCAGAGCCCGTGATGAGATCAGCCCTCCCAGCCCCCGCGCTGCCGTGCCCGACAGCCCCCACCCCATCCCGCAGCCCCCAGCTCCCGCTGCGGGCAGCTCGCTGGGGAGGTCCGAGAGCACAGGCTGCCGCCGGAGCTCCTCTGCAAACTGGACCCGCTCCCCAGAGGCACAGGGACAGCCCCGTCCCACCTCCACTGCTCACCATGGCGTCTGTGATCTCGAAGACCAGCGCCCCGGCTGCGTGGTAGGCAAAGCTGGCGGTGTTGAAGAAGTAGCTGGAGGCCCCGAAGTAAACCATGCGGTCGTGATCTGGGGGCAAGGCCAGCGGCAGCGGAGGGAAGGGGGCGGCGGAGCGGTGGGCCAGGGAGAAGAATTCGCCCTGGGAGGAGGGAAGGAGGTGAAGCAGGAGAGCAGAGGGTGCTGGAAGTCACCTGCTGACCAGAGCTGCCAAACAGCATTTGCAGGAGGTGCCTGGCCCTGGCTCCCCACCCGCGTCCCGCGACAGCATCACCCGACTCCAGCTTTCCCAGGGCAGCCTCTCACCTTCAGGTCCACATCCAGGGACTGGGCAGTAGCGGCTGGGGGTGCCACCAAGGAGTAATCGATCCCAGCCATGGCATCTATCCTGGCTGTGACTGTAAAACATGGGACAGAAGGATGAGCGAGAAGGAGGTGGCACGGGAAAGCCGGGAGCAGATTCCTTCCGCTGGCTTCCAGGCAGTGCCACGCCTGGGCTTCCCGGTGCAACAGCCCAGTGCCAGCTTCACGCATGCTTGCTCCTGCGAAGAAGCAAAACCCACATTTCCCTCCTGACTGTTTCTCAGCCGTGCAGACTAACTCCTGGACCCGAGGAACGGTCCGGGTCCCCTGGCTGAGGCAGCCCGTGCCCCCGCCAGCACCGGGGCCGGACAGGGTGCACCGTGACAAGTGTCTGCTGCTGCAGTGTTCCCAGCTCCCAGCATGGGTGCAGAAATACAGCGAAATGGGGAGTGGGCCCAAGGTACAACACTGTCCTGGCTGGGCAATGCGAGGAAAAACTGCCCCTAGGAGCCCGTGCAGCCCCCGCCCGGTACCTGGCAGGGTCCGGAGGTAAGGCTGGAGGTCGCTGCGCACAGAATTAGCCACGGTCTCACAGACCTGCGGGCGAGAAAGGCAGCAAAGCTGAGCACGGGCAGCTCTGCCGGGGGTGGTGTGTTCACATCCCCTGGGCCAAAGCCTCACCGTCCGCTCCGCTTTGCTGCCTGGTGCCAGTTTTACTCCTTGCAAAAGCCTGCTTAAATAAAAGAGCACGCAGTGACGTTTGTCTCTACTCATCGGACAGCACCTGAATTAAGTGTCCAGGATACAAGCCAGGCTTATACCTGCAAATATCTGCTTGCAGCCAGCTCCCCACACACAGCTCAGCTCATCGAGGCCCTTGGAAGGAATCCCCCGTGTGCCCCCAGACTATCCCCACAGCCCGTGCTGGAATGGATTGTGCTGAGCAGCCAAGTCTGAGCTGAAGGGGAGCGACAGAAAGAGTAAACCCAGCCCTGCAGGGGCAGGAGCACCAAATGCTCCCACAAAGCAGAGCCATCCCCAGTTCCTGCAGCTCTGTGCTGCCAGGAAAGAAGAGCAAAGCCCTCCGCCACTGTCATCCTTGGGTGAAGCCTCGACATAAGTTAGGATTTAATTGCAGGCTAAACACTGACCCAGGAAATTTACTGCAGGGCACAGCGCTGCAGATGGCCGAGATAATCTGCACAAGCTCTTCCGATGCTTTCCCCATAATGGCACAGGGACTGCCAGGCAGGATCAGGCCATCATCTGGCTGGCTGGGCATCCAGCCTGCAGCAGCCGACACCGAGATGCAGAGCTCCGGAGGAGCAGCGACCACGCTGACAGCAACGCAGCTGCTGGCTGTGCAGCTCCGGGGAGGAAGAGGAGGGACAGAGCCTTGGGCATGGCCTTATCGACGGGGAAGGGGGGGCTGACTGCTCTTCTGTCTGTCTGAAAACACCCCGCCGCTGCCTGGGAGGATGGAGCTGCAGACGGCCACGCAGCCCTGATCCCAGTGACCGGGATCTCCCGGTGGCCAGGTCCCCCTGGCACTGGGGGCACGAGGACTGCCCTCACATGTGCAGCGAGAGCAGGAGGCAGATGTGGGCTGCCGGGGCTGGCTTGAGACGGGGCTGTGCCCCGGGATCCCGGTGCACTCCAGCCCCTGCCCTCTCCCGCCTGTCGCCCCTCGCACCAGCTCACACGTGGAGAAAGACACTGAGAAACATGCACGGGACAAAGGGGGCTCGGAGGAGAGCACAGGGCGGCAGAGCTCCCCGCGGAGTCCCAGAGCTGCTCTCCTTCCAGGAGGCAAAACAGCAGAAAAGGCCTTTGAGCCCCGGCTTCACCCCGCTGCCAGCCCATCTGCTGCCCTGGCTCCTGGGGGCCTTGGGAACGCCACTGCACGGCATCGGGAACGGCGCCCGGGCAGGGTGGGACCTGCTGCGGGAGCGGGATTCGCCCATTCTCCAACTGCCCCCTTCCCGAGCAAGGTTCACATCCAGGGAGGCTGTAACTCGTGCCAGTTAGCCTTGTAGTAATTACTGCTAACAGCTTGTTTCCATGTCTTGTTGCAGGTCCCCTGCATTTGGCTTTTGTACCAGGCAGCCGGTGCCAGGGCCTTCCTGACGCACCCCGTTAAAACAAGGCGGCAAGCGTCTGAAATCCAGAAATGAGAATTTCTCCCCCCGTGCTCCCCAAAGCGTGCAGGAGTGCGGCCATTTTAAGGCCAGCCCCGGTCAGGTTTCCTCTGTTACAGTGAGCCTGGCCGAGGCAGAAGATCTAATTAACTGACCACATGGAAAGAAAAGTCTTTGTTAATTAGGAACCAGTTATGCTGGGTTTTGGCAAAGGCTGCAAGTTTCAAATTCATCCTGAGCCACAGGACGCTACGGAGACTGCAGTTAGCAACGTCCGTTCCTCCGGTTTGCACCAGACCGGCAGCGCCCGGTCGCTCTGGCTCTGGGTAACTCCTGCGCGTGCTCCGATCCTGCTGGCACATCAGCTACAAGCGAGGGCTGAAGACCACCAGAAACACCCGGAGCTCTGCCCTCCCTCGCTCACGTACCTTGCTCTCCAAGACCTTCCGGAAGGTGGACTCAATAGCGCTGTGGAAGAGGTTGTAAAGCCATCTGCAGAGGAGAACAGAGAGGAGCCCTGCTTCAGCTCAGAGGCTGCAGCAGGAGCACTCGCTCAGGAGAGGGAGACGCTAGAGATGCGGACACGGGGAACGTCGCTCCCACACCAGCCCGGTGCCCAGCTTTGCCTCAGGGTTTGCGTTTGCGAGCAGACCTGGTTGTCAACCACATGGACACAAGTCTAGTGACTGCCTTCATCTCCCTTAAATCGCAGCCACAGCAGGACAAATTCAGACCAGGCTTTCGTTCGTTCAGTTGCACACCTGGATGAGAAGGGTACCACAAGAGTCCGGAGACACCGGACCAGCGGTGTGCCAGCCCGGCAGCCTGCGGGCAGAACGGGCAGCCTCCAAGCGACTGCAGATGCGCCAGCATCTTCTTCCTTGCACCAGGGCCTGGCAGCCGCGTTCCCACGGCAGACGGGGTGACGTGCAGTGTTTCTGGGCCTGCCCGCGGAAGTTACGTACCCAAACTTGCCCGAAAAGCGTACTCGGACTTGGGAGATGCGGGTGCTGCAGTCGGAGGTGTCAATGGTGGGCTTCCCGGAGGCGTCGCTGCCCAGCTTCAGGCTGATTTTGATGTAGACATTCTCCACCTTCAGGTCAAACGAACCGTGGTCCCGGCTGCAGGGAGAGGAGGTCGAGAAAGGGACATTTCCAAGTGCCCGTTCCTGGGGAAGGGACCCCAAGTCAGCGCTGGGATGGATCTATCCGGCTCAGGCTCTCCCTTGCAGTGAACGCCCAGAGGAGGCCGAGGAGGCTTTTAAACGCAGGGAACCAAATTTGACAGGAACGTAAGCTAGGGCAGGTAACCTTTGAATAGAGAGGACTGAGAGCAAGTAGCAGAGGTGGCAGAGAGACAGGAGAGGTGATGCGCAGCTCCTCCATCGTCCACCTTGTTCTTGCCTCCCACCCTGTTTTGTCCATCTCAGTGGCTTCACTGCTGCAGCCCAGCTGCGGGAGAGACACGCCAGCACATCTGGAGAGAGCAAAGCAACAGCTGCCCAGACACGAGGGAGAGGGAAAGGAGAAAAAACCTGTCCAGGCCCAGGGAGGGAGGTGCAGAGCGAAGCAGCTGAGCAGGGAAGCAGGGAGCCAGGCACGCACACGAAGTGTAGCTTCACCCGCCAGTTCCCGTCCACCTCGGCGAAGGCGTTGGAGATGGAGACCTGCAGCCCAACGCTGGGGACCAGGGAGATCCGTGAGTACGGCAAGTGGAAACCTCGAAGGTGCAAGCTAAAAATAAATAAACAAAAAATAAGAGAAAAGGCACTTCAGAGGGGGTGCCTTGCCCCAGGGCACACGGCTGGGGAGGGAGGGAGCCGGGCCACCGCGCTGGCAGCATCCCCAGCTCCCGTCCTGCCGCGGCGAAGTGATGCCTGGCAGCGACGCGCAGAGCGAAGCGGTGCCTTTGGAAGCGTGGTCCCTGCAGCCACCCAGACAGCAGCCTGAAACCCCGCACAGCCGGAGCTCAGAGGTGCAACGGGGCAGCGAGGAGCTGGGATCTCCGCAGGGGCTGGGCTCCTGCTCCGAGTCGGGGATGGGTGCCCTGCTCCTGGGGACAAGGCCACCTCCACCGCCTGGGCTTTGGTTGCGCAAACCCCCCCCCGCACTCAGAGTGCCGTCCCCCCGCTTCCCTTTTCCCCCTTCAGGGGCGAAGCAGGAGCGTCTCTGCGGGCACTGAGGGCAGGGCCAACACCTCGGGGAGCCGTGGAGGGGTCAGGATGGTCCCTGCTGCCCCAGGGGCTCCCCCTTCTCCCCCACCCCTCCTGCCCTCGTGTGGGCTGGGGGGCAGCGAGCTGCTCCGGGGCGCTGGCGGGGCTCACCTGGAGAGCTCATAGTGCACCTTCCCCACGTGCCGGATGCGAAAGTCCCCCGAGATGTCCTGCAGCTTCAGCTGGGCCAGCTCCTTCTCCAGGACCGCGATCCCCTGCTGATGGGCTGCAGGGGCAGAGGGAGAGCATCACCGCCCTGGGCTTCCGCTGCTTCACAGCGAAAGGGTGAAAGGAAACGTCCCGGTGAGGCCCTGGGTGCTCTCTACCTCCCAGGCTCTCTCTGAAGCTGATCTCGGAGTACAGAGCCCTGTGAGTACCCGCCTGGCTCCCCGAAGCCTGCCCACTTGCAAGCCCCAGGGGCAGGTGGTGGCCAGGCGGCACAGGGAAGGGGGACAGGTCCCCGTCCTCGCTCTCTGGGCCGGGCGCTGTGTGAGGCGTGCGGGAGGTCCTGGGCACTGTGCCGCTCCGTGCACCGCACCGGCAGGCAAGGCTGGAGGGAGCCCACGTCCCAGGGAGCCGCACGGCACGGGTGGGTGCCGCATCCCTGCACCCGTCTGGGAAGGGGACTCACGTCCTCCTGTCCCGTGCGGCTGGCAGAGCTGCCGGGTAAGCGAGCTGTTCCTCACACAGCGTATCTCAGCCCACAGCAGCGCTCTGCTGGAGCGGGGCTCTGCCCGTCTCCATAAAACGGGAACAGGGCCCCCCCGTCTCCATCACTGCCCACCCTGCAGCTCCCCACCGCCTCTCTCCTCCGCAGCTCACTCCTCCGGGGCTCACGGCTCCGCTGCCCGAACGCGTGCCGTGACAGCAGGACCCTGCCAGCCCTGTGTCCCCCCCGACACTGCCTGGGCGCAGCCCCCCGAGACCCCCCCAGGGCCGGGCTCCATGGGCGGGGGGCCAGCGGGCGCAGCTGGCACCGCAGCCCAGGCTCCCTCCGCCCTGCCCCAGGACCCCGCGCTCTCGGAGCGAGCGCCCGGCTCCGCAGCTCGGCCCCCACCAGCGCATCTGCTGGAGGCCAGACCCCGAACCCACCATAGTCCAAGCCAGCCTGGGTGATCCTCACCACGAAGCCGGGGTTGGTGGACGCGGCGAGGGCCAGGCACAAAGCCAGCGCCCCGCAAGCCACCGCCGGGCACCGCGCTCCCATCCTGGCTGCTCCACGGTGCCGCGCTGCTGCCGCGCTCTCCCTGCCCACGCTGCCTTTATATCCGTGCCAAAACAGGAACCGCCGGCAAGGGAGGCGTGCGGAGCCGCTGCCGCAGCGCGTCCGGGGCGTCCGCCGCAGCCCCACGGCTTCTCGCTCGGCCACTGCCCCGCTGCTCCGCACCGCTGGCACCCACGCCGACGGCACCGCACCGCACGCCGGCACCCAGCAGCGCACCCAGGGCCGCTCCTCGCAGGCAGGGAAGGGGCAGGGGAAGCCGGGAGGTGACAGCTCAGTTCCCAGCCCTGTGCCAGGTGTGGACCCGCTGCGGTCGCGGGTCCGGCTCTGCGAGCTGCGTCTGACGGGGCTGTGCTTGGCCCGCTCCACTCTGTCTCGGCCGAGCAAGGGCTGGGAGCAGCCCAGGCTGCCCCTGAGCTGTCTGCCAGCCCTGCTGCCCCCCGCCCCTGGCCCGCAGGGCTCCCGCTCCGTCCCTGCTCCCGGGCGTCAGCGGCCGCTGCCGCAGCACAGACCCCCCCAAAGGCACCGAGCAGCCGTGGGCACAGCAAGGGCTAAAGAAAGTGAACGATGGTTTCTCACCCCACACGAGCAGACCCGGAGTGCCCCCACGCCCACCGGGCTGGCGAACGGGCACCTGCCCGGGCTGGGCACGGGGACGACCGGAGCAGCGGGTGCCCTGCGCCTCCGGCCCCAGACACCGACATCCATCATGGGGGAGACGTCCAGCGCACCGGGAACAAGCCCGAAGGCAAAGCCTCTGGGGCCCTGAGACGTCACAGCTCTTGGGCCTAGGAGGGGTGCAGCTGGGTGCGGGGTGCAGCCAAGCAGGGAGGAGGGGGGAGCACCTCCACGGCCCCCAGCCCGGAGAGCGGGGCTGGCCGGACCCTCCCCGCAGGCTGCCGGACAGAGGTGAGGGAAGAAGAAATTATTGAAGTTACTTTCATTTCCCATCGGGGAAGGGGCAGGAGCAGGCGCAGGAAGCTCGCTGCAGCTGATGCAGCAGATCTCAGGCTGGATCCAGGGAGGTCCTGGTTGCCAGAGGCAACATCCCCGACTCGGGCGCTTGTGAAACGCGGGGATTGCTCAAGCACAGCCCGTGGCCGTGCCCTGCGCGCTGCGGCCCCGGGGCGTCCCGAGGGACGGGACGGGGTGAGGGGAGCCTGGGGTGCCCATGCTGCAGGAACCTGGCACGTGGAGCATCGATGCTGGAGAGATCGGGGCTCCCCGATCCACTCTGCCTTTCTTCCCCCGCGTTTCAGGGGGGGTTCTTGCAGGCTGCCTGGCAGACGCACAGCGAACGCCCAGCACACGTGGCTACGGCTTGGGCGAGCGGCACTGCAGTCGGCAGCGGCTCTCGGACCCGGGGCAGGGAAACAGGGACACGGCAGCCCGGCAGGTCTGGTGCTGACGGTGCCTGCCCGAGAGGGGCAAACAGCTTGGGGAACAGCCATGGCTCCTGGGCAGCCAGACAGCATCCAGCGGCTGCGGCCCCCCCGACAGGGCCAGCCCCAGCCACCCCCGGGGGCCAGGAGCCCATGGGCAGGGTGCATCCTGCCCAGAAGGAAGCAGCCAAGAGAAGAGGAGAAGGCTGAAAGGCCAAACCCCACTGGCAGCCTCACGGTGCCGTGACCTTGCTGCCTGTCATCGGCACGTTGCTGGGTCTTGCTTGGTGCGGAGGAAAAGCTCCCCAAAGCCTCCTGTTCATGACACCAAAGCTCAGCAGAGTGGTTTCGACACAATATTTAAGACATTCAGGATGAGCACTGAGGAACCAGAACCTCTTCCATGAGGAGAAATGAAATTTTATGAGGAGCAGCATAGAGAGGAAGCAAAACCAAAACGTTTTCCTTCTCAGTTTGAGCAAACTCTGAAGGTGAACTGAAAAAACCCCTTCAAACAGCACAAACCCTGACCAAACACTCCTGTGCTTGGCGAGGAACAGCTGAAACCACATCAACACCCGGCACCGCGGGCTGTCCCAGTGCTGCTTCGTGCAAGGGGCAACCGCAGGGAACCGAGTACGAAATCCTGACCTGCCCCCCCGCGGGGTCAGAGGCTTCGCGGGTCGGGTGCCTGCGCTGGGGAAGCAGCAGTTCCCCCAGGGCTGCCGGGGCTGGGCCGGGCTCTGCTGGGCTGTACGTGCAGGACGGACAGGAGCCGAGAGGCCGGGGGGGCAGGGAGCTGCAGGAGGTTCCTCTCCTGCGCTGTGGGTCAGGACCCCCTCCCTGCTGTCCCCAGGCCACCCCCTGCTCCTCGGGCCCCACACGCTCCTCAGCACACGCAGGCAGCTCCCCATCCTGCCCACAGCTCCTTCCGCATTTCTCGCGTGATGCAACGGCCCGAACCACCCTGCAACCGCGTGCTGGGGTCCCGGGGGACCTCAGGGGCTGGGCTGTGGCTCTGCCCCGTCCCCGGCAGCCACCAGCCTGGGTGCGCTGGGCTCCCAGCTGCACGGAGCCCCGTCCCGGTGGGCACCCGGCGAGGGCTGGCTGCACCCCAGCTGTCCCCAGGTCGGCCTTCGGCAGACGCAGGGCAGCGCAGGAGGCTTTATTTCTCCTTGGGCTGCGAGCAAGGACACCCGGACACTTTTGCTTTCTACCAGAAAATCCGTCCGCATCCGTTTCCCGCGGTGCCACAACCTCCCCGGGAATTCCCCGGGGCCCTGCGGGACAGAGCTGCGTGCGGGCTGGCAGACGCTGCCGGGGCAGCGCAGGGGAAAACCCGGGGACTCGGCGAGAAGAGCGAGAGCAACCCAGCTGTTTTCCAGGGGAAATCGGAAAAGTCTGGTCCGCAGATAGGAATAAAACCTCCTTCTCCCACTTCCAGCCAGGTCAAGTTCGGTGCCACCAACAGGCCAGGACCCGTGGCCACCACGGCTGTCCCCAGCCCTGCAGGGACTTCACCCGGGCGTCGGTGAAACGCGGTCAGCGTGGAGACGCGGGCGAGCTGCGGCTCCTGCCGCTGCCACGCGTGCGGGACGGCTGCCAGCCGCACCCTGCCCGCTGCCACCTGCCAGTCCCCGGCACCCTTTGATCCTGCAGCATTTGAAGGCAGAGCCGGGGACAGGCGCGGGCTCCTCCGCGGTTGTTTTCCCGGCTGCCGGATCGGCGTGACCTGGCCCCGGCTGCCGCTGGAGCCGGGAGGGCTCCGGGGTCGCTGCTGACGCCAGCCCAGACCGCGGCACCCAACCCAGGCAGCCGGAGCCGCCGGGCACCCGCGCGCTGGCACAGCCCTGCGGGGCGCGGCGAGCAGACCCAGAGACCAGCCCCGATGCCGGGCTCACCCCTCCTCATCCTCCCTCCATCCCAGCACCCCGGCGATGTCCGGGGACCCCGGGGCCAGCGCTGCAGCCAGCGTCCTCCCCGCCCGCCGAGGGCTGCTGTCGCCCGCCGGCGGCCGGGCTCCTCTCGCAGCACCCCAGCTCGTGAGACGAGGCCTGGGAGCCTCGCGGGACACAGAAGGGGATGCAGAGAGCCGAGGGGGAGGATTCTGCAGAAAAGTAAAAATAAAAATGCAGGAATGGTGACCTCGGGCAGAGCCTGGGGGATCTGAATGGTGGCTCTGTGCCGGCGGAGGGGCAGGGCAGGAGGCCACATGCGGCCCGTCCCAGCAGCTGCTGGGGACAAACGGGACATGGAGAAAGGGAGTGACAGCGGAGGGGGAGCTCACGGGGTCGGGGGCCCGGGGGCAGCAGGGGCACCCGGGAGGCCCCCAGGAGCTCTGCCCTTTGCCTGGTCCCCAGCACCCCCAGTCCCACTCCGAGCCCCGCTGTCTCAGGGCAGCAGGAGGGCACAGGGAGCAGCTTTGGGCGCTGCAGGGACGGGGGTCCTGGGTGCGTTGGCAGGGTGGGCTGGTGCCGCAGAGCTGGCAAGAGCACCCCAGGGCGCGGGCTGGGAGCTGCTGCCCTCGGGCACTCCCCGGTGCCAGGGTGGTGGGGTCCCGCTGCGCTCGGCTTCGCACCCTTCCCCTCCCGCTCGCAGAGGGATCCTACCCGCTGGCGTGGGACCCCTCGGCCACGCTGCCTTCCTCCCTGCCCGCAGCCTCCTCGCCCGGGGCCTCGGCGCCTGTCAGCAGGCGCGAGAGCCAAAGCGAGCTCTCGGGCTCATTTCCGAGGTAACCAGGCAATTAGGGAAGGTCAGAGCATGAGCTCATACTGCCCTCGCACTCAGGGAAGCTATAAAAAGGCTGAAGCAGAGTATGGGAACTAACGCAATTAAAGGAGCAATTGGCTGCTGGTGGGGGGGGAGGAGCTGTTCCAGCAGCCCCAGTTTGCACTGGGGGTCCCGGGCAGACGGCTGGGATCAGGTCTGAGCCCAGGGCCAGCCCTGCGCGGGGCTGCGGGTCCTGAGCCACGCCGAGGGCTGCAGCCGGGCGCTCCGGCCCCGCTCCCCGCGGCCGAGCCTCTGCCACCAGGCACGGCCGCCGGCGCCCGAGCCCTTGCAGCTCTCGTGATCTGTGCGGGCGACGACCGGGCTCTCGCAAGCTCCCAGGGAAGTGGGAAGCAAACGCAAAGGCCTCCCCGGCGCCGTCCTCGCTGCGAGGCAGCCAGCAGCCCAGCTGCACCTCCTCCCGTCTCGGCTCTCGCTTTCACGGCGCGTCCTTTGGCTGCTCGCCGACCCCCGACAAATGCTCGTTACCGAGACGGCCCCGGCAGCTTGCGGCCCACGCTGCGGCCGTCCCGGCCGTCCCTGGTCCTGTCCCCTCGCCCCATCCTTGAGCCGTGCTCATAAACACGGCAGCGGAAGCGACTTCAGCCTGGGCAGGGAGCAGAGGGTCCGCGAGCTCTGGCCGCCGGGCCGGGGGTGGGAGGGCTGTGCCGACAGCAGTGCTTTGTGCTCGGACAGGCAGAATCTGCGGCTTTGGCTCTCACACTGATTGTTTTTGTACGACCTCTGGTTGCTAAATCAAACAATTCTGCCTTCAAGTCGGTACTTTCCGTCACGGAGACGGCCCCAAGAGCCGCAGGAGACGCGGTGCTTTGAGGCCGGTTCAGCAACGCGGGCTCCGAGCTGCGCTGGGTGCTCCGGTCTGAGCCCAAACCCGACCCGACGGCTGCACCAGCGCGGGCCGGGGTTTGTTTAGAGGGAAGCGTCCGCAGAGGCTGCAGGCCTGCACGCACGCACACGGACACGCACACGGACACAGACACGCACACGGACATGGACACGCACACGGACACACAGACATGCACACAGACATGGACACACACACGGACACAGACATGGACACAGACACGCACACAGACACGGACACACAGACATGCACACAGACATGGACACGCACACGGACACGGACACGGACACAGACACGCACACAGACACGGACACACAGACATGCACACAGACATGGACACGCACACGGACACGGACGTGGACACAGACACGGACATGGACACACAGACACACGCACACGGACACAGACACGCACACGGACACGCAGACACAGACACACGGACACGGACATGGACACACAGACACACACACATGGACACACACACAGACACGCACACGGACACGCACACGCAGGCGGGACCCCGGCCACGCACACGCTGCCGCAGCCCTGTGCTCCCCTGGGGCTGCCAACGACCCCCGAGCCCGGAGCTGCTGCGGGGCCGGCGGAGTGCGGACCCCCCCCCGCGCTTGCTGCCTCCGGGGGTCTCGCACCCCCCCCCGGACCCCCAGACCCCCCTCCAGCCCCCAGCGCTTGCTGCCTCCGGGGGTCTTGCACCCCCCCGGACCCCCAGACCCCCCTCCAGCCCCCAGCGCTTGCTGCCTCCGGGGGTCTCGCACCCCCCGACCCCCCCCAACCCCCGGGGGACGGAGCCGCGCCGCCCCCGCCCCGCCCGCTCCCCCTTGGGGCGCCCGGGGGAGCCCCCCGGGAGGAGCCGCCGCTGCGGGAGCTGCCCCGGGCGGCCCCGCCACCCCCTCCCCCGCCCGCCCCGCCGCGCTCGCTCTTTCTTCTCCTCCTCTTTCTTTCTTTCTCCTCCTTTTTTTTGGTTCTCCCCCAGCAGCGGCGCGGCGGGCGGGGGGGGGCCGGGCCGGGGGGGGCCGGGGGCGGGGGGCGGGGCGGGGGAGCCGGGCGGGCAGCGCTCGGCCCCGGGAAGGAGCGGGAAGGGACGGTCGGTGCCGCGGGCCCCCCCGGCCCCTCTGCCACCCCCCAGTGAACATGGTAACTCCTTCTGCTTTCCTACCCCCGCCGCTGGCCCCCCCCGCCGGCTGCCGGCCCCCGCCAGACCCGCGGCCCCCAGCTCCCCGGCACGGCGGGGGCGGCGGGGGCGATGGCGAGGTCGGGGGCAATGGCGAGGTTGGGGGCGATGGCGAGGTCGGGGGCGATGGCGAGATCGGGGGCGATGGCGAGGTCGGGGGTGATGGCCAGGTCGGGGGCGATGGCGAGGTTGGGGGCGATGGCGGAGGTCGGGGGTGATGGCCAGGTCGGGGGCGATGGCGAGGTTGGGGGCGATGGCGAGGTGGGGTTTGAAGGTGGAGGTGGGGTGTGAAGATGGAGGTCAGATGCGATGGCGGAGGTGGGGTGCGATGGCGGAGGTCGGATGCGATGGTGGAGGTCAGGTGAGATGGCGGAGGTTGGATGAGAAGGTGGAGGTCAGATGCGATGGTGGAGGTCGGATGCGATGGCGGAGGTCGGATGCGATGGTGGAGGTGGGGTGCAATGGCGGAGGTCGGATGCGATGGCGGAGGTCGGATGCGAAGGTGGAGGAGGCCGTCGGCCGCTCGGGCGGGCGCGTGCAGGGCTGAACCCACAAAGCTTAAACTTCCCTGCACAGTTTGGCAGGGGGACGGGGTGCAGCGAAGCGGGTGCCGCCGCGTGAGCTGTGCCTGCCGTGCTGGTACGGGACGGTCGGCGGATCGTCCCCGGGCCGGCCGTCTCGGGTGTCACCGGGCTGCCGGGCGCTGCCTCCCGCTCCGTTAGCGTCCGCGCCTGCCCTGGCAAACTTGCTGCCAGCAGGAGCTGCCGGGGGGGGAGAGGAATCGTTATTCAGCGCTGGTCCCGGCTCTGCGACCCGGCTCCTTTCGGAGCTGGAGGGAGAAGGGAGCCGGAGCTGAGTCACTCTGTGGCTGTGGGTAGAGTTAAACAACTTTACAGCGCCAAAACACCACAGCCCGGCTCATCCGGTCGGTGCAAACCGCTTCAAAAAGATGGGTATTTGGGGAGAAATATCAATCTCTATTTAACAGCACTTTGGCTTATTAAAATGGAAATAGCTTTGCAAATGTGAATCTCCTTATGCTCCCTGATGCCTTTTGTTCCGGTCCCGCTCCCCGGCAGCTGGCGCAGGGACGGGGGCTCACGGCTCGCTCTTGGCTTCCTGACGGCCGCGCGGCCGGCCTGGCCTCGGCGCCTGCCCCGCACGCCGCGCCGCGGTCGCCCCGAAACCTGCCCAGTGCCACAGGGCTTTGCGACACCCGTGGAAGCCTCTTCCGTCGTTCCAGGCCAAGCCGCTCGGCAGCACGGGGCCGGCTGCGTCTGGTGTTTCCCTCGGTCCGCGCTTCTCCGCGCCGCCGGCTCACGCGGTCCCCGCCGCGGGACGGGTCCCGGGCGGTTTTACTCCGTCGGCAGCGCAGCGGCGTTGTTTGCTCCGTCGGTCCGTCCTCCGGCGCGTCCCCTTGCTGTGGGGTTTTGGTGGTGGATTGGGAGATTTTCCCTTTTGCCCCTGCAGCAGGGCTGTCCCCGCCCAGACGCCCCGAGTTTATCCCAGCCTTTACCCAGGCTCCGGGTGTTTCTCCGCAGCCGCCCAGGTGCGGGACCGGGCAGGGCCAGGAGCCGGGCTGCGTGCTGCGGCCGGGGGGGCTGCTGCGGCCGGGGGGGCTGCTGCGGGGTTTGGGGGGACGGTGTCGCGACAGACGGCGGCTGTGGGAAGAGGCTGCTGGGAGCCTGTGCCTTGGCCCCGTCGGACCACGGGCTGCACCCCCCGCCCCGCAGAGCCCTCCCCGGCGGCACGGCTGGGTTTGGGGACGGCCGGGTCTGGGGCTGCCCATCACCCCACGGCCGCAGCCTGCGCGGAGCGGAGCCCTGGCGTCCCCAGGCTCGGGGGTCCTGGCTGCTCTTTCTGCTTTCGTTTGCTTTTTCATCAGTGCCGCGGGAGCCTGGCCGGGAAGAGCTGAGTCTGGTTTCAGAAGAGCTGGTTTGGGGCCATGCCGGGGCTGCGCAAGGGTGACACTGGGCAGCGGGCTCTGGTGCAGGCAGCAAGGCAGGGCTGGCAGGGCAGGCAGCGCAGGCAGACAGTGCAGGCAGCGCAGGCAGGGCTGGCTCGTCGCTCATGGCAGCTTTCGGAGCAGGACAGATCCCCCTTCGCTGTCGCAGGCGGCAGCTCCGCAGCGCGGTGCCGGGGCGGGGAAGGAGCCGAGCGTGGCGGTGCCGGGCGGGAGGCGGTGGGTGCCCGGCGGAGCGGGGAGCTGGGCTTTGCCCTGCGGTGGGGCTTCTCCAGAGCAAGGCGTCCCGTGTCTCCCGGAGCTGTGCGAAGTGGGGCCAGGCGCGAGACGGCCGGGGCTCCGGCAGCAGAAAGCCTGGCAGGGGAACGCCTGGCGGCTCAGGGCCCTGAGAAGGGACCTGCTCTCCTCCCGCTCTGCCCAGGCCCAAGGGCGGGGGATTCCTGAGCGGAGACACGGAGAAAAAGAAGAATTAATCAAAGCGTGACTGCAAAGTGCTTTAGCTAAAGCGCATTACAGCTAATAAAGCTGAATTAACCAAGGCCACTTTGTCCCTCTAGGGACCCTTGGCCAGGGATTAGCTGCCTGAAACTAACACCCACCTTCAGCTAACCCCACCTTCAGATGATCCCACCTTCAGATAATCCCACCTTCAAATAATCCCACCTGGAGCTAATCCCATCTGATTTCCCTAACCCTAACCCTAACCCGGGACCACGGGGAGGAGGGTGAGCCGTGGCTGCCCGGGGGGCAGGAGCTGGCTGCCGCCCCGGCTGCCGGCAGGACGCTTGTCCCTGCAGCCCCGGGGTCCCTCCGCCATCAGAGCTGGAGCCCAGCCCTGGGTGACGGGCCCGGCTTTGCCGTGGGCTGCAGCCGGTGGCAGGGCTGGGGGCTCCTCGGTAGCTGGCAGCTGGCGGAGGTAGCGCGCACCTTGCTCTGCAGGAGGAGGAGGAGGACGAGGAGGAGGAGGAGGAGAGATGTCGCACCAGAGAGCAGCAGGTCCCTGACCTGACCCTGCGCGGGGCAGAAACCCGCATCTCCCGCAGCAGCAGCACCGCTGCCAGCAGGAACGGTGCCGTTCGCCCAGCCAGCCCCGGCACCAGCCCCAGCCTGATGTGCTCTCCGTCTGAGCAGGAACACACCCCAGGGTGCTGGGGACATCTCCGTCCTTCCCACGAGCCTGCGGGCGCCGTTCGGCAGCCGTGTCTGTAGTCACCCCGTGCTGCCTGTGAGGCAGATGGGATGGGATGGGGTGGGATGGGATGGGATGGGATGGGATGGGATGGACACCATCTGATGGCTTCCCTGCCTGGACCCTGCCTGGACCCTGCCTGGACCCACTGCGCCAGCCGGGGCCGCACGCCCGGCGTCTCCTGCAAAGCTGGAGAGCAACCTCAGAGCCGCTGCCGCTGGACGCGTGGCACGAAACCAGCGTCCTCGCCGCGCTCTGGAAGCAGCGCAGGGCAGGGGGCTGTAACCCGGCAGGGGCTTCCCAGAAAACGCTCCAAGGACTCATTTTGAGTTCGGCGAATTCAGCGCTGAGTCTGCACCAAAGCACCCTATCCATCTTCAGATGTTTGTCCTTCCTCCCGTCCGCTGCATTCCTGCAGCGAGCCGCTGAGCCCGGCACATCCCCACGCTGGCTCGGCTTAACCCCTCGGCTGCTGCAGCTCCTCCGCCTCGGCACGCGGCGCTCCCGGCTCGTCTCGGCTCGTTAATCCACATCCCAGCGCTGGGAACCGGGCCCGGCCGTGCTCGTGCCCCCGGCTGCGCAGTGCTCGGCGTTCTCTACGCCCAGCTCCTCCCCAGTCTCCAGCCCAGGAGGGTCTGGAGCCGCGCGAGCCGTGCCAGCGTGCGCATAGCAGCGGCGCGGTGCGACGCGGGGTGCTGGGCGCAGGCTCTGCGGGGGTGCCGGCGTCCCGCTGCGGGGCCGCGCTCCCCACCAGCCACTTCCCTCCCGCAGGACGCCGGGTCGCTGGACGCGGCCGTGCAGAGTGCCCTCCAGGCCCTCTACCCCCCCTTCGAAGCCACGGCCCCCACCGTCCTGGGCCAGGTGTTCCGGCTGCTGGAGACGCGCTACCAGGGGGATGGGCTCTGCTGCCTGCTCCGCTTCCTCGTCCCGGCCAAGCGCCTCTTCGAGCACGTGCGGCAGGCCGCCTGCGTAAGCCCGCGCGTCCCCACGGGGCCGTTTGCCTGAGCATGCGATGCCTGCACAGCCGTGCCCTGCGCCGGGCTGCAGGCGCCTGCTCTGTCCCCGCCCTGTCCCCATCCCCTCCCCGCAGAGGGGCCCGCGGTCTGCCCGGCTCCCCGGCACGGCGTCGGCACAGAGCCCGGCACGTGTGGCCCCACCATAAGGGCAGGGGACACCCGGGTCACCTTGTCTCGCTTCTGGAGAGGCTCCAGGGGGGGTTTCACAGAATGACAGAACGTTCGGGGCTGGAAGGGCCCTCTGTGGGTCACCCAGCCCAACCCCCTGCCCAAGCAGGGTCACCCAGAGCAGGGGGCACAGCACCGCGGCCAGGCGGGGCTGGAATATCTCCAGAGAAGGAGACTCCACAGCCTCCCTGGGCAGCCTGGCCCAGGGCTCCGGCACCCTCAGACGTCACCCGTTTCCTCTCTGTTAGCACGGGGGGAGCATGCAGCACCCCGGGAACGGCCACGGGCTTGGGGTGGGCGTGCAGGACCCTGCTCTGGCTCAGCCCAGGGACATCCCGTCGAGTCACCAGGCTCTTCAGTCCCCGCTGCGGGAAGCGCAGAGCCGGGCAGCAAGAGCGTGCGGGGCGGCCGGGAGGGTACGGAGCCGGCGGGGGCTCTCGCTCATGCGCTGTGTTCTTCCTCCTCCCAGGCTCCCTACTTCAACCGCATCTTCCTCCACGAAGGCTGGCCCTTGTGTCTGCACGAGAAAGTGGTCGTCCACCTCGCGCCGCTCAACCCCCTCCTGCTGCGCCCCGGGGACTTCTACCTGCAAGCGGAGCCGTGCGAGGAGCGCGCGGCGCGCGTCACCGTCAAGCACCTCTCGGCCGACCTGCGCGCGGTGGAGGAGACGCCGGTCCCCGAGGCCGCCTACGCACTGCTCTTCACCAGCGAGTGGCTGGAGGAGGTCAACGGCGGCCGGGCCGGGGCCCCGCTGCGCACCTGCCTGGTGGCCACCGAGAGCGGCATCGCCGCGCTGCCGTGGAGCAGGATCGCCACGCCGGAGTTCATCGACGAGCCCGGGGCCGGAGCCGACGCCGCGCCCGTGGGTGCCCCACACGGCCCCGCTGCTGAACCCGCGGCCGAGCCGGCAGCGCCCGGCGTGCCCGCGCCCCGCAGCACCGTCCCGGCGCCCTACGGCAACGTCGCAGGCACCGTCCCCGGCTGCACCGTCGCCTCTCGGAAGCTGAGCCGGGGAAGATACCCGGGACTGATCAAGGTGGACCAGGCTGGGCTGCGGCAGAAGCCGGCCGCGCTGGCCATGCCCAGCCTCTGCGGGATCGTCGGCCAGGACGTGGAGGGGGAGTACGTGGACCTGCTGGAGCTCTCCCCGGAGCAGCTGGACCTCCTGGCCGGGTCCCTGCCGCCCGCCCGGGGGGCCGGGGCTGAGGCGACGCTCCCCTGGACGAGCGGGGGGCCCGGGGCAGCTGCCTGGCCCTGCGGGGGGGCTCTGAGCTTGGAGGGGGGTCCCTGCACCCCGTGCCTGGGGAGGAAGCCGAGCCAGGAGCCAGGACCGCATGGCCCACGGTGCCGCCACCGCGAGTCCTACCTGGCCGCGCTGCAGAACCCGGTGAGCTTCGGCCCCGGGCTGATGGCAGCCATCCTGGAGGAGCCGGACGGCCCCAGCCCCGAGCCACCCCCCGCCACCCCCCGGGAGACCCCCACGCAGCACGGGACGGGGGCTGGCAGCCCCACGCTCCTCGCCCGCCGTCCCCGCCGAGCGGGTCCTGGGGCGCAGGCGGAGGCGTTGGGGCGGCAGGGCAGCCCCCCGCTCCCCCCGGGCTCCAGCCACAAGTTCTCCTTCCTGAAGGGCCCGCGGCTCGCAGCGGCCCCCGGGGACGAAAGAGCCACCGGCCAGCACGAAGGGGCCTGGAAGAAGATGGCTGCCATCTACTCGCCCAGGCTGGGCAGAGCCAAGGCGGCCGGGAAAGGTACGGTCGGAGCGGGGCTGCCGCGCCTGCTGGGCTCTGCGGGGTTTTTGCGTTTCTGTGCCCGGGCGCACGCCGCCAGCGTCTCTCTCCTCTGTCCCCACGGCAGGAACGGATGCGGCAGCCGCCGCCGCCGCAGAGGAACGCGCCCTGGAAAGCAGCGGCTGCAAGCACGGCCCCTCCGTGCCTGGCACCCGCATGCCTGGCCGGGAGCCGCCAGCCTGGCAGGACCTGCACCCCGGGCTGCTGCGCGCGGGCATCGTGTGCCTGCCAGGTACCCCGGCCCGCGAGACCCTCGGGGGGATGTCGGGGAGGCTCCGGAGGGGAAACGCCGTGCTGCTGGCGGGGGTTTTCTGGAGGAAGGTTTCAGAGCTTTGCTGGAGGCCAGAAAGCCCCCAAGCAGAAAATTTCCTTTCAGCTGGGTGAAAAAAATGAAAACCATAAGAAGGAGCAGTCTGCGGCGAGCAGCTGCCCCGGCTCCCAGCTGCACCAAGCCCTCCCACTCCATTCCTCACCAGTGAAGCCGTTCAGCTTTTCGCTGCCAAACACGAAACATTTGGCTTCTTCCTTTTCCCAAGAGCTGAAAAACAGCGACAAAACCCATCTTTTTTTCAGGAAAAAAACGTCCCCAGCAGCTCTGCCCTGGCATTTCCAGGGCCAGCGTTGGTGCCGAGAGCCCTCGTGGGCTGGCGCTGCCCCTCCGGAGGGGTCGGGGGGCTGCGTCGGGTGGCACCGGGTGGCACTGGGTGGACACTGGCCACCCCAGCTGCCCAGTGCTCACCCAGGCTGAGCCCCCACGCCGGGCTGGGGCAGAGCCTGTGCCCCGGCAGCCGTCCCTTCTGGCCAGCGCGGCCAGGCTGGTGGGGACCCCAGCCCCGCAGGGTTTCCCCGCGGTGGGCTCCGCAGCCGGCGGGTGCGTGGCCGGGCGGCTGCCGGAGGGTTCGTTCTCCCCTTCCCGCAGGGAGCTCGGACCGGCTGGGCAGGGCCCTGCTCCAGGTGAGGACCGGCGGCAGCGCCTGGGGGGCTGCGTGGTGCTCGGCCGCCGAGCTGGCGAGGCTCATCCTCTACCTCTGCTCCCTCCCCAGGTGAGTGCCAGGAGGACCTGCCAGGGACCCCCCTCGGCTAATTCCCAGCTCAGGGGTCCCGGGGGGGCCCTGGGCCAAGCCGGGATGGGTGCCCAGCATCCCGCGCACGCTGCTTTGGGTGGGTCCCACACGGTCCCCACCGTGTCCCCAGTCCTGCGCCGTGCCTCTGCCGGCGGCGCGTGTTTCCGAAGGGCTCGTGCTGCCCTCGGCCGGGGTCCCACCGACACGAGCCCCTCGCCGGCGGCTGCCGGTTCCTGGCTGCCCTCACCCTGCTGCCAGGCACGGAGCCACGGGAGGGGGCTTCGAGGGGGGCTTCGAGGGGGTCTGCCCAAGGGGAGGGACCCCCGCGCCGTGGGTTGCGTCTCGCCGTGCCGTCCGCCTGCTGCTCACTGCGTTCCCCCGGCCAGGCGCGAAGCGGAGCACGGCGGGCTGACGGTCGTGGTGGACGCCAGGAAGCAGCCCCCCGCTCCCGTCCTCTTCTCGGCCCTCCGCTCTGTCCAGGTACGCCGGGCGCCGCGTGCCTGCGCCACGGAGGTGCCGGGGGGGCCCTGCCCAGCAGCAGGTGCTGCCGCCCGCGGGGGTCCCGCAGAGCCTCCCCTGCACCCGCCGCGCGGTGCCATCCCCTGCCCGGCAGCAGCTCCTCTGGCAGCCCCGGCACTGCTCTGCCTGGGGCCGCGGCTTTTACCCGGCTCGCAGAGTTTACGCGTGAGCGTGACGGTGCGGCTTCGCCCAGGCAGCCCTCGGCTGCGCTGCATCGCACTGATCTGGAACCCCCCGTCCCCTCGCGGCTTCCTGCGCGGGGCCAGTCCTGGCTCCTGGCTCCCTGCAGGGCTGGCAGTGCTCACACTGCCACGCTGCGCCCCAAGCTGCTGGCGAATCTCGGGTTTCTGAGCGCGTCTGCAGCGGCGCAGACTGTCCCCCAGCACGGCGCAAACACCCCCTTTCCCCCAGCCCCCAGCCCCCAGCCCGCGCTCGCAGCCGGCGCTTGGGTCTCTCCAGCTCCTCGAGTGCCGGCCATGAGCCACCGGCACTTTGGGACCGAAGGTCCCTTCCCAGCCCCGCAGGAGCTGTCCTTGTCCCCGCTATCGCCCGGCACCGCCGCGTGGCCCCAGCCCCTGCAGCATCCCGCCAGCCAGCCCACCTGGAAACCAGCTCCGCAGTGTCCATGTGTCCTGCTGGCAGGGTGTCCGTGCCCACGCCGAGGCAGTGCCACTGACGTGCCCCGCGCTGTCCTGGGGGGCTGTGGGTCCTCCCCACCGCAGCGCCCTGCAGCCACCCCGATAACTCCGGTGCCGAGCCCAGTGCTTCCCATGCGGAGAGGCGTCGCTGGTGCGAGCGAAGGGGTTTGCTCACCAGGCTCTGTCCGTGGGTCCTTCTGCCAGGGAGCTGGAGGATGGGGACGGGGTTATGGCCTCAGCGACCCAGCTCCGCTTCCCGTGCCGGCGAGCCCTGGCTTTGCAGTGAGCCTGGGACAACCGAGCCCGGGCACCGCCGGGTCAGCCGGGGCTGCGCCGTGGGCTGCGCCGTGCTGACTCCCCTGCTTCCCGCAGAGCGTCTCGCCGGGCTGCATCCACACCGTGCTGCTGCTGGCCGAGAAGGAGCTGGTCACCCACCGCGAGAGGCTGCCCGGGCTGCAGGTGAGCCTGTCCTTGTCCCTGTCCCCACGTTGTCTCCCGTGGGAAGAGCAGAGCCAGGGTGAAAGGAGCCTCCCGCCCTGGGGACCCTCCATCCCCTCACCGGGACCCCCCAGCTCCCCTGCTCGGGGACCCCGGGCAGGGCAGCACCTCGCCGGGGCAGGGCCCCCGCGCCGGTGCAGCGTGAGGCCGCGCTGGGACGGGCCACGCTGGGCTGCGGCGGCGGGCGAGAGCTGCCCCGGGCAGCCAGGCGCTTCCCCCGTCCCCTCCGGCAGCCCGGCACAGGCACCGGGGTAATAAATCCAGACTTCAGAGGGTCTGTTGTTCTTTCAGCGCTGCTCAGATTAATTAATGTGAAATATTAATGAGCTGGGTCCCCTAGCTTGGCTGTCGTGGCAGATCATGGCAGTCCCGGTGATCTCCCGTGCATTCAGACTCCGCGGGGCCGCCGGGAGAAGTTCCGGCTCAGCCTTGCCGGCACGCAGCGCTCCTGGGGCTGCCACGCCACGTGGGTTAACGGGCCGGGGTCCTTCGGGCAGGAGGGGGTTGTGTTTCTGGGGATGTGTCCGGGAGCGCCGGGGCCCGGTCCCGCGGCGCTCGCGAGCCCCGTGCCCCGCAGGTGGAGACCCTGGCGTCGCTGAAGGCCCTGGGCCGCTTCGTCGACAGCTCGCAGCTGACCGAGGAGCTGGACGGTGCCTTCCCCTACTGCCACAGCGAGTGGGTTGAGTTCTTCCAGGTGTCTGTTACCACGCCGTTAGCCATCGCCTCACCTCCCCGCGGTGCCCCCCGTCCCCACCACACCTTCTGTGTCTCAGACATCCCTGGAAAAGCGACGGGAAAGCCCAGGAGAGGGGAAGGGAAAGGAAAGCTCAGAGCCCAGCAGGGCAACCCCCTCCTGCCTGCTGCTGAGTGCCCCCGCCTCGAACCACCCATCCACCTCCACGCTCCCTTCCTCCTCGGCTTGAACCCGGTGCCCCACGGTCCTCCCTGCTCTGGCCTGGCACCGCTCCTCCTCCTCATCCTCCTCATCCTCCTCCTCCTCGCGGGCCCCGCTGCCTGCCCGGCCCCGCTGACCCGCTGCGTCTCCCACCCGCAGAGGCTGCACCCCTTCACGGCCGGCCTCAGGCGGGCGTCGGAGCTGCTGCAGAGCTGCATCCGGGAGCTGCGGAGCGCCGACGCGCTGGCGGGGACGCAGGTAGCGGGGCCGTGGCACCGCGCGTCGCTGGGCTTTCCGCAGAGCTCGTCTGCACCCTGCGACGTTTCGCCCCGCGTCCCCAGAGCTCGGTGTGGGGTCTCGGGGCTGCCCCCCGCCCCCTTCGCTCATCCCTGGGGTGCAGCCCCCGCTGAGACGCGTGTCTGACCCTCCGTCCGCAGGATGCGGCCGTGTGCATCGGGCGGCACCAGGAGCTGATGCGGAGAGTGCTGAGCGACGCGCAGCTGGTGTGCGTGCAGCGCGAGGCGGGCGCCGTGCTGGCGCGGCTGCGCAGGGAGGCCGCCCGGCTCCGCGCCTCGGCCGACGTCAGGTAGGAAGGGGGGCTTCACAGGGGTGCCAACGCCGGGGACCCCCGGCCTCCTCCAACAGAGCCACCCCCCAGCGACAGCGCGGTCCCCACCAGCTGCTCTCCAGCACGCCCCAGAGCTGGCACCGTGCTCCCTCCCGCCCCGCAAAACCCTCCGAGCCTGGAGCTCGCGTCCCGCCAGCCCTTTGCAGGATCTCCCGGAGGAGGCGCGGGGCCCTGGAGGGTCTCCTGCCCCGCGGCCGCTCGGCCGGGCCTGCAGCGAGCCCTCGGGGCTGGTCGGACGCAAAGCCACTAGATGGGGCCAAGCCGCGGCGGTGCCGCGCTCGTCCGGCGGTGCCGATGGACTCGTCCGGCGATGATGCACTCGTCTGGCAACCCTGCACTCGTCCGGCGGTGCCGCGCTGCTCCGGCGATGATGATGTGACGATGCACTCGTCTGGTGATGCCGTGCTCCTCCGATGATGATGCACTCATCCAGCGATGCCACACTGCTCTGGCGATGCCGATGCACTCATCCGGCGATGCCGCGCTCCTCCAGCGACGTTGCACTCGCCCGGCGATGCGCGCTCGCCCTGCGGTCCATGCCCACACACAGCCCTCATCCCACTGCTCCCTGCTGCTCCCGTCCCTCGGCTGGGCCGGGCCACGCCGACAGCCAGCGCTTTCCAGTCCCGCGTTCCCCGACGTCCCCCTTGCTCCGTGGGACGGGGAGGTGCCGGGGCACGTGCAGGGCCAGGCTGCTCCCCTGCAGCACGCCCGGCGTGTGGGGCCTGGAGCCCGCTGCCCTCATGTCTGGGTGGGCTCTGGGGGTGCACGAGGGAGGTCCATGGTCGGCTCCTGACCCGGGCACGTGCTGGGCTCACGCCAGCCACGCGTGCTGGGTCGTTGCCCATCCGCTCCCTCCGCTCCGGGCTGCCCACGCTGCCAGGGAGCTGCCCCGTCCAGAAGCCCCTGCCCAGCCGGGGGCTGCGGGAGCGGCCGGCAGCTCGCCCGGCGCTGACGCCCCGATGCTTGCCCACCCCAGGAGCAGCATGGAGTCGGCCGAGGGGCTGTACAGCCAGCTGGAGGGAGAGCTGCACGACCTGGTGTCGCAGTCCAACCGCTGCCTGCAGCGCCTGGAGTTCCTCCGAAAGGTCCGGGAGCTCGAGGCCGAGCTGGGCGAGGTGAGTTGGGCGTCCCGGGGGTGCTGCTCGGGGCGCAGCGAGGCGGAATCGTCCTCGGCGGTGTCCCCAAGGCTGAGCATTTTGGGCGCGTTTCCTCGGTTTTTGATGATGAAGGAAGCACGGAGAATCGCAGGATTGCCTGAGCTTTGATTTTCACGACGCGGCGACCGTGCGTAGCCGCGCCCGGGACGGGAAGCCGCACGCGGGAAGGAAAGGGAGGTGCTGCGGAAGCGCGGCCGGTCCCGCTGACCCCCGGCCCCTGGCTGCCAAGAAAGCCAATGGGATCCTGGGGTGCATCAAGAAGAGTGTGGCCAGCAGGATGAGGGAGGTTCTCCTTCCCCTCTACACTGCCCTGGTGAGGCCTCATCTGGAGTACTGTGTCCAGTGCTGGGCTCCCCAGTTCAAGAAAGATGAGGAGCTACTGGAGAGAGTCCAGAGGAGGGCTACGAGGATGAGGAGGGGACTGGAGCATCTCCCCTACGAGGAGAGGTTGAGGGAGCTGGGCTTGTTCAGCCTGAAGAAGAGAAGGCTGCGAGGGAACCTTATAAATGCCTACAAATATCTGCAGGGTGGGTGTCAGGAGGATGGGGCCAAACTCTTTTCAGTGGTGCCCAGTGACAGGACAAGGGGCAATGGGCACAAACTGAGGCAAAGGAAGTTCCATCTGAACATGAGGAAGAACTTCTTCCCTCTGAGGGTGACGGAGCCCTGGCCCAGGCTGCCCAGGGAGGTTGTGGAGTCTCCTTCTCTGGAGATATTCAAGACCCGCCTGGACAAGGTCCTGTGCAGCCTGCTCTGGGTGACCCTGCTTCGGCAGGGGGGTTGGACTAGATGACCCACAGAGGTCCCTTCCAACCCCTACTATTCTGTGATTCTGTGATTCTCTTGCAGCTCGGGCGCTGGCTGGACGGGGAGGCAGCGGCACGGCTGCGGGAGCTGGGCGCCGAGGAGTGGAGCCCCGACGACGCCCCGGGCTCCGACGAGCAGTTCAGCGAGTTCCTCGTGCAGGCAGCAGTATGTTCGGAGGGGGCTTTGCTGTAACACGCGTCCCGGGGGGGGCATTGCCAGCAGCGCTGCTCGGGGGCTCCGGCCCCTGCCTGGCGCGGCAGAGGCTGAAAACACCGAGTTAGGAAAGTTCGAGCATCCTTACAAAGCTGGATACAATCAGCCCAAATCTCCTGGGTTTGGAACGAGGCTTCTGTGCCAAACTTGGTGTCCCCGGGCTGGCTGCTCGCAGCCCTGCTCCGCTGAGGGGACGGCTGTGCCGCTCCCTGCGGCGCGTTGGGCTGGGGCGGCCGTTCCCGGCCCCTCCTGCACCCCATCCTTCGCAGCCCTGTCCTCCCGCATGGCCTGGACGTCCGTCAGACAACGAACAGTGGGGGACGAGGGCTTGTTCCTCCTGTTCCCCGGACGTGGAGGTCCTTCATTCAGTGCAGGCGCGGAGGGCAAGGTGGCCGAGGTGCGGAGCATCCCCGCTCTGGTCCTTCCGCCTTGCCCAGCAGCGTTTCCCGTGTGGCCCTGACGGCGATGCCGATGCCGAGCGCTGCCCCGCGGCGAGGCTCTCCGTGCCCACGCGTCCCAGCGCGGTGGCTCAGCGCCGTTCCCCCAGCACGGAGCCTGTTCCTCGCTGCCGTCCCTGCAGGCTCAGCACCAGCGCGGCCTGGCCCTGTGCCGGGAGGCGGCGGAGCTCCGCGACGCGGCGTTCCCCGAGGCAGACCCCTTCCACGCCGCTGCGGCCCTTTTCCGGACGAAGCTGCGGAGCTTCTGCAGGGAGGTGCAGCGGCGGCAGGCGGAGCGGGAGCTGCGGTGGGAGCTCGGCCGGTTCTGCAGCAAGGTGGGTGCGCGGGCTCTGCTCCCGCCGGACCCGGCGCCTCTGGGCAGCCATGAAAGCAGCCGCTTTCTCTTCCAGATCGCAGGGCTGGAGCGGGACTGCGGGCAGTGCCCAGCCCGGGCGAGGCACGGCGAGGGCCGGGCGCTGCAGTGCCTGCAGAGCTCCTTCCAGAAGCTGTCGGTGGAGCTGGCCCTGGAGAAGCTGCAGGAGATGAAGGCTCAGGTGCACAGGATGCAGAGCAGCCAGGGGCCGGCAGCCTGGACCGAGGCACGGGACAGGTACCGGGAGACCCGGCAGATCCTGGAGGAGATGCTGGCAGAGCTGCAGGAGGCCTGGGGAGCACAAGCCGACGGGCAGGGAGACGCCGTCGGCTCCCCCGGCTCGGGCTCTGCAGCCCCTCGCAAGGAAGCCCCAGCCTGCGAAGCAACCACCAGCCCCGAGCCAGTGGTGTCGGGGGGCCGGGGGGCGGCGGAGCAGCCGGAGCCCAGCGCCCGGGGGCTGGGACAGCCCCGCGCCGGCAGCGTTCCTGGCCCCGCGCTGGGTGTGGAGCCGTGCTCCCCGCAGCCCCGCTGCCGGCCGGGGCCGGAGGGCGACCGTGCCTTTCCCCCCCACGTCTCTGCAGACGCCTCCCCCCCAGACCCCGAGAGCGGATGCTGCCTGGGAGCCGCAGGACACCTCGCCCAGGCGCGCAGCCAGCCCCTTCGCCGCCGTGCCTTCACCCTGCCTGCCCAGGCGCGTTGGCCGGGCGCGGAGCCGTCGTCCCCCACCGCTGTGCCCCACGGGACTGTCTCACCCCCCAGCACAGCAGATCCGCCTGCGGAAAGGCAGGCAGAAGCCACCCAGTACTTCCAGGTTTCCAGCCAGAGCAGCTTCTCCTCTGAAGACTCGGACTCGCAGAACTCCACTGAAGAAGCCCCAGCAGCGAGCCTGGCTTTGCCCTGGGACCTCCAGAGTCCCAGAGCACCTTGCCCCTCCAAAAAGCCCCCCCACATTGTTTACCTGGAGAACCACCACACCGACAGTCCAGCTAATGCAAATGCTGAGTAAAACCAGTCCCTTCCAGCTGGGACTGTTTCTGTCCGGTCGTGGAGGTCTCCGTCACCACCTGGATGGGGCGTCCTGTGCTCGGAGCTGGGATGCTGGGGCCATTGCCCAGCCCTCGGTCCCGAGTCCTGCAGTCCCCTGTACTTAGCCCCCACCGGCTGTGGAGCAGCAGTAACCCCCTCACCAGCCTCACAAAGCTTGTTAATAATCTGCTAGGTGTGTAGCAGCCCTCGCGTGAAGTGCCTTTGCCCCTCCAAGCGCCAGGTTTGCCTCGGGACAGCGGTCAGGGTTCCCTGCAGCCGGCAGCCGTGCTCCGAGCATCCCATGGGAGCGCAAACCCGTGCCGAGGCGTTGCTGCCCGACAGCCCCACGGTGCAGCCCCTCTGTGGGGGAATTTACCGTCCCCTGCGCTGCTGCGGCAGCCCTGGCCGAGGGCAGGGATGGGCGTTCTGTTTGCATCATGCGCTCGTTAACATGGAACTAACGTTATTAATGTTAATAAACCTGAAGGGAAGTGCCCGGCGTGGTCCTCGTGGAAGGAAAAGCCATGTCCTGCGCAGAGCCCGGCTCCCGGCCGCTGCCCCAGCCTGGTGCCACCCGGCAGCCGGTGCCACCGCGAGAGCCGGCCGTGCCAGCCCGGCTCTCCAGCCCACCGCCAGCGTCTTGGCCGGGCGGCCCGGCTCGGGCGGCTGCTGGCGGGTCCCTGCTGTGCCCTGCCCCGCTGGCCCCGCTGCCCTTGGCAGGAGGAGCCCCTCGCCCTTTGCCAGGGTTCAAAGCGATGCCTCCGCCTCCAGCTCTCGCCCCCCTCCTGTCCCCTGCACGGTGCGTGGGCCGGGGTGCTGTCATCGCGCCCAGCCTCCCCGCTCGCTGGGAACGCGCCGTCCCCAAAGCTCGGGGCTCCGGCTCAGCGGGGTGCGGCCTCGCCGACCGCCGTCCGACACAGCCTGGGGTCCCCGGGGTCCCGACCCCATGGCCACGTCCTGCCGAGCTGCACCACCTGCCCGGGCACCCGGGAGTGGGCGAAGCCGGGGGACGGGCGCGGGGGCCAGGGTGCTGTGCCGCCCACCACCCAGGCAGCCACGTCATGAGCTCATCCCGAGACAGCGCAGAAAAAGCAACATCTCACGTAGGAGCCGTTCCAGAACACTGTCCTCCTCCCAGCCACGGCGCGGTCACGGCCCCGACGCTGCGCCGCAGCAGCGGGCACCTGCCCGTCGCGGGGTGGGTGGGCATCACCCCTACCCCCGCAGCCTGGAGATCCCCAACCCAAGCCCCGCTGAGCTCGGCTCTGGAGGCCGCAGGCTTGGCCGACCCCCGCGGCGCTGCGCTGTGCCTGCCCCAGTCATTAACGTCAGCGTTAACGAAGACGGATCCCAGCCGGCTCCCCGGGACCTCCTGCTCATCACTGCTCCCACTCCTGCCCGCTCTTTAATTCTCCTACAACTCCTTTAAGCTTCAACTCCCCCCGCTCAGACGCGGATTTCCCTCGCAGCGCTTCTGTCAGTGCTTCACCGAAATCCTGACAGCTGAGTCCGTCCCGTTCCTTCGGCTTAAAAGTAATTCTCAGACGCCGGGGGAGGTGTGCACGGCCCACCCCGCGTGCACCCAGCCAGCCCTGCTCCATTCCCCGACCAGCCCCACGTCCTGGATGTCACAGAGGTCACCGCAGCCAGGACGCTCCTCCTGCCTCTGCACGTTACGGAATCTGCCCGTGCCCAACCGCCTGGCCCTGCGCCGAGTTCAAAGGGCTCCAGGGATCCCCTCGCTGCGGAGCTGATGTGGCACGTAAATCCGGAGAAGGAGCAGACGGACGCGCCTCCCCCTGCCCCGACGTCCCCGCGAGCCACCCGGGGCTGGCTGTCCCCGTGCCAGCCAGCCAAGCGTGCCTGCTCCCCGTCCCCGTGCCAGCTCCATGTCCCCGTGCCTGCTCCCCGTCCCCATGCCTGCTCCCCGTCCCCGTGCCTGCTCCCCATCCCCGTGCCAGCTCCATGTCCCCATGCCAGCTCCATGTCCCTGTCCCTGCTCCCCATCCCCGTGCCGTCCAGCCGAGCGCATCTGCTCCCCGGCCACACACTCGTGGCTGCCAAAAGCCGTGCCTGCCTGGACGGTGCCCAGCTCGTTGCGAGAGCCAGAGATCTCTTCTACCTCCAAAAGCATTTAAGTCCGGCCTGACAGGTCCCTCGCTGGGTTTTCTGCTCTGCCAGCGGCTGATTTGTTGTATCACCCCGGTACGCACTCGCTCCGCAGCACCCCCTCCAAATTCCTCTTTGGACACCGAGCTGCCTGCGCCAGCCCAGCCGGCATCGACGCGAGCGCAGGGCCCGCTCCCCGCCGCCCCTGCTTGCTCACCATGCCCAGGAGAGCAGTAAATAGATATTAAAAACAAACTGCTGTGTAAATTGAACAAGAGCAAGGAAGGAGGATGGGAATATTATAACTGAATTAATATTGCGTGGAAGCGCTTGGGTGATGCCATCGTTGCGTGTAAACCCCTCGCTGCTGCGGGGTCACGGGATAAGCATCTCCCGTCTGCAGCTGCGGCCACTTTTTGTCGCTCCGCGACGCTCCCGGAGTCTCAGCACTGCCAGGCTGCCAACAGACAAAGGTGCTCATCAAAGCTTTTGTCATTTTTGGGATTGATTGTTCTAATTAACTCTGGGAGCCGCGCAGCCCGGCTGTGGACAGATAGCTGCTGTGCACGGGGTGCAGACGGACTGGGAGCTCGTTTATCCCATCATAGAATTCAAGAGATGAAATCTCTCTGGCGGCCACGCGTAAAACTCCGTACTGATTCCGAAGAGCTTTGCCTCTTCACAGGAAGATCACCTCCCGTGCCACAGAGATGTTTTATGCTTTGCCGCCGTCCCGCGCCGTCTCCAGTGGTGACACGAGGTCAGAGCTGAAGTGACCCAAATCTGCGAAGGGTGGAAGTGGCAGGGACCAAGCCTTGGGCTTCACCGCCCCACGTTGGGAAGGTCTCTACTCAGCGGGGCAAGCAACGTCTATTTTAGCTTCCACACTGAAATGAAAGAGGTGCTCGCCATTTTTCATCTATTTTACCTGTGCTTAAAAAGCCAGTTTCCTGGGACCCCTTTGAAAAGGCACTCCAACCCGCGCTGCTGCTCTTCATCATCACCACACACGGAGCAAAGCCAGTTTCTGCGTCTCAGCATCCCATAACCTTGCCCGGAGAGGTTTCGGCACCCAGGCTGCGCAGGGGAGCACCCCGATCCCCGCGGGCTGCCGGGCTCTGTGGATCCAGCCCTCGCTCTGACCCCGACGGCGGGGTCTCGGCCCCGGGGCGGGCTGCCCCAGCGGCTGGAGAGCCGGGGGGACATCCAG
The DNA here is from genome assembly GCF_030867145.1 of Opisthocomus hoazin. NCBI lineage: Eukaryota > Metazoa > Chordata > Aves > Opisthocomiformes > Opisthocomidae > Opisthocomus > Opisthocomus hoazin. The sequence continues at coordinate 19,275,972 of NC_134431.1, forward strand.
GAGGACCTGGACGTGGGGTTTAAGAAATGAACTCGGGCACAGCAAACGCCTGGAGGCTGGGAGAGAGAGAGGAGTCGAGAGGAGACCGAGAGGCCCCAACCCCGCCGCGGGGCCACAGCGAGCCCCTCTTTTGCTGCACGTCAAGATGGGGATCCGAGGGCATCAAGCCAGGGCCGGGGCAAACCCAGCGAGCTGGGGGCATTTTCTAAATTGCCATTTTTGAGCAGCAGCAGCAGCAGCACCAGCAGCAGCACCAGCACCAGCACCAGCACCAGCAGCCATGATAGGGATGCCTGCAGCGTGGGTCTGAGCTTCCCCACCTTAACGTCCCAATTCCTCAATAAAAGGCTGGGGAGAATCAGGGAAGAAATTACTGACATGAATAATAAATGCTTCACAGCTGTGACACCATTCCCCGCCCGCTCTGAGCACCCGGCCAGGGGCTCCGGCGGGGGCCGGGGGCTCCCGAGGCCGCAGGGACCTCTGAGCCGGGGGGGTCTGCGTCGCTCGAGCCCGCGCGGCGTGGGAGAGCCGAGGCGGTGGGATGCCCGAGCAGCCGGCAGCCCCGGGCGGGAAGATGCTGCCATCGATCCGCTCGCCTCTGGCCCGGCGGGAAGAGCCTTTTTCTCCCTCCTCCACTGCCTTCCTTGGCTAGGAAAAAGTTGGGACCTCTTAATTTTAGTTTTTAGGTTAGAGGCAATAGCACTTCCGATGGAGAAACAGAACCGTCTTCCAAAAGAGATGGAATCAGATCCTTCTGAATAAAGCAAACAATGGCTTTCCTGTTTTGTTTCGTGTTTTTTCCAAAAGGAAAAAAAAAAGAGATATTTTGCAAACCCTGAGATGAACTGATAAGAGCAGGGAGAACCTCCAGCCCCTCGCTGGAGGGTGAATCGTTTCCTCGGAGGAGATCTGTGCTCCGGGCTGCCCTCAGCCCCCACAGCTGGGTGGGCGCAGCTGGATGCCTCCTGCCAAAAAGTGTTTTTGCAACATTCTGCAAAAATTTTCTTATCTCCGCTGATCCTTCAGTGCGTGATTTATGACTCCGAGTCCGACCAATTAAGCTATAACCTTTCCAGAAAGGCAAGTGCAGGAGTTAATCAACGTCTCTTTCCCACCCATGAAATGGCAAAATCATTTGTCACCGGCGTCCGGCGGGGCCGGGCTGGCGGGGGTCCGGCCGTGCCGGGGCGTGGGGCAGCCCAGCAAGGGGGGGAGCTCCCGCAGGGCCCGGGGAAACACGATTCTCTGAAGGAGAAAAGCTAATAAATGTCAGATGCCGAAGAAGATGAAACCAGCCTGGGGACAGACGTGGGCCATGGGTCAGGCCAGGACGCCAGGGCGGGGGGGGCTGCCCCCCTCTTCCCGGGGCAGCTCTCGGGAGCAGCCGTCCCCCCGCAGCACCTCGCTCCCCGCTCCGGCGCAGCACCCGGCACCCGCGTCGGCACCGAGCAGGGAGCTGCGGCCGAGCTCGACAGCTGCGCTCTTGCTCTTCCTCCTCCTCCTCCTCCTCGCTCCCACCAAGCCTGGCCCAGCAGACCGCGGGGCAGGAGGGACACTGAGTTGTCAGCCACAGCGAGGTGGAGGGAAGGGGGAGGAAGAAACGGGCAGGGCAAGAGGCACCGGGGCTCGGCAGCTCCCAGCCAGAGCCGTGGCCGTGCCCTGGTCCCAGCAAGGAGGGACGCAGGGGCGATGGGGGGACGCAGGGGCGATGGGGGGACGCAGGGGCGATGGGCAGGGCAACGGCGCAGGGACAGCTGCGAGTGGGACAACACCAACCCCCGGACGGGACCCCAGCAGCTCCGGTGCCAGCGGAGCTGCCGTGGGGCTGTTCCCGTCACGGCAGCCCCCGGCGTTCGGCTCAGCCGCCGACAGGTTCGCAGCGTGGGACGGGGACTTGGCCCACGCCGCAGAGCAACGCAGTTGTGCCTGGGTTTGTGCTCTTGGGGGGCAACTGCGGCGCCGGGTCTGGTGTCAGGAGGTGAGCGTGGAGAGAGCCCTCAGGGCCAGGGGAAGCTGCACGGCAGCTCTCAGCCTCGCAGCTCCAGCCCCGGCTTCGCGCGGGCTCTGGGAGCGGCCGCGAGCAGAGGTGCCCCAAAGCGGCTTCGGTGCCGCCGAGCTCCCGCTCCAGCAGAGCGAACTCAGGTCTCGCCTGTCGTCCTGGGGAGCTGCAGGGTGGCCGTAAAAAACACCCAAAAAGCCAAAGAAACGAGCAACACCAAAGGAAACCGGGAAGGGTGAACGGTAACGCCAAAGGGTTGAACCCCGAGACCTGAACACAGCTCCAGCCGGGTCTGAGCCGGCCAGGGCGAGGCCAGCCGGACCGTGCGTTCCAGAACCCAGCCGTGCCCTATACCGTGTGTATATTCATATATACCTATATGTATTTTCCTCCCACAAACCTGCCCGTAGCCCGTCTGCGGTGCGGGTGGCAGAGGATCGCTGGCGTCTCGGAGGGGCCGGCACCTCGGGGGCAGGAGGGCTGGGGGGTTTCCAGCAGACTGCTGGGAAACGACTCTGGGACACAACTCACAAAGGTTCAACCAGTTCAGATTGCAAAACGCCACGTCCCCGCGCGCGGCTGCGCCGGCAGCAGACGCGTGTCCATCCCGCGCAGCACCGCAGCGCACCCCCCCGCGCCATGGGACCCTGCCGGCAGCGGGACCGGCCGCGCGTCCATCCCGGGGTCACCGGCGCGGAAAGGCCCCCACGGCCGGGGAGTCCATCTCCCCCGCACACGTCGCTGCTGCCCACCCACAGCTCCCATCGCCCGTGCCCAGCCCCGGGGAGCCAGGGAAGCCCCCTCCCGGAGGCGGCAGCGAACCCCAGCCCTCCTGCCCCCCGCCCGGCTCGGGGACCAAATGAACCCAGAGACAGGCGAAAGCCTTGCGTTTCTCCTTTCTTTTAGAGAAAACCACAGACTCTGCCTCGGAACGATGATGGTGACATAAATTCCCCCTCACCCCCACCTGCAGGAGCGCGTCGGAGGGCACTTCCCCATGGCTTTCCAGAGAAGCCGCTTATCAGCTGGCTGCTCGCCCCTTCGCAAGCGACGCTGGCTCAGCGTTCTGCACCTCTCGGTAACAGCTTCTGGCTCAGCGTGTGCCGAGAGCAGCGAGCCAGAGTCCAGCACCACGCCAGATGCTGCCGGCACATCCCTCCTCCGGCCTCGCGAGCAGAGGACGCTCCGAGCCCCCGGGGCCGTGTCCGCCGGGACACCCCGTGGCGGTGACGCCGGAGCCAGCCGGGCTCCCCAGACCTGGCTGCGGGGCCAAGTGGAAAAACAAATCTGCTTTTGCTCAGAAAAGCCGCTTCTCCCCAGGGCAAGGCTGCCCGTCCTCTGCCCCCTCCCGCCCCACGGCTGGGAACAGGACCCCCTTTGTGCCGGCTCCCCGAGCCCCGCCGCCGTGGGAGCCCCGGCGCAGCACCGGCCCCGTCTTGCCCAACGCCAGAGCTGCCCACGGCGACCCAAAGCCCCAAAACGGGAGGGACGCCCGCACCAAGCCAGCGGCCGGCCCTGCCCCGAGCAGCAGGGTCTGCCCGTGCCGCAGCCGCCGACCCCAGCGTCCCCCCTCTGCCAGCCCATCCTCCATCGCCCTGGGCTGCGGTGCCCGTGCAGACCCCCAGTCCCTACCCGGAACGGAGCACTGACAGGTTTTTCCCCCCCCAGCTCGCAGACCAGAGCTCCTCTCCAGCTCCGGTGAGCAAGGGCTCAGTGCCGGTGCTACGTGCCAGGGTCCCCATGGTCAGCCAGGAACGCTCCCCGCCAGCCCCGTCACCACGACACGAAACACCCCCTCACCCCGTGACCGCTTCCTGCAGCCGCGTCCCAGCCCTGCTGCCCCTCTCCAGACCCCCCACCCCGGCGCAGGGCCCGGGACCGTGCGGGGCTCCCCGCCGAGGGGCTCCGGCTGCCGAGGGTGGGATGCACAGGGGAGCAGCCGGGGGTCCCGGCTTTGGCGGGCTGCGGGAGGCAGCGCTCGGGGAAAACCCCGGGGTGGGAGGCAGCACAGGCGAACGGGCCGATGAGTTGGAGTCTGTTGACAACTTCAGAGGGCTGTGCCGAGGAGGACACTGCTCCTTTTCACGGCTTGTTTATCTGCCCGCGCAAGAGACGGAGTCAGGATGTGCGGGCGCAGCTGGGGGCTGCCAGCCTCCCCCCCCGGCACACACCCAGGAAAGCAAACAGAGACTTTGCCTGCGCTGCACCGGGAAGGGTGAGGAACCAGCACGCTTTGAAGCCGCTCCAGGCCCTGGGTGGGTGCAAGGGAAGTTACAGTCCTCTGCTGAACACCTTGAGCAAATGAGGAGGTATTTTGGTCATCCAGCAGCGCAAACACCCTCTTAATGCAACCTTGTCTTACTAAGCAGAGTAAAAATAACTCCACCAGTGTTCCATGTGCAGCATTTTCCAGTCTTTGGTCAGACAGATGCCTCACGATACGTGGTTGTGAACAAAGTGGGCACTAAAGTGGGAAACGAGGGAGGTTTCCTCTCGCTGAGGTGCTGGGACCAAGCCTGGGGCTCCTGTGCCCCCCACTCCCTTCCCACAGCAGTGAGCTGCTGGGTAGCTGCTAAAAGCTCTGGGCACGGCGGGCACAGCCCGGTGCTGCTGGGCGAGACGGCCACGGTCTGCCAGCATGGGGACCCTGAACCCCAGTGCTCCCCAAATGCTGACCCCATCCTGGGGAGGATGCCCCGAGCCAGCCTCCAGCGCAGAGCTGGGAACCAGCTCCCTGCTCCGACCCCGATTTCCCGCACGGCCCTGGGCACATCACCTCACCCCCGGCTCAGCGGGGCGCGCTGCCGGCCGGACCCCTGCCCTGTCCCGCCCCAGGGGAGAGCCGGGCTCAGCTCCTGCCGCTGCTGGCAGAGGTGCCAGGGCAGGGACAGACGCTGTCGGTCGTTCCCACTCTGTGCTTGGCTCAAAAACCAGACAGAAATTGTCTCAGTCCCTGCAGCCTGACCAGAGCCGGGCACCCCGGCTTGCTTGGCCCTGCGCACCCCGAACACCCCAACACCCGTCAGGGCGAGGAGCTGCTCCTGCACCAAGCGAGCAGAGCCTGGTTTGGATTGCTCTGCGGCATTCCAGGCTGTCACACGTTACCCAGCACGGGTTAGACACGTCCCGAGCGCAGCACCCAGGCTGCTGGGTGCATCCGAAGTTCACGCCAGGCAAGCGAGGAAGCGCGGGCTTGTTCGGGCAGAGCCAGACCCTGCACCCTCCAGCGTGAGCCCAACCGCACCGGCACGCGTCACCGCCGGCGGCGAAGGCCGCTGTGCCCGGGCAGCGGGGCCAGCTCGGGGCAGGCGAAGCCGACGGCCGGTGGGGCCGTGGGCTCCTGCTGCTGCCAGCCCCCCGTCGGCCCCGGCCCCACAGCCGCATGGAGGGGAGAGGGAGTCCCGCTCCGCCCGTGCCTGGAGAGCCGGGGAGTCCCCTGGACACCCCCTGCCCCCCCAGTGAGTGCTCCCTGCATCCGTGGGAACAGCTCGACCCCGCTCTGCCCACGCGGCGGCACCGGGGGGTCTGGGAGGATGAGGGCAATGTTTTGAGAAGCGGGACCCGGTGGTGGTAGTCAAAGAATCATGGAATCCCAGAATCCCAGCATGGCAGGGTTGGCAGGGCCCTCTGGGGTCCCCCAGCCCAACCCCCTGCCCAAGCAGGGTCACCCACAGCAGGCTGCACAGCACCGCGTCCAGGCGGGGCTGGAATATCTCCAGAGAAGGAGACTCCACAGCCTCCCTGGGCAGCCTGGGCCAGGGCTCCGGCACCCTCAGAGGGAAGAAGTTCTTCCTCGGGTTCAGCTGGAGCTTCCTCTGCTTCAGTTTGTGCCCGTTGCCCCTTGTCCTGTCGCTGGGCACCACTGGAAAGAGTCTGGCCCCGTCCTCCTGACACCCACCCTGCAGATATTTAGAGGCATTTCTAAGGTCCCCTCTCAGCCTTCTCTTCTCCAGGCTGAACAAGCCCAGTTCCCTCAGCCTCTCCTCGTAGGAGAGATGCTCCCATCCCCTCCTCATCCTCGTAGCCCTCCGCTGGACTCTCTCCAGTAGCTCCTCATCTCTCTTGAACTGGGGAGCCCAGCACTGGACCCAGCACTGCAGATGGGGCCTCCCCAGGGCAGAGCAGAGGGGGAGGAGACCCTCCCTCGCCTGCTGCCCACACTCCTCCTCATGCACCCCAACATCAGCACCGCTGCCCGTCCCGAGGGGCCGGAGACCCCCGGGCAGGAGAGGGACGGTGGGTGCGTGGGGCAGGGGGAAAGCGCCTGTCCCGGCTCCGCGCCCACCTCCCGCGGTGCCCTGGAGCAGACAGCGAGGGCTCCCGCACGTTTCCCCTCGGACAGGGCGGTCCCAGCCCGTTCTCCCCCCGGCCCGGAGTCCCCGGGCCAGGGAAGGGGACCGGCGGCCGCAATCCCGAGCAGCCGCGGCCGCCTGCCAGGACGGGCCGGGCACGGCGATAAGGCGCGGGGGAAGGACGCTTTATAAGGAGAAAACATTCCCCGCGTTCTGGCACCTCCGTGTCAGCCCCCTCCTCCCCCCACTCTCTTTTTCCCTGCCCGGGGGGCCCGGAGGGGCGGCGGCGGGGGCGGCCCCGGCGCCTCTGGGCGGGAGCCGAACCCCCGGCCGCTTTTATTTCGGTTTCCCCTCGGGGCGGTTGTTCCGAATAGGTGGGACCGAGCCCGCTGCGTTTCCTGGCAGCCCCGCACTCCGCTCCGCCGTCCGGGCGCGGTGTGCGCGGCGCCGGGCGCTGTCAGCGGGGCGGGCGGGCGCCGAGTTGCGGGACCGGGAGCGGGACCCCGCGCCATGGCCGAAGGTAAGCCCGCAGCACGGCCCCCCCGCACCTGCGCGGGGCCCGTCCCGTCCCGGCTGCGGGGGTCCGCCCGGACCCCCGGCTGCAGCGAAGGGGCGGGTTCGGGGGAGACCAACCCGCGACACGGGCAGCTGCCCCCCGCCCGGCGCGACAGCGGCGACAGCAGCGGGAGCGCGGGCAGCGGGGCCAGCAGCGTGCGCCCGCGTCCCGCCCCGGCTCGGGGGGGCTGTGGGGGCTCAGCCCGCAGTGAGGCTGCCGGCCGTCAGAAACCCCCTGCGCGGGGGGGGGGGGGGGGGGGGGGAAGGCAGCCCCCACCTCCCCCCGCGCCGTCGCCAAAGTCCCGGGACACGGGACCGTGCGGTACCGACGGGCACGCAGCCCTCGGTGAGACGGCACCGCTCTGCCCCGGCTCACCGGGCTCCCGCACCGCGGCACCCGCACCAGCGTGCGGCCCTGGGCTCAGGCGCTGCCGGCTCGCCGCACGACACCGGGCCACTGCGTCCCGCACAGCCCTGGCTCCCGCGCAGCCCTGCCTGGCCCCGCGCTGCCGTCTGCACGCCCGGGCAGCACCGCAGCCCCCTCCCCGCCCGTCCCCCCGCACTGATCGTTTCGGGAAGGGGCACCTGCGCTTTGGAAACCTGCTTTCTGCTCAGTCCCCCGAGGACCGTAACCCTGGGTGGCTGGGGCCAGGAGGAGCCCCCATCCCACTCTCTTCACGTGTGAATTTTCAGCGAGTTTGGCTCGCCGGCAGCGGGGTTCGCGCTCCCACAGTTCATGTGCTGCAGCAGAGCCGCGTTTCCGCTCACAAAGCGGGAGGTGGCGAGGGAAAAGTCCTTGCCGCGCTCTGGCCGCGCTCCAGGGCCCCGACGGCCGGGCTGGAGGGACCTTGCCCTTAGCCACGGGCAGTCCCAGCCGCCTGCAGCAGCTCCCGCGGCGCGGTGGGGGTCGGCGATGGGCCCGATCGCCTCCCCCCGACGCGCGCCGCGATGCGCCCGTGCCCGGAGAGCCGGGAGCGGGGTTTCCGTTCAGCTCTGGGAACGGCGAGCTCGGGGTCAGCGCTTGGCGTCTGGCACCGGTGCGAGGAGGGCTCGGTGACCCCCACTGCTGGCACGCCCGGGAGAGCTGCGGCACGAGGGCGGCAAGCTGAGCGTCGTCCCTCCCGAGCCGCCCCGGTCCCCGGCTGGCACCGAGCTCACCGTGTGCTCTCCTGCGCAAAACACTTCTGCTTATTCTGGCAACCAGCCCGGCCGCCGGCAGAGCATTCAGGGGGCGCCGGCCTTGAGCGGTGACAAGCGGCATCGCCCCAGCGCAGCGCCTGGGGCGGCGGGGAAGGGGCTGACGGCCGCTGCGGCACGCAGCCCTGCCTGCGTCGGCTGGGTGGGAGGCAGAGCCGAGCGCCCGAGGCTGGGGAACCAGACACCCTCTTTGTCACCGGATTTACAGTCCGTCTCCCTGCTTCGTCAGCCGTCACGGGGCAGTGAAGCTGCCTGGAGAGCTGCCCTCGGCCTGCTCGAGGCACAGAACCGTCCCTGGCGTTCCCTGGGCTCAGCAGCGCTCGCGGGGGGTGGGGGCACACAGCAGCAGACCCCAGCCGACGGCCCCACGCCGCCCAGAGAGCGGAGATGAGCCCTGGGCTTCGCTCCAGCGCTGGCTGCCGTGCCCCTCCTCCGTCGTGGTACCGAGAAACGCGGCACCGAGCTCGGGCGGGCGGGCAGCGCTTCGCTGCGAGCTCGGCTGCCGGACCCCCGCCCCGGCCCCTCGCAGCGCGCAGAGAGCCCAGCCTGCGGAGCCCGCCGGGGGGGATGCCCGAAGCCCGGCACGGCCGCAGTGCCCAGGGCCGTGCCGGGCACACCAGGGGAGGACGGGGCAGCTTGGGCAGAGGAGGCTGCTGAGCCCCGGCACCAAGGTCCAAGCACCCAGGGCTCAGGGTGGGGTAACAGCGATGTCCAGCCCGAACGTGGAGACGGCACGTGCGGGGCACGGCTGCGTCCCGGGAGCGCTGAGCACGCTGCTGCCGTTGCAGATCTGGTGCTGGAGAGCTGGGACCTGCAGTGCGAGCGCAACGGCCGGGAGCACCGGACGGCGAAGCTGGGCTGCCGGCAGCTGGTGGTGCGACGCGGCCAGCCCTTTGCCGTCACCCTGCACTTCTCGGGCAGGAGCTACGAGGAGGGGGTGGACAAACTCGCCTTCAACGTCGAGACGGGTGAGTGCCACCGTGCCCTGCGCCGCAGCCAGCGCCGAGCTGCCCGCGCCGCGCTCACACCGGCGCTGTGCCCGGGCGCCCGTCCCATCCCGCCCCGTCAGAGCCTGGTGCTGTGCACAGCTCTGATACCAAGGTGGAGAGAAAAGGTAGAAACGGCTCTGTAACGAGAGCAGAAGGGAAGCGAGAAAGAACCAGAAGGGAAAGCTGCCGCCCGCTTCTCCCCATGGCCAAGGCAGACGCGGGCCCACGCCAGAGCCACCGGCTCCCCGGGAGCTGCCTGGGCTGTGGCCAGGGAACCCGCCCGGGTCTGTCACCTTTCTGAGAAAGGCCAGAAGGGAACCTCCTCAGCCCTCGGGCCGCACAGCGCTTTCGCTGAGCCCCCCTTTACCCAAGCCCCCCAGCCCCCATCGCGCAGACCCCCCCCAGAGCGGGGTTTGCTCAGCTGAGGCGCAGGAAACACAAACGCTGGCGAGAGGAGAGGCTCCCGCTGAGCCTCCCCAGCCCCACGGCGTGTCCCCCCCAGCAGTGCCAGCGCCGGGGCACAGGGGCCGGGCACAGCACCCAGCAGGTCCCCATGGCTCCGTGCCGGGGGCTTCTCCCATGGCTGCTGTAGCCCTGGCACGAGCCCACTGGGAGCCGTGGGGACGGGGACAGGGACGTTGCTCCCGTGGCCACAGCCGGGTGCAGCCGCCGGGCAGGGGCTCGGCCCCCACCGGCTCGGAGGAAAGGGGGAGGAAACTGTTTCTTGGGCAAGAGTTATTTTGGGGCTGCAGCGTCCTGCTGAGTCAGCCAGGGCAGAGCTCAGAGTGAAGCTGCGCCCGGGTTCCCTCGCAGTCTGTGATGCTCCTTTTCTCCTAAATGCTCTGACCCCACCGTGGGGTGACAGACGCCAACCCAGCACCCCCGGCATCCCCCCAAACCGGCAGCTCCCCTATTGCCCCCCGGTCCCAAGGCAGCCATGGTGGGGGTCCCCTGCCCGCTTCACCAGCGGGGAGAAGCCCCCCCGCGCAGCCTCGTGGGGTGAAGGCTGCGTCGGGCTGGAGCACAGCCCCGGAGCTTGCGAAAAAGGGGGCAGAGGTGCTGCAGCTCTCACAGAGGCCCCAGCACGTCCCTCCCCGGGCCAGCAAGGTGCAGCCAGCGCAGGGGCCACCAGAGCTGGGCCCTGGACAGCGAGGCCACCGCGGCCACCGCCTGCGGGGAGAAGGGAGGCGAATGGCTCTGTGCAAAAATAGAGCCCGTATTTTTAAAGCAGGCGTCCCTGAAAGGACAGAGAGGAGAAACTGTGTCACTCCCATGAGCTCATCGGTATTTTTGGTGACTTGCCTGGCATCCTGCCCACGCTGCGGGCGAAGGCTGGCACGGAACCAGCCCAGGGCTGTGCTCCCGGCGGGGGAACGGACCGCGGCGGCGGCAGCACCGGCATCCCCACGGGGCCGGGCTGGGCTGGGCCCGGCGTCGCCGCTGCCCACGGGAGCGATGCTCGGAGCCAGCCCGGCGCAGGTGGCTTGGACGCAGCCCCGCGCGCGCAGGGGCCGGGACGGATCACGCTGTCCTCGGCGCCAGCGCTGCGGCCACTGATGTCATCGCTCACTGGGGGTGTTGGCAGCAGCGCCTGAGGCTGCACACGCGAAGTGGGGTTCCTGCTGAGAGCACCCCGGTGCTGGGGACCCCGCTGAGAGCACCCCGGTGCTGGGGACTCGCAGCCGGGCTCTGCGGGGACGCAGTGCCGCGGGGACTCGGTGGCTCCGCTCGGAGCAGAGGCAGGAGTGGGTGCAGCCGAGGGGAGGACGCACGGCCCCGGGGTGAGCACCCCGTCCGCTCCCCTGGCCCTGGGGCACCCATGGGGCGATTCCCACCCTCCCAGACAGCAGCAGACCTGCCTGAGCTTCCCACGGCTGCGCTGCCCCGTGCCCCCAGCGAACAGCCCTGGGTCGCAGGAGCCGAGGTCGGGGCGGAGGGTGTGGGAGCACCCCGGGCAGGTCCCCTTGGCGCAGCCCCTGCAGCGAGGGGCTCCCAGGGCCCCCCAGCACCGGGAGAGCTGACGCGCTCCTTCTTGGCAGGGCCCTGCCCCATCGAGACGTCGGGAACCAGGTCCCACTTCGCCGTGACCGACTTCCCGGAGGAGTCGGGCTGGAGCGCCGTGGTCCAGCAGCAGGACGGGGGGTCCCTCTCCGTCTCGCTCTGCTCCCCCGCCAGCGCCTGCGTCGGCCGCTACAGCCTGACGCTGGAGACCTCCACAGGCTACCAGGGCACCAGCTGCCACCTCGGGGACTTCGTTCTGCTCTTTAACGCCTGGCACCCAGGTGAGGCTTTCACCTTCCCCAGGCCGGGGGTCCCCAGGTGAGGCAGGCACGAGCCGCACCCCAGCTCTGCCGGGGCAGCGCATCCCCACGGGCCTCGCACCATTACGAACCCCAGGTGCCCTGAGCTCGGGTCTAAGCAGAAACCCCCACTTTGCTGCCACCTCCACACGGTCCCCGCAGCAGGACGGGGCCACGGGCACCATCCCTCCCCCCAGGACCCCCACAGCCCCTTTGCCAGCGCCCCAGACGCCCGGCACCCCGTCCCGGCTGTCCCCACCACGCGGTGCCCTGCAGAGCTCACCTCGGCGGTGCTGGGGGAAGCCCTGGGCAGCAGCTCCCGGCTGGTGGACAAGCAGGGGAAGAGCCCCTCCCTGGCTCTAATTAATTGGCTCTAAGTAATTGCCCCCACCTGGCCCAGCCCTGCCCACCCCGGGGCTGTGGACCCGGCTGCGGGCGCAGGGAGGTCACCGACGCGGGGAAGCCAGGAGGGAGGCTGGGTGCTGCGGGGTTTGCCGGCGCTGGGCAGACGAGAGCCGGGATTTTCCGCTCTCGCCGTCCTTGCTCTGCCCCGCTCGCCGGCCGGCCCCGCGCTGGAACCTCCGATTTCCTGCGTCCCCTCGCTCTGCGCCAGCCCCGCCGAGATAAGGGCGTTAGGAAGCCCTGGGCGAGCTGTGCCGAGCACTGTGGGTGTTGTTGTTGGGTTTTTTCTGAAAACAATTCCAGCAAAGAGTGATTTTTCCAGCAGTAACTGCTGTGAGAGCAAAATGGCTTCAGCTGCGAGCTCAGCCAGCGCTCCCCGTTCCCACTGCTCGCTTCTCCCACCAGGGAGGTTCCCCCCGCTGGGAACAGACCCGGCTCCGTAAAACACCAGGGGGGAAAGAAAGAGAGAAATGAGAAAGGAAAAGAAAACCACCAGCCCGCTGAAATTTTCCCATCAGCTGAAATCCAGCTGAGTGGAGGTTCTCCAGGAGGTTTTTCAGACGGGAGCCGTTCCAGCCCCCGTTGCCTCATTTCCCACCAGAGCGGTCCCCGGCTGCTGCCCGGCGCGTCCCTGGGGATGGGGGCTCTGAGCGGGGCCGGGGTGCGGGGCAGAGCCGCGTCCCTGTCCCCAGCTCCAGCTCTCCCCGCAGAGGACACGGTTTTCCTCCAAGACGAGGACCAGCGTCACGAGTACGTGCTGTCCCAGCAAGGGCTCATCTACCAGGGCACCCGCGACTACATCACCTCCACCCCCTGGAACTTCGGCCAGGTGAGCAGGCACGGCCCCCCGGCACCCCCGGGACCCCCAGCCCAGCACCTCGGGGGGATCCAGCCCCACCACGCAGCCGTGGGACAAGCAAACCGAGACGTCCTTTCTAGGAGGGGACGCGCTGACGTCGAAGCGTGGCAGAGCGAGGGGAGCGCTCCCGGGGGGGCCCCCGAGGCTGCACGCTCCTAATCGGGGCGGCCACGCTGCGCCGAGAGCCGGCACCCGATAACGCGCCGGTGCCGAGCCGGCCGCGCCGATAAGGCAGCCCCCGCAGCCACGCTGCGCCCTGGTCCGGGGGGAGCCCGGCCGCCCTCCCCGAGCTCCGGGCTGTTCCGGGGGGGCTGCGGGGCCGGTGGGAGTGGGGCTCCCTCCGCAGCGTCCACGCCTGGATTCAGGGAAGGGCTGTGACTCAGCCGGTGGTGGGTTTTTCCCGGAGGTCAGGTCTGTGCAGGAAGCAGGATCCATGGAGAGCCAGGGAGCGAGGACGGAGGCGGGAGAGCCCCCGCGCACCCTGGGGACCTCACAGACCTTTTTTCCCCCCCCTCCAGTTTGAGGAAGACGTCTTGTCCATCTGCCTCAAGCTGCTGGACACAAACCCCAAATTCCTGAGGGACCAGAACCGGGATTGCTCCCGCCGCAACGACCCGGTGTACATCGGCAGGGTGGTGAGCGCCATGGTGAGTCCCATGGAGCTCCAGCACCCAACAAGGTGTCCTCAGCACCCCATGGCCGGGATGCAGGCGGACGCGGTGCGAGAGCGCGCCGGGATGCACGCGGACGCGTGCATCCCGGCGCGCTCTCGCACCGCGTCCGCCTGCATCCCGGCGAGATCTTGCATGGCTCCAGGATGGCTAACGGGGGGGTGACAGCACGCAGGGGCTGGAGAAAGGCGCTTTCCCTCCCTCACCAGCCTTCTCCCACCCCTCCATCGCGGCCCCTCTCGTCGTGCCGCAGGTGAACTGTAACGACGAGGACCGCGGGGTGCTGGCGGGGCGGTGGGACAACCGCTACGAGGACGGGATGAGCCCGATGGCCTGGATCGGGAGCGTGGATATTCTCAAGAGGTGGAAGACGTTTGGGTGCCAGCCCGTCAAGTATGGCCAGTGCTGGGTCTTCGCTGCCGTGGCGTGTACCGGTGAGAGCGGAGGTCTCCCGCCTGCCCTTCCCCACCCGTGTCCCCCCCCAAGCCCCCTGCCCTCCACCCGCTCCCTGGGGAGCTGCCGGGGCGGAGAACAATCAGCCCGCGGTGATTACTTCGCGGTGAAGCGCTCTGTTATTCCAATTTGTCAGGAAATGGAGGGAAAAAATGACAGAAGAGGGCCCTGGCTTTGCAATTAGCGCTGCCAGGCAGAGAGGGAGGGGCCGGGCGCGCGGCGCAGGAGGAGGAAAGTGGCTCTAAGGTCAAGTTTGCAATGAAGTCATAAATCCACTGAGCTCGAAATCATTTCGCAGCCACCAAGGCGGTCGAGCTGGGGCAAAAGCGAAGAAAAAAATATTCCAGGCTCGGCGCTGTTGGGAAGCGCGCGCTCCACTTGCCCGCTCGCGCCGGTTTTGCCCCAAGGAAAGCGCCTCGCTCGCTGGGTTGCACGCGCGCGCACCGACAGATCGCAGACAGACGAGGTTCTTTTTAGAGGAGAGGAATGGCGGAAAACTAAAGTGGATTTTTCCTCCACTCTCAGAAGTTTATAGCCTGCCTTTGGAGCGTTGTAACTACCTCCCCGCTCCCCGGGGAGCTCCGCGCGCAGTAAAAGGCAGCTGCGAGATTAAATACGAGGTTGCAGCGCGCTGCTGCCCGTGCACTCCCTCAAAAGCACTCGCAGCCGCCTTTGTGCCTTTTTCTGCTGCGATATCGGAAGCCGGCAGGCTGTCGGTGCCGCGTGCCGCCCGTCTCGCCCACGGCACGCCGAGTCCCGCGGCAGCTGCAGGAACCGGCTCGTCCTGGGGATCGGGCCCCGGGCATCGCTTTTTGGGGGGAGGAAGGGCAGGAGCGGTGCAGACCGGGGGCTCCGTGGGATGGGAGCTGTGCGAATTCGGGGCTCTGTGGGACAGGAGCTGTGCAGACCCAGGGCTCCATGAGCCGAGGGCTGTGTAGACCAGGGCTCGGTGGGATGGGAGCTGTGCAGACCGGGGCTCCATGGGACGGGAGCGGTGCAGACCCAGAGCTCCATGAGCCGAGGGCTGTGTAGACCAGGGCTCCATGGGACGGGAGCTGTGGGAATTCGGGGCTCCGTGGGACGGGAGCTGTGCAGACCTGGGGCTCCGTGGGACGGGAGCTGTGTGAATTCGGGGCTCCGTGGGACGGGAGCTGTGCAGACCGGGGCTCCATGGGCCGAGGGCTGTGCCAACCGGGGCTGTGCCCCCCTGGGACTCCCCGGGGCAGGAGCCGTGCAGACCCCGGCCCCCGTCTCACCCTGCCCGGCCTCCCCGCAGTCCTGCGGTGCCTGGGGATCCCCAGCCGGGTGGTCACCAACTACAACTCAGCCCACGACACCAACGGCAACCTGGTCATTGACCGCTACCTGAGCGAGACCGGGGAGGAGGACCGGCGCTCCAGGGACATGATCTGGTGAGCGGCACGGCGGGACCCCAGCTGCCCACCCCCGGGGCAGCGTTTGCCCCTTCCGGAGCCCGGTGGGCGCAGGGGAGGCTGAGGACCCTACGTCCTGCCCTCCCTTTGCAGGAACTTCCACTGCTGGGTGGAGTCCTGGATGGCCCGTCCGGACCTGGCACCCGGCTACGATGGGTGGCAGGCGCTGGACCCAACGCCCCAGGAGAAGAGCGAAGGTACGGCGTGCACCACGCAGGTGCTCCGTCCCACCCCGTGCCCCCGGCACGGCGGGGTCTCCCCCCACCGCGACCACGTCCTGCCAAGCCCGGGCGGTGACGGCGGCTCCGCTCCCTGCAGGGGTTTTCTGCTGCGGGCCGGCCCCCGTCAGAGCCATCAAGGAGGGCGACCTGCAGCTGAAGTACGACATCCCCTTCGTCTTCGCCGAGGTGAACGCCGACGTGGTGTACTGGGTGACGCAGCGCGATGGGTCGCAGAAGAAGAGCACCCACTCCTCGGTCGTGGGGAAGAACATCAGCACCAAGAGCGTGGGCAAGGACAGCAGGGAGGACATCACCCACACCTACAAGCACCCGGAGGGTACGGGGCGGCAGAGGGGGCAGAGACCCCGGGGGTGGCGGTTGGGAAACAGAGTGGGGGAAGGATTAATTAATGCAGCGACTGCACCGAGAGGGCTCCAGGGACAGGGGCAAAGCCACCAGGACCAGGCCCTTCCCTACCCGCCCGGGAACACGGTTTCCGTGCACCGCAGGGTCTGAAGAGGAGAGAGCAGTGTTTGCGAAGGCAGAGCGCGGGACGAGCTCTCTCAGGGAGGAGGACGAGGGGCTGCACCTCAAGATCAAGCTGTCGGAGGGCGCAAACAACGGCTGCGACTTCGACGTCTTCGCCATCATCCGCAACGGCACCGACGCAGAGCGGGTCTGCAGGCTGATGCTGTGTGCTCGGACCGCCAGCTACAGCGGCACCGTCGGGCCCCAGTGCGGCATGAAGGACCTGCTGAACGTCACCCTCGCACCCCGCGCAGGTAGGACAGCCCAGAGAGGGGGCTTTGGGGACGGCTGGGGCCGGGTCAGTGCTTTTCCCGTGTTCAGCTGCGTCTCCGGGGTGTGCGGGGCGGCCGTGGGGGCCGAGCACACAGCGCAGCCGAGCAGCAGCAAGCGCTGGGCACGTCCCGTCGGGGCTCGGCGCGGGGAGCCGGGGCCAGCGGGGTGGGCTGCGGGCTCACGCAGACCCCCGCAGCCCTGCTCGGGACCTGGGGCCGGCACCAACCTCCCTGAAAACACGGTGTGAGCCGGGGGCCAGGTCTGGCTCTCAGCCTTCCCCGTCCGCGCTCCCCCGGCTCGGCGCTGCCCGGCGTGCGGGGGTGGTTGAACCCCTCCGGCTGCATCACCGCCACCAGGTCGTCGGGTCGGCACGCTCCGGGCTGGCGTCGGGCAGCGGTCGGAGGTTTCTGTTTGATCCTGTGGAAAACCAGCAGCGTTAAACATGGCCTGGGGCTGGGCGGCGGGGACAGCCAGCACCCAGAGCCGGTGCCGGGGCGGTTATCCCTCCGGCAGCCCCGCACGGCCCATGCCGTGCCACCGCTGTCTGCCAGCGCCCGCCTCGGTGGGCAAAGCCCCAGGCTGGCAGGGCTCGTGCGAGCTGCGGCTCGGTCACAAGGCTGCTCGGCGGGCGATGCCTGCTTCGGGGCTTCGTCCGTGTTTCTCTGGATTTAATCTTCGGTGAAAGGATAAGGAGCACTGCTCGGGCAGGGGGCTGGAAACGCCTTCAGAGAGGACGGCGGTTGCTGCCCAGGGCAGAGGCTGTGCCCATCGCAGGGCTCTCGTCCCAGGGCACCCAGTCGTGCTCGTCTGCGTCCCTCTCGCTCTTCCACGCCTCTGCGTCGCCCGCTGGAGCCGGGCGAGGCTGCTGGCTCCGGCAGGGTTTTCCCAGAGGCAGGGAGAGCGGGACTGGCCCCGGGGCAGCTCCGGTGGCCCGGTCCCGGGGTGGTCAGAGCAGCGCTGAAGCTCTCGGCTCCTCTCCTTGGGCAGGTGCGACGTCTCACGGCGCTTTTCGCCACAGGGCTCTCCTGGCGCCGGCCCGCTGAACCTTCCTTTGCCTTTGTTACAGATTAGTATTACCGCCCGGTAATTAAAGAAGAGTTTTGATTTATGTCAGTTTTCCACAGACCCTTCAGGGCTTGGAAACGAATACATCTGCTGTCCTGGAGCAGCCTAATTTTTAATCTACGCCGAGATCTGCGCTCCTAATGGGGCCCGTAACAAATGCGGCAGTCAGCTCGCTGCCATTTGTCGAGCTGCGTTACGGGAATAACCGATGTGCCGGCTCTTGCCGCCCAAGGGAAGCGGGACGCTGCCTCTGCTTGTGCCCGCAGCCGGTGCCAGCCCCGCAGAGCTGCCCGGGGCCGCGCGTTGCCCGGCCCAACGGAGGGGCCCGCTGGGCCGCAGGGTCTCGAGCGCTCCCGTCCATGAGCTCATCCGACGTCGTTTTCTCTGAGACTTTGATTACGAGCTCCCTCCCGAAGCTTCTCCCCGCAGTTCCTGCCCGGGCTCGCAGAGCGCGGGGCTCCCCGGGCTGCAGCCTGGAGGAACCCCCGTGCCGGTGCGGAGCCCGGCGCGCCACGTCCTGCCCCGGGAACGCCGGGCTTTCGTTCCGGGGTCAGGAACGCTCCGAGCTGAGCGAGGGCGGCTGCCGGGAGCTGGGCTGCCTCCCGCCACCAGCACCAGCTCCAAGCGTGGGCGAAGCCCCTCCAGGGCCCCGGTGCAGGCGGTCCCCGGGGTCCTGCCCTGGCACGTGGCTCCTGCCCGTCCCCACGCCCCAAGTGTCCCCTTGGCGCCCGGCGTCGGAACCCTGGCCAGGCTGTGAGGCTCCTCCATGCCGCCCCGAGCCGGGAGCTCGCAGCCCGGGTTCCCCACGTGGGTGGCACCCAGTACCCCACCAGCACCCCGGGGACCCGGCCGGGCGCACGGCGACGGGCTGCAAGGTGTCTGCGGCTCGTCTGGGAGACGCCAGTGATCTGGGGGTGGATGGCAGCTGAACAGAACTCATTTTCTCGGGGAAGCAGTTAGGCAAGGCAGCCGCAGCGCAGGCTTGCTCCCGGGTGCTCCAGCCCGCAGCTCGTGGTGCTGCCCACCCTGCAGTGCCCCTTCCAATGGGGAGTCCCCAGTGTGGGGGGGACCCCAGCTCCCCCAAGGCTTTCCCATCCTTGCAGGGTACCTGGAGAAGCTCCCGGGGAGCCCAGACCCGATGGGTGACAGCACGGCACCGCGGGCGCTGGGCCGGGCAGGGGACGAGCCCTGACCCCACTCTGCTGTCCCCTCCAGAGAAGAGCGTGCCCCTGCGCGTGCTGTACGAGAAGTACGGGGAGAGCCTGACCCAGGACAGCCTCATCAAGGTGGTCGCTCTCCTGACCGAGTACCAGACCGGCGACGTCGTCGTGGCCGTCAGGGATGTCTACATCCAGAATCCAGAGATCAAGATCAGGGTAAGGGCTCAGCACTCTGTCCCAGGTGGGTCGGGGGGGCATCTCCCTGTTCACAGGGGGTTGCTGCAGCCACCCTGGGGGTGACGTGAGCCCTGGGGCTGCCCCTCCACGGCAGGGCTCGGGCTGCAGGTCCTGTGCCGGTGAGCGGGGCTGCATCCCCCAAGGACCTGCATCCCCGAGGACCTGTCCCGTCCCACCAGGCTCAGGGCAGCACCGCAGCCCCCAGGCAGGGCGGTGCTGGGGGTCCAACCCCGCCTGCTTGTAGATTTTAGGGGAGCCGATGCAGAATCGGAAGCTGGTGGCGGAGATCAGCCTGGTGAACCCCCTGCCCGTGCCCCTGAGCAGCTGCGTGTTCGTGGTGGACGGCCCCGGCCTCACCGCCGGGCAGCAGACCAAGGAGCTGTAAGAGCTTTGCTCCCCTCGCCCGGCCGGGCCGTTGGGATCGGGGCGGGGGGGGTTTGGGCCCGGAGCCCCCCAGCGCGGGCAGCCCCGTGGGCCTGGCTCTGCTGCGGGCACGGGGAGCTCGGGCTGCTTGGGGGGCTCAGAGCATCCCTGCCCCACACCTCGCCGGGGAGGGGGCTCGGCCCTGCCGGGGGTCCCTGCCTCCCGGCGCCGTCCTGACGCCCCGCTCCCCGGCAGCGAGGAGCCCGTGGAGCCCCGGGCTGAGGCCAAGCTCCGGCTGGATTTGGTGCCGTGCCAGGCGGGGCTGTGCAAGCTGGTGGTGGACTTCGAGAGCGACAAGCTGACGGGGGTGAAGGGCTACCGCAACGTCATCATCGCGCCCCAGCCCCAGTGAGCGGCCGCGGCCCCCCCAGAGACCCTGCCTCCCCCCGCTCGCTTCAGCCCCCGCCGGTCCCAGCGGCGCGTGGAAGGGCGACCACCGAAGCCCAGCGCGACGCCGACGCAGCGGCCGCGGGGAGCAGGGACCGGAGAGAGGGGCTGGGGGTGTCCGGGGGTCCCTGCGGCCACCGCTCCGGTCACCGCCTTTCCCTCACCGGCCCGGGCGCAGCAGGGACCCCCCGAGCCTGGCACCGCCGGGCAGGGACCAGCCCCCTGCCCTATCCGCAGCGCTGCCAGCCCTGGACCACGGAGATTTCGTAGCCCGAACAGCGGAACGGCCGCCTTCCGCAGCGACCGCGCCGCAGCCGTGCCCACGCGTGCCGTTACAGCTCTCCGAACGCAACTCGGTAGAGAAGAGATCGTAGCCCGTGAGCCCGCTGCTGGCCCCACGTAACAGATCTGGTTCTGGTGATAGAAATAGATGCTGCATAGAACCCTACTGCCTGGGGAAAGCAGGGCATTCGCTTTAATAACTGTTCTGTCGCTCCAAGCACCGTGCAGCCAGGGCTGGGCGTTACCTTGACATGAACTACCCGAATAAAATCTTTGTTTTTCACTTTTAAATCTGTCCCGGCTCTTCCTGAGCACCCAGCAGCTCCCGGTCCAGCACGACGCGGTGGGGTTAGCGCCGTGGCCGGTGCTTTGCTGCACCAAAGCCGCGCTGGCAGCTCTGCCTCCCCCCGTCCCTTGGCCCCGCGCTGCAGGGCCGGCACAGCCCGGCGTTCTCGGGGTGCTCCGCAGCTCAGGGCTTGCGCCCAGAAAGAGTGGGCGCGGGGCCCCGTGTGACGCCCACGGCTCTCCCGGTGCCACGGCAGCACCCACGGCACGGGGTAACCCTGCAGCCCCCGAGTCCCGGCACGTTTCTCCCGTGGCAGGAAGGGCACTGTGCTGCGACAGCACGAAGGACAGGGGGGAAAACCGTGCCGGAAATTAAACGAACGGATTTTGTGCACCCAGGGTCTCGTCGGGGCCGGCAGCTGCCAGCGCGGCCGGAGAAAGCGTGGGCCCGAGCCGAAGCGCGGCTGGGGACCAGAAACCCAGCCTGGGGGCGAGGGAAGGGGGCGGCTGGGGACCAGAAACCCAGCCTGGGGGCGAGGGAAGGGGGCGGCTGAGCGCAGGGACGCGGGAGGACAGCGGGGACTGGTCTCGAGCCCGGAACAGGGGTCAGGGCACTGCTGACAAGCGCTTCCCACGCCGGAGCACGATTTCCCTCACTGCCTCCCCCCAGACATCCCGGCAGCCTCCCTGCCCCTGTTAAACCAACACCAGAACGACCATCACAGAACTGGTGCTCTCCTGCTGCAGCCAAGTTCTCCCCCCCCAGAGCAGCCCAGGCAGAAGGGACGCGCCTGGCCCAGCCACCGCCCGCCCGAGCAGGGGGACAGTCTGTAGCACAAGGGGACCCCGGCCCTGCCCGCGGCTCTGGGGTCTCCGGTCCCGTCCACGGTTCAGGGTGGATGGGGAGACGGGAGCATTCCCTACCCGGGACAACGCGTCCTCCAGCCTCCCTCGCTGTCTTCGAGGGCAGATAAAATCTCTGTGCGCTGTGTTCCAGACGCAGCCGCTCGCCTCCCCCGGGGTCCCAGCGCCCTGGCTCTGCTCCCCGGGAGGGCCGGCGGGAGCTGCCCTGCTCCATCGCAGCCCCGGCCTCGGCTTCTGCTGCAGGTGAGGGGCTGCGGTGGGCTCCGGCCTCCTGCGCGGCAGCGGGTCCTGGGGCTGCCGCAGTCCTCCAGGACGGCCTCACCCCGCGGAGGGTTCACCACCACGTCTCGCCATCCCGCTTTTCTCGAATGCGACCAGAGGCTGGGACCTCCGCCGGGCTGCAGCCCAGACGCCAGCGGGGAGGAAGGCTCCTGCCCGCGGGAGGGACGAGGAGCTGACACGGAGGACACCGGAGAGGACACGGGAGAGCCGAGGAGCTGCCAGCAGCAGCTCTGCTGAGGGACGGAACTGCAGAGGGGCCGACGCTGCGGCGTGGGAACAGGACAGGAGCTCCAGCAGAGCCGGCGATGCGGATTCTCCCCCCCTGCAGCCGGAGGGGAGAGCGGTGGGGACCGCGCCGGCCCCGGCTCCAGCAGCATCGAGCCCCGAGACACGGTCCAGGAGCTCCGGCAGCCCCGAGCGAGCAGCCGTGCCCGAAGGAGTTAACAGCACGAACCCAGCGCTGCCTTCCCCTGTCAGGAACATTCCTCAGAGCCAGCGATGATGCACAGCCTTACTTTAAAGAGCATTTGTTACACACAGCTCTGCTGAGCCAGGCTTCAAGCTGCTCAATGCCTGGTTTAAAAATAACCGGCAGCTCCTCTGGTTCGAAGCTGGGTCCTGATAAAATAAACATTAGCACAGCTATTTCTGAAGGTCACTCCCATCCATCTGAGCCTCCAGAGCAAGGCTGCTTTGATGAGAAACGAGCTCGTAAGCGACTCCAAATGCTCTGTTTATGGCTTGGCTCTGGGGTTTGGCTCTCTTAGCACTGGTTTCTCCCCCCTTAACCCCAGCAGACAGACACCCCCTCCCCGTTCCAGACTGTTTGCAGGGCCTAACGAACCACTCCAGGCCCCCGCGCCAAGCCCGCGGCCGTCTGCCCCGCACACCTTCGAACAGCGTGGCCGGTCCTGCAGCCACCGTGGGCCTTTCCCCGCTGGCTCCATCGCCTGGGGACAGCGTCCCCGCGCACCTCCCCGGGTCCCCGCACGCTGGACTGTGCTGCATCCATGAGACTCTTTGGCACTCTCGCCATGTCAGCGATAAATTATAAATTAAACATTTACATCATCCATTGCACAGGAGTATTTGTAATTCAGCGTTAGCCCAAGTGCCAAAGCAACGTGAAACTGTTTACGTGCAGAGGAGAGGTTATTCACACATCTCAGCTCGCCAGAGATGCTGACTTGCCAAGAAGTGACTGCAAACTCCTTTTGGGCTTGAGGACCTTTAACTTCCCCGCCTTGAGGGACTGAGAGTCGAACAAACTACCATAAATCAGAGCGCGCACAAGTACAATCCTGTGGGATGTCCAAATCCCACCAGCCCTCCAGAGCTCTCCCTCCTTCTCCGCACACACAGATGGGCTTCCACGCTCGCCCAACCAACGGCACACCGCGGAGGAACGCACCTAATAAAACCCAGACGGCCAGAGCTCCCGTGGGAAGCCTTTCCCAAGACGGCGGGAGGTGCAGGAGACACCACGGGGAGAGGCTTCCTTCCGTGCGGCCACCGAGCAGAGTCACCACTCGAACCACCTTCCCGTGCCTGCCTCAGCCCACGGCGCAGCCCCGGAGGGAAGAGCCCCCCAGCCCAGCCCAGCCCCGCAGTTTCGGTGCCAGCTCTCTGCTCCACAGGGCAGGTCCCCGTCCCTGAGCACCGCTCCTGCTGGGCTGGACGCACAGGCAAACCAGTACAGAGACTGGTGAGAGCTGGCCAGGCGCTTGCCGCAGACGGGCGTGCTTTCGGCAGCCACTTGTCTCTTCCCAGAGAGAAAAGACAAGACCCTAAGCCAGCCTGCAACTTACCACCAGTTCTCGCACTGATTCACTCCAGCAGCAGCGCGAAGCTTGGCCCGAGCGAGCCCGCCAGGCTGCAAAAGCAGAGCAGATCGCTGGGCGGAGGAAGACTCAGACACACACACGGACCAGGACCACTCTCCAGGGCCGAGGCTCGACGGGGCTGCACAGCGCCTGCCCCCAGGCTGCTGGGTGCTCGGTGGGTGCTCCTGTGCCCACAGCGCTCGTTTGCCTTCAGCATCTCCCTCCCAGGGCTGCACCGCTGCAACCCACGCCGGCTGCTCGCTGGCTGCCTTCCCACCCACGCGGGGATGGAAGAGAAGCGACCCCAGGGGCTTCCGGGGCAGGGGGACCCCAGCTCACTGCCGGGCTGGGCAGGGGGATCTGCAGGGCATCGCCGCCGGGCTCCTCCGCGAAGCCCAGCACAGCCACAGCAACGCAGCCGAGGGGAAGCCGAGAGGTGAGCTGGGGTTGGCCCCGCGCTGCTGGCAGCGCAGCTGATCAGAACAGACCTGGCTGAAGCCACTCAGCCTCCCAAGAAAAGGATTAAGCTTCCCTCACCCCAGAGCATCAGAAAAACTGTGAGAAGACATTTAGACTGTTTCAGCTGACGAAAAAATATTTCACAGTTAGCTCTGTGCCAGAAAACACACCAGGCAGATGCAGGGAGAGCACAACGGGGTGTCCTACGGCAGCGCACACTCCAGCCTCCGCTCCCGGGACCGCACACAAAACGTCTCATAGCCGCGTCTGCTGACTGCGGCAGAGCAGACGACTGTCGCCTGCTGTGGCAGTTCCACTGGCAGACGTCCCACCAGCTCACGGGCACGGCGGCTTCACCGGGTCACGCAGCAGCAGCTGGGCAGTTTAGCAACATGAAGCACGGGATTCGGGCACGTTCCCAGTGCTGCCACGCTCCTCCTGGGGGAAGCCCACCTCCACGCCGCTGTGCGGCCTCCCACCTCCACGCCGCTGTGCGGCCTCCCTGCGCTGGGCATCCCACAGCCGAGAGCACTGATCCCCCCGGTAAGGGCCTGGGATGTGCCAGCATGGGCAGCTGCCTGCATGATCACCAGCGTAATGGAAGTTTCGTCTGCTCCGGCACGCCTGGAGGCTTGGGAGGGTATCAGCCTTTACTAAACTTCTTGCTACACGGTGCTGTGTGAAGTTCCTACTGAAAATACAAGTAAAGAAACAATTTTCTACCTACTGTTGCCTTCCAGCAGACCTTTCACACGCTTCCTGCAAGCGAAAAAAGAGGGGAAGGAACGAGGAGGGAAAGGCTGCAGCAGCTCTCTGGAAGACACGAAGGCATTTACGTTGTAATTCACACCCATTTCCTTTCAATCCTCTTTCCCCAAGACCTTGCTTTTCACAATATAATCCCTCAAAGCAGCTTACGTGCTTCTCGGACTTCCTCGAGGAGCCCCGAGCCGGACACCTCACCACGGCTGCCGCGGCTCGGCGTGCTGACGGGCACGGAGGCCCTGCCTGCGCGCCCCAGGCCCCCGCGCAGCGCCACGAAGGCCAGGCCCGCGGGTATGCGAAGCCCCACGCTGCCATCCTCCCCGGCCGAGCCCGGTGCCGCTCAGCCGAGCCAGCTCCCCGCTGCCAACCCTCCCCTCCGTCCACCCAGCGCCGCCTGCCCTGGGAATCCACCCCGGTATCTCCTGCACCGCGCAGACTGCGGTCTGAGACTCTTTACTTGCCGTATTTCAACGAGAACGTTTTTATCCTTCTGCAGTGCAGACCACTGATTCAAACCTCACTCTCCTGTTACTTGGCTACGGAGAGAGGAATTCACTTTCTAAGATGGTACAAAACCAACACTCTTAGTGCTAATGCAAAGTCCTTGATCCTTGTACTGCAGCAGTACCAGCCCTCCAGGCTTCCCCGTTCATCTGGCTCCTTTTCCTCGCTTGTTTGCCCAAAATCCTCCAAAACACAACTAGCCCTCAGAAACCTGGTGGGCCCCGGCCTAGCAAACCGTAGCAAAGTTCCAACAGGACAAAGGTGCCAGTGGCACTTCCCTAACACCTTGTGAAATCCCTGGCAAACGCGCGTCCGCCTCGCCCCACTACCCTCTACGGTGACGTTTCCCCCAGACGGTTTAGAGGCTCGGGTTTCTCAGACGGCATGAGGTGCTTTTTATACTTTTTCTGTCTCATCTTAAAGAAAGATAAACGTACATAAAGTCTACAACTGACCAGGGAACGTACCAACACTTGGCCTGAGTGAGTAACTGGCCTAAGCCCCAGCACGCCCTGTCCGGGCAGCAGCCTGCTCGCCCCCAGGGCCGTGCCAGCCTGGCGTTCTCATCGCCACCACAACTGGTGAGCTGGCAGACCCACGCGCTGGGTAACTGGGATCGAGTTCTCGCCTTCTACAGCTGCCTGAGCCAACGTTAGCTCGTTACACAGCGATACCTGGTGAGTGTGCGGGCTGAGGGGAACACACACCGCTGCACCGAGGCAGTTAACGGCATCAGAAAGCTCCGTAACAATCAAGTATTTTTGGAGGTGGCAGTTTCAGTTCTTAACAAAAAGAAAAAAAAGAAAAAGATTCTCAAAGGCAATAAAGGCCATCCAGTACCTCGCCACGTTTTGTGTCTTTGAAAACCCCTCCAGTTCCTGCAGACACGACAGAAAGGTGGCCTTTCACTGGGAGGAATCGCATCAGACAGGCTCCCTCCTGCTCGCAGAAAGCTGCACACCAAACTCCTGCAAGCCTTTCCTGAAAGTGGTACTAAATATAGGCTGTTTAATGCAAGATCTGTAAATTGGTATAAAAACATAAGCAGCTTTACAGATACTCTCCAAGGCACACGAAACAATGACGGAGTTTGCCCAAAGCGAGCACGGCAGAGCAGTTAATGGGAGTGCAGGACCCCTAAGCCCCCACCCCCCGCCAATTAACAGCCAAGGAGACACGAGGACCCCCCCCAACCCCCACCCCCTCCCCCCGCAGCAGGAAGGCTCCGACTGCGCAGCACCACAGATCCGGCAGCGCCTGACGCTTGCGCAGGACAGCCAGGCTCCTGGCTTCCAGGCCTGGCCTTGGTTTCTTTCTCTGTACATTTTTAAGAGTAATTATTTACATATCCTCCATATCACCTCAATTCTACTTGTGTTCCTCGCAGTAATCACCTGAGAAAGCTGCACCTTGGCTCGGCTTACGAGCTGTCAGAACGCGGGACTGCAGCTCGACGCGCTCCAGTGATGCTCTACGTCCCCGAACCCCACGCAGGCGCCGCTCAGCAGCCACTGCCTCCGACGTCCGAGGGAAAAACCCCAAGCACACCCCACGGCGTGCCGGAGCAACACCTGCATTGGGGGAGAAAAGTAAAACCACTACTATTCAACGACACCCTCTTTATTCAAAAATAGATATCTATGAGACATTTCAGAATATACTGCTGTCACAAATGGCAGCCTATATGTCTAAATTAATTCCTAAATCAATTCATATACAGATTTAAGCTTTTGTTAAAAAAAGACACACCTTGGGGAAATCTGTTTAACCTTGAGAGAACGTCACCCAGTTCACCAGATGCCCTTTGCCCAAAAAGTAAAACAAATAAAATTAAAAACCACTAGACTTCATTTAAATTAAGCAAAATAAAACACACACATATATTTGGAAAAAAAAAATCAAAACATTTCAATTAAAAAAAAGACATACAACTCTCTCACAGAAGATCTGCCCAGAACAACAGCGTGAGATGTCAACACATTTGTCTACACAATTTTTTTTTTTTAATGACAGCTTTTTTTGTCCCATAATGGACACATATTCAATCATTGGTCAGAATAATTATTGGTTAAAACAGCCTCAGGGTAACTCTCCGAGCTGAGACGGGGTAGAAAGGAGTCTTTTGGTTTGGGTTCTCGAGGTTTGGTGGGAATTCTTTCGTTTTTCATTTTTGGCAAAAGCAGAGAAAGGGCAGTGCTTTATCTACAGATTGTTTGGACCAGAAAAGGCTGCACAATCGAACCAAGTCATGGAAAGAACAGTTCTGCCACTGGAAAACTTCCTGTAAACTCAGAACACACTTCTCGGCTGGGCAGTAACGGTGCAAGGAGTTTTAAAAAAAAAGGACAAGATGAAGGGTCAGTAAGAAAAGCACATGAGCTTCTTAACAACTTAATGACCAAAAAATGCTGTATTATTTGTTTTAACTGAATGCTGAGTAGGCTCTGAATACTCCGTAAAATAAATTAATGAGGACGCAGAACAAGCTTTGCATTTCTGTAGGTTTCCTCTCATGTCTTTGACAACAGCAGCTTAAGACTACAGGGAGGCACAAACACAGCACATCAACTAATTTCAGCCTCTGTGTTACAAAATCTGTATTATCAGATCAAGTGTTTCCAGAAACTTAAAATGTTTTATAGTGAGAGGTGCTAAATTTAAACAGAATTGTTATCCAAATTGGAATGGTTTTCAGTGATCAGAGTCCAGCTTGGTAGACCTAACACACAAACTGAAAGGTAACTGCATCCATGGCAGCTAAAACGTTAGCTAGCAACCAAATGTATTAAGAGTATTGTAAATTTGCCTCTTTTTCTTTTATACTATTCCTGATTATAAAAATCAACTCACAATAATCTGTGACACAAAATTAAGTACATCCTTCTAATATCTACATGCATGGACATGGTACATGTGCATACAGGATATGTGCATATACATGGGTCTATTTTCTATATAAATAAACATTTATACCACATTTAACTTCTGTTCACCAAGTAACTTCACTACAGCTATGGAGAGAATTTACAGAACAGCATTTCCAACACAGCCATCCTCCGAGTAGGTCAGACAGTGCCTGTCACTGGGATATCACCAGTGGCAATACACCGTGCCAACCTCTCAGTTCGTGAAACCAAAGCTTCTGTGACCATCTGACTCTGCATAATGAAGAGGAAAAATGTGGTATAAATCTAAGGTAGCTAGAACAAAATTTACTTCCACTCTCATTCAGGTAATACCCAGTTCTGCATTGCTCAGCAGAGTGTAAATTACGAAGCTATCTCTAATTCACAAAGAAAAGCTGCTTAGTTTTATTGCCTGTGGTGAGTTTCAATTTCTGTACATGCCCAATAGGAACTATCTCCACGCCAGTCCCACAGCAGAATGAAGAACTGTAGATTTAAGAAAAATATGTCCCTGTACCATTGCTCAGCAGGTGCCGCCTTCCTGCCCAGACGTGGCACGGTACCTGCACCCACACGCGTCCCTGTGGAGCCCCCCAGCCACTCTATGCTCTCAGAGATGAGGTTCAGAAACCCAACTAAAACGGACAAGACTTATACAGAAATAATACAATACTTATACAGAGAAAAATGTTATATGGTCAACCTGTCTTTGAAAACTTTCCAGGTAGGTATGTACATGATTCTCATGACTTTTGTGGGGGTAACAAGTGCTAAGAGCAAACAGCAACTAAAAGAGTATGGAAACATATGAGAAAAGTTTGCTATATGGACTAGCCCCACTCCCTCTAGAGCTCACAACACTCGCTCTTTCCTCCCCCCGACGCGAGCCAGTGTGCAGAGAGAGGGGGACACGAGCAGCCAAGAGGCTGAAAGCGGGGTCTGCAAGTTCCTTGCTACTGTAGATCTCGGAAGACTGGATCTCCAGTCAACACCAGAGTCGTCTTACTTCTGCTGGTAATAATGGAAGCTGGGGGACACCGCTTGCTCTAGTCTGTTGAAAACAGGTCCCCAGCAGATGGCAGAGGTGCCAGACCTCCTGTGACATTGGGCAGCAGGGACAGATCTGGAAGGCTCTGGATGTGGGATTTCAGCTCCTTGCGGACCTGGGTTACCCGAGCAAGCTTCTGTTTGTATTCCTGAGGGAGAGAGACAAGAGAACAAAGATTAAGCACAGGTTAATTAACAGTGCTTTTAGTTAAGCTACAAGTATCTTCCCAGTGAGGATTCTGGGAGACAGTGGCAAGGTACTGGCTCTCTGAGCAACTGCCGCGCCGCTGCAGACCCTGTCACCAGCACCCGAATTCACAGCCCGGTGCCAGCAGGAAGCCCACAGGCTTCCGCATCCCCAAACCACTAATCCTGCCCTGGCTTAGCCACATAAAACGCCCCCAAAGCTGCAGGCACTGGGGCCTGGCAGAGCATTTGAGAGCAGCGCCGTTACACAGCTGGCTCTGTTCTGCCCTTCCCCAGGCCGCTGAGCTGCGCCCACTGCCGAGGAGAGCACGGCGGAGCGGTGCTCCGACACGCTGCTGACGGGGGCAGCGGGCTGAGGGGCACCACCGGGACCGCAGTCACTGCGCTGCTAAAATGCTCTCTTTTCTTTTTTAAGCTTGATCAATTTCACATATTTAGCTAACCCGATTTCCCCTTTCAAGTCATTAAACCAGACCCAAGGGAAACGGGGTCTCTCTACGAGTCCTTCGACAGCCCCGGTCAGCAACCACCGCAGCTGTAGCGCTCGACCGGCTCGCCAGCGACCACCACCACAGAAACGCGTGTGGGATCACGCAGCGTAAACCACGGACTGGAACCAAGCAACACAGACACAAAAACTTTCAGAATTTTATTACAAAGGGAGAAAAACAGTAGGTGAAAAACTCCCGAAGGGGCAACTTGCAAGCAGTTTTTCTACAAATGAGGTCTGGATTGAGCATTAAAACTCCACTAAGAAATAAGTATCCACCTTCAGAAATCTCCACAACCTAAGAGATGCCAGATAACAGTGACAAGTATTTCATAATGAGAAAACAGAGGAAGAGTCTGGGCCCTGAAAACGAAAGAACGAACTGTACCTCATTAAATTATGTTTAGAGGTCATTTAGGAACAGACCAACACACATCCAAGTTATCTAACACAGAAGTTCAATTAAAGATTGATGTCTACATTATTTTCAGAGTTTTGTGACTCTAAACATTTATCTAACAGTCACAGAAGACAGCTATTCAAGTAACAAAAAACCAGCATCCCATCATTTCTTTTGGGACGCACCAGTCTTTACCCAGCTACGCATGGCAGTTTTTTCGTGGCATCTCCAGAATGCAGGAAACAACGAGCTTGAGAAAAACAGTGCACAGAACAGGCTTCCATACAACCAGCTGTAATATTCACTTACTTTTAATTTCTTAATTACTTGGCAAAGAGAACAGTTTACCAGAGAACAGAAGTTTATCTTTGAAGATCAAATAAAACTAGACACACATTTAATCAAAGCATCTTTCTGAAGAGTTTAGGACTCTAATCCAGTCTGTCTAACCTTCTCAGTGACGGAAATCCTCTTCACCTTCTCCAAACATCAAAGCGGAGCAGTTCCTGCGGGGTTACAAGCAATGAATCTACACACTCTCTGTTTCATTACTTTGAATTAGAATAGCGAGAGCAGCAGACGATTGCAACAACTCAGAATATCCCTACGCCTGGAATGGCTATATAAATACATTCCATAAATTTCCTGCCAGCACCAAATAAGAACGTCTTAACAGCCTGCTGCAAACTTAAATCCTTTCAGGAGGCTCAGCGAGCTAACATCCTATCATTACCAAACACTTCTGTTCATGTACATGGGATATATACTGAAATACTCAAGTTCACACAAAGCTCTACCAGCTTCATAAACTAAACTGTACTGTTCACAAGGCTAAAGCAGAACAAAAAAAAATCCAGAGAAGGTGTGCCCGTTCATTTAGGATTGCGAGGATTTGGTTTGTTTTAATGGAAGACAAAGAATTATACTCAAAATAAGGACACACGCCACATCCCTGGTCATACCATTATGGGAAATAAATATGGAAACAAGTCAAGAAAGTCACCTTCTGAAGACGGGGAACAAAAACAGGAAAACACCCCAAATTTTTCAGCATGAATACAGAGCAGAAGCACATGCAGCAGAAAGCCATGGAAGTGCTGCGGGTCGACACTCCGCGTACTTCTCCAAGAGCCGGGGGAGGCCAGCACTGAGGAACGGGCGAGCTGGTAAACGGAGTGCTCTGCCCAGGGCTGGCACGTCACCATCAGCGAGGGGACGGCAGGACACCAGCTCCTGCACATACGGACAGCAAAAGCACTGATTGCATTCCACGTGCTTACAGACACAAGGTGGAAGAAGCTGCATTCAGAGACTGCTTCCCCCCCCAGAAGACTGTCTTAACATTTTTTTTTGTAAGTCCTAATTCAGGACATTGTCAGGGAGTGACGGACACCAAGCCAGGCAAGAAAGGGCAGCGCTTTCTCAAGAATGCCAAACTCTGCCAAGAGTGAACATTGGGAGATTTTTTTTGCTGTAGTAATTCTTACTAAAGACAGGACAGATATCAAGCAGGGGAAGGCAGCTGGCAAGCCCTCCAACTCTGATAAGTAGGGCAGAAGGTGCAAATTCCAAGCATAAACCAAGAAAATATCTCAAATACTGCCCGAAGAGCCAAGATCCACGCACAAAAATTCTGTAGAGCCAGGTACAAGGCGATGTCTGTCTGCACAGGACAACTGATGTCCTGCCACTTTCAGGGCAAAACTGCCAAGAGGACCAGGGTACGCTACTTCTAGTGGACAATTACGACTAGGATACGATGGGGTTTCTAGCTGATGGCAATTTGTATGACTATTATAGTTGTACTAGATCCAAACAACATCCCTTTCCTGATAGGACTATTCAGGGGAGGGAGAATTTTTGCAATGCCTTGCTTGAGAGCCCAGCTCCGCGAAAATATGCCAACAAATGAAGAACCGCCATGATGCACGCAAACCATACTTCTGTTCCAGTGCTTCTGCTCTGGCAAACATACAGAACGAGGAGCGATTCCTCTACACGTTAACAGCTGCAACCCGCTCCCAGATTTGCAGTTAACAGCTTCAAATGTTCAGGAAAATACTGCTCTTAACTTCTTCTCATTTTCAGGAATCTCTACATCAAGAGCTACATAGAGTACTGAGCTATCAGAAATACCTTCTCAATTTGAACAGACTTTTGTATGTATACAACAACAAAAAAAGGTCACCTTGAGAAGCACATCCATTCATTTCTAAGTAATTCTACCTTACCTGTAGGTTAATGCAGGCATCAACTAGTTTACATAAAAGTTTTTGTTAAAGCAGTGAGGTCTAAATCCTATCTGTCAGAAGAAAGAAAGACTCACAAGAAAAAGGTAGCAACAGCCTCAGGACCATTAAAAACTCTGGCTCAGAAAAATGTCACTGAATTCAGGAATGGAAACAATGTTCTGCGGGAGCAATCCAGGAACCAAGATTTCCTAGAAGAGATAAACACTTACCGGACAGAGCTGACACACAGACTACGTTAGAGAACTGTCTCCTGCATGCTTAACGCTTTCCATCTGCTCTGGCACCAAAAGGCTGTGCTGCTCTGCGGCAGAGCGCTAAAGGCCTTGGGCGAGCAGACACCGAGGCCGGGTCGGGGAGAGCTGGCTGCCCGAAGCAGCTGGCAGGCACACCAAGCCCGGAACACGGCAGGGACCTAAGGCCAGGCTATCACAGACACAGCCTGGAGGCGGCCCGGCGCTCCTGGGCTCCTCAAAGCGGGGAATTCTGAAGTCCCTCCGCAACATCGAAGAAACACTGTCGTGGTTTAACCCCAGCCAGCAACAAGGACCACGCAGCCGCTCGCTCACTTCTCCCCCCGCCCCCGGTGGGATAGGAAGGAGAATGAAGAAAAATGAACAAAATGGTAAAAGTACAGCTTATGGGTTGAGACAGAGACAGTTTAATAGGAAAAATAAGGAAAAAAATGATATACAAAAAAACAAGTGACGCACAACGCAATTGCTCACCACCTGATCAACAGTACCCAGCCTGACCCTGAGCCACGGTTGCTGCCCCCTGGCCAACCCCCCCCAACTCACACACCGAGCATGATGCCATACGGCGTGGAACATCCCTTGGGGCAGCTGGGGTCAGCTCTCCTGGCTGCGTCCCCTCCCAGCCTCCCACACACCCAGCAGGCCAGCATGAGAAACCGAAAAGCCCTTGATTTCTTAGCAACAGCTAAAACCATCAGTATGTTATCGACATTATTTTCATCCCAAATCCAAAACAGAGCACCACACCAACCACCAGGAAGAAAATTAACTCTATCCCAGCCAAAACCAGGACAAACACCTACCAGGGAGACATATCCTGCACCTGGTTACCTTTGCACGAGATGCAAGGCGTGTTTATTCAGATACACAGTTTGTACGATTCAGGACTACGCCTCAGCTTCACTCAGGAACATGCATAAGCAGAGACACGCGACCCCCTTCCAGGCTCAGGGGTTTTTCTTCTTCCACAAACCCAGTCGTGGCCATATTCTGCAGCGCAGCACTCTGGAAGCGGGTTTTATGGAAAGTTGTTTTTCATTTAGCCCCTTTACATGACATGTTTTGAAAGTGCGTCTTGCAGGTCCCTCCATTCTATAAAACCGAACAGACACGAAGTGCACTTAAAAGCAACCGCTGCTTTCTGAGGTCTTAGTTTGTACTTCACGTGCCTAGCTAATTGCCTCACCGCATAGTAAGCTTTCATTAAGATTAATAGTGTTTAGATGCTATTTGCTTTTTTTTAGACAAAATAATGAGATCTTTGCTGTAAGCAGGACTTTGAGGACGATACAGAAAAAACTGGCGCTATGCCACATGAATGCTTTTGCTGATCAACATTCCCTTTCAGTATGTGGGATTCTACACCCACAGCAGCCACGTAAATTAAATACTTAGTCCTTGAAACAAACGCAAAACCAGAATTAAACACCAGTGAACCAACCTGACGGAAGCATTTCATTCAAAAGAAGCCTTGCTTGAACATCATAAACCTGACTGTAATCGACGGGACAGGGGACTGCTGCGCCGCGCGGTTCACCCTGCCGCGGCACACAGCACACACTGCCATTTATTTCCGCTTCGAATTCGCACTGGACACTGCCATTCCTGTGCTGGGTCAAGCAGTAACATGCTGTAAGTCATCACAGCAACTGAAAAACATCTGGTTAAGCATTAACGAGAATTTAGAAAGTGAATAGGAAGAGCAGCCAGTCTCAGTTCTGATATGCTGCAGCTTAAGCCAGATGTACGAGAGCAGAAGATCACAGAAGTCAGGGAAAAAACGCACCAGAAGCTCAACAGAAATTTGACAAGAGTATGTAGTGAAGCGAGAGGGCTGACAGCAATGTTTGTATGGTCATGTAAAATCTTTACTTAAAAACGTTAAATATACAACACTAATACAGCAGGCTGATTAGGTACTCCTTAGCTTTTGCTGCTTTTTTTCTCAGCATAGATAATTTGTTAGATAACTTTCCAAAAAGCCTACCATTTGACTTCAGTTCCACGCTCCAGAACAGCTCCCTAGAGACGATGCCCAGTTTGCATGCCACACACGCGTTCCCTCCCCTCCTGCCAGGCCATCCCTTCTGGCCTCTCCAAAAGCAGTTCAAAATTCCCCTTCTCCAAGGCAAAGCGTGTCAAGTGTATCAGCACTCTTCTTCTGCCTTCAAACCCACCTCCTTCCACGTTCTCTCAAGAGCCACGTTTGAACCAGCCCAGTCCTCAACTCTATTCCACCCTGTATTTCACCGTGTAAGCACAGAGCAACCCTCCCCACCTGGCAGTGGAAGGCACTGGTCAGCACACCAAGCAGAACCGCTCGCAGTTCCATCGGTGGGGCAGGGGAACAGCTTTCTCCACATCAGCCACAACCACCCAAACCTCACAGAAAGCAAATTTTAAAGAGTCTGTCTGCAAAACAGACATGAATTTGCCTTGCAAAGAAACCCTACAGTCCTACAAATACCAGTAGTCTTGGTCAAAAGAAGGCAGCTGACAAACGTTCACACAAAAATCAAGAGAGAAAAGAACCAGAAACAAAACACGAATTATCCATAAACTTGCTTACTGCCACGCAAATTCAGCCGAACACAGGTGAGCGATGAGACACGCTGAAGGCCTGACCCAGCGCCCGCCGTCCTCTGCAGCCGTCTGTCTGCACGCTCGCTGGACCAGGGCACACGTGCCACCTCGGAAGCGCCCTGGGCCTGCCCGAGCCTGCAGCACGGCGGCCGTGCCCCTGCTCGGCGCAGGGCTCACCGCCGGGCTCACCGCCGCCAGCGAGCACCGAAAGGGGCTCGAAGCTGCAGAGCCGGCGCGGCACCGCCTGCAGCTGCACAGCACGCCGTCCGCGGCTGCGTCCCGACGGCAGCAGCACGTCTGCCGGTGCCAGGGAGGCAGAGTGTTCTCCAGGACCTGCAGAACTCCCAAGCAGCGGGGCGGTCAGCACGGCAAATGCCTTGAGGGGTTCTGAACAGCCACACGGCCAATTTGCCCCCGCAAGAAGTCAGGTAACAGGGAGCGAAATGCTCAGGACAGCAGAACCCACCCCAAAAGCAAAGTGAAAACAAATGCTACTGGTGAAGCCTCTCTTCCTTATTTTGCAGCAGCACTAAACCAACAAACCCGTGGTTTTTACATAACACATCTGAAAGACGCAGTCCAGGAATCAGAACTTGAACTATGTGTTTCTCTGCGGAGCTTCAGTCCATTTTCATACCTCAAATTTGATCCTGGTGGTGTTCTTCTAAATTTGGCAAGGCCTCCTTCCTTTGCAGCACCGTTCATCTCACTTCACCCGAGATGGTATTTCTGCTCTTGGCACAACGACACGCTCCGACACCACAACTTGTCTCCTTGAGGACAACTTGAAGTTGTCCAACAGAGGCCTCCGCAGATGGTCTCCAGCTGCTGGAGGTGCCTCCTCCTCGCCTCCCGGCCTTCCCAACAGCTCGCTCAGAACTGGCGCGGGCTGCCACTGCACACCGGCAACGAAACCTGGCTTCCTTTGCAACGTGCCCTCCCACCATTGACACTGGCGGCCCGCAAACAGCGTTCACAACGAATGCAACGCTGAGGGCGCAGGCAAACAGCTCATATTCACCTCTCCGGGCATCTCACTGCTTTTGATTGCTACGCAAAAGAGTAAGTATCCACTGGCTCACTTCCGTAATATGCATAAAACCATCATGTATTAATAGTGGATGATTTTTATTTGCTTTTATTTTTTTCAGTATGGTTTCATTTGCAGTATTACTATAATTATGAATGCCTACAAATACTACAAAGTGAAGGAATTCTGTGTTTGCATTGTGCAAAGGAACACCTCTGTCGCCTCGAGCCATGCACCACGCAACAGCGCCAGGTTCCCTGCAATGTCAGTTTATCGGACGGCTATGACACAGCCTTCCTCCTCATCCCACTCCCAAAGGCACGACCGCCCCACAGCTGGAAACACTGAGGTACCCTTAGTCGCTTTCTGCCACGTCCATCAGCAGTGCAGTTTTACAGACCGGAGCGTGACACACTTTGCCCGGGTGCTCCTGTTCAGGAGCTTCTGGCCCTGCCCAGGGCGTGGAGCAGGAGACCTCCCCGTGCTGCCTGCGTCCCACAGCTACCTCCTGCTGCTGGCACGCCTGTAAAATACTGCCATTTTTGTCTCCTGGCTGAAAAACTAAAACTTCACCTCTTGTCCCCTGCCGAGACCACTGCCATGAATGCACCACCACCCCAGAATTCTTGTCTGGGAGGAAAGCAGCAGCCGCAAAGGCGTGCCAACAGTGACATGCAACAAAAACCTAAGCAGTGGAAGCAACACAGTAATAAACTGCGTATTAACCCGCTGAACTAAATCGTATTTCAAGAAAACGTGCGGTGCCCAGCAGTCCAGAACACCTCAAATGAGACTGTGCTTCATCCTGCACAGATGCATTATCAAAGAAAGTTTGCAAATTCGTATGGCCACAGCTTCAACACCTTATTAAAGGTGCCTTGAAGCCATGAATATTAAAAGCCACGAACATCTAAAAACCCCCACAGCTCTCAGCAGGATTTAAAGTCAAAATTTTTCAGGTGCAGTCAGCAATCAGAAAGTTTCCCCTAAACCAGATCTTAAATAGAGTATGTTCTTTATATTTACATATGCATATGCACACAAACAAACACCCACTTGTCTGTCTCGGCACACACAGACTGCGCCACAGATCCGCGCTGGATCTACCACGGCATGCTCCTCGTGCCACCTGCCAGCGCAGGTACGGAAGACACAGAGGGCACGGGGAAGAACTCAGCATCACTGACTGCAAATCACAGCACAAATTCTGAATGCACATTCTCCTCTCTCTTCTCCCAATTAGATTAAAATAACTCACTCTCCACTTACTCCAAATTTGCTACTGTCACCAGTTATTTTAGACACCCATAAAGCTCCCACACGATCTGCCATTTTCTAGCACTACTCACGCCTGATGCTTGCAGTCCCGTCCGTTCAGCTGACTTCACTGGAGCCCCCAGGTACACCAGCTGGGAGTGTTCTCCCGGACATCTCCGCACGACATTTCAGTTTTACACAACTTGATCCCCGGGATTTTTTCTACTTGCCTGCCACGCACGCAGGAAGAGCACACCAGCTTCAAGCGACAACGCTCCCCCTTGACACCCTGCAGACCCGGGCGCTGAAGGACAAAAAGCCTCCCCAGCTGACTGTACCCTAACTGTAACAGGGGCAGTCATGGCCAAAAACAACACAAATCAGAGAAGGTCCATTGGAAGTTCAGTACTCACGTGAGATACAGAGACACCTTATCTCACTCTTACAGAAACACCGGTTCTTGTTTCTATGTCTGTCTGAAAATGGATTTATTTCCTGACACCGATTGTGAAAGTCTAGGCCGACTCTGATCCAGTCCAGGCCAGGGATGATCACACAGCAGCTGCAGTATCAAGCCCACAATTTCTGACTGAGACAAAGCACCGTTTAAAAAGAAATTCAGTGTTCAGATGCTGAACAGCAGGACCCACCATTCTTTTCAGTAACTTAACCTAAGGAATATTTACCCTTAAAAATATATGCCTTGTTCAGCATCAGCTTTGGTTCAGCCGATTTTGCTCTGCAGCTGATTGCCAGAATGAAAGGAATTCTACCTTTTTCTAAGAGCTTTTAGACTACAATCAAATTATCACACCCACCCAATAAAGTAAACCTAATTAATACACTTTCAATTTTTTCCATCGCTACCTTAAAAGCAGAGTTTGTCCACATGTTATGATCTTCAGCCTCTGTGCCAGCTTTCTCCCTCCAAACCACCAGCGCTTCTTAGCACTACGTCGTTTCACTCCCTACTCACGCCAGCCTTTCTCCGTGCTGAAGTGCAATTCATTGTCCAAGACCACCTTTCCAGGATATTGTCCTTTAATTCAACAGCTTTTCCACAGCTGATGACAGGAGCTCTGTGTCCCAGCATTTTGACATTGCAAAGTATTTTGAGCATCAGCCCACTAGACATAAATGCACTGTGTTTGTGTATATGTTTTGAGAATGTGCTGTGTTATTCATGAGGGACAGTATTAATAGGATTAGTAAACAACCACAGCTCTTTCGACTACAAAAGCCGCTTTTCCAAAGATGTAGATTAGCTGCTTTCATTACTATCATAGTGAAAGACTTTGCTTTGCGAGTAAATAAAACGCAAGAAATATCCACAGTGATTTCCAAATCAGACATTTCCATATCTTAAAATAAAGCCCCGACTCATATTACTGACAGAAACCCCTTCCCCAGCTAGCAGCCTTGGCTGGATGAGGACAGCGAAGTAAACAACCCAGCTTCTATCTCAAAACACCATCTCAGCTGAGAGTCAGGAAACTTCGTTCACAAGAGAAAAAACTCACAGTCAATAGTACCAAAGATTCTGGAAAAGATACCTTGAGAGAGCAAAGCATTCAATGAGAAGATAACTAAAATTAGATTGTTTTAAGTTATTTTCCTACTGCGGTCTTTGCTTGAGTAAATGTTTTGTTTTTTAATACATTCTTAATTGCTACAAGAATTTCAGATCCTTCTATTAAAATGCTTATTAGCACTACAAAGCAAAATCCAGGCTTATCAGTGACGTTACTGCGGAACATCACAGACTCCAACAAAACTGATGAGCAGATATGGCCCGCCACATCTGTAACCAGCATCTTCCCCTGTTTATTAACCCTCTACAACTCCACAACAATGGAATGCTTTAATCAGGCAATATATAAGATTTGACATGAATATGAATTGTGCCTTCACGTCAAGCAAGTACTAGCGAGTGGCCCTTCCCGCAACTCGTTTTGAGACTTCTACAGCATTAAGACCACCTTGTTCTGGCAGAATGACAAAGATGCCAACCTGAACAGATATTTAAGAAGCTCATTCCTTAGTAACCAACAGATTAAGGAATGTGTTTACACTTCACGGTGGACCAGCAACCTGCCCTGTTGCCATCAGCAGGATTATTCCTATTAACAAAGCAGCTCAACCAGTGAGCCGCCAAATTTCCAGGATTACATTTCAGCCTCTGCCAGAGTTGCAATTTTCAAGCAACACTCCTGACCAAAAGGAAACAAAACCCAACACAATGATCACAACATTTCAGCTAGTCCATTAGAAATTTTAATTTAATGTTGTCATTGTGAATTTCTTAATTTCACAGTCTCAAACTGACTCAAATTCATGGACTGTCCTGAGCTTTTTAAAACACTGCTTGCAGCATTTTGCTACCTACTTCTTGCTTTTTTCAAAAAAAGTAAACAGCAACTTGTCTCTCATTTACATATTTTTATACACACACAGATACATGTTTCTACTAGACAGGTGTCCTTCCTTCAGCAAGGAAAAAAACCTGATCCAAGACTTCCACTGGTATTCAGCAAACAAATCCGGTGCCAAGCAGGATTTGGTTTTCTGGCATCTTTCATATCCATGTCTGAAAGTGTCTTTTAATGAGTCAGTCGTAAGAAAGATGCTATGCTTGAAGAAATTCAAGCTAAACAAGCTAACAGAATTATTAACTATCCGCACTAATTGTGAATGCAGCATCAGCACTTGTCTGGCTGCTTTGGCATAAACGTTGCTCTGGAAAAGCAACATGTTCACAGTCACAAGACATTGAGAAACTCTAGTATAAACACACATAACAAAGAAAACATTCAAAATTAAATGTACCTCAGAACAATGTTGCCTAGCTATCAGAGGATTAGGTTTGTCATGAGAGTAAACAGAGCCTGCCATCACTACAGCAGTCTCCTTCCAGAAGATTTTGTCCTCTACAGCAACTCACGTCCCACCCAGCAACAGCTGCTCACAACAACCAGCAGCCGACAGCGCGGAGGAAGCCCTTAATGTGCCGCCACGGGGCAGTTTAACAGATGGCAGAGTGACATACAACCACAATCATTAATTAAACTTCCACACTAGTCCCAAGATGCGCTGCTGAAAGAATTTGCTCCGAGAAAGAACATTTCAGACGAACGGCTGGCCGCCGCAGCCCCTGCACTTGCTCTAGGACGTGCAGCTGGGGCTCAGGCCCCGTCAGCGTCGGCTCACTCTACAGCGTCCTGCCCTCCCTGATCGAGGGAGCTTGGGCAGAAGATGCAAGCCAGCGCCTCTCCGTACCAGCCCCGTTTACACTCCATCACAGAAGCTGCAGGTAAGAGTGGCTGTTGAAGGATGGATACCAGAAGATCTCCTTTAAACTGCATCCCCTTATCAAGCAGGGGCTGGGAAGGCAGATGAGGGACACCCAACTATAAGCAAAAGAGTAACAACAAAACCCCAACCAACAAAAAACCCAGCTAATTACGGCAAAGGGAGGTTGACGTCTTGGAAATGGGGATTTCATAAAATGTAGAGTAAATTTGAAGAAACTTTTTTAGGCAAGCCTATTTTTCTTTAAAAAGTATTGAGTTCTGGAGATGTCCAGGTGTATTAAAAACATACTACATGGAACAGCAGAACACATCTGTCTCCTCCAGAGTGTGTACACCGCTTTCAGACCCCCGTTTTACTCCAGAGGTAAAGATAACACCTAGAATCATCTCCCTGGAGAGAAACACAT
This sequence comes from Opisthocomus hoazin, assembly GCF_030867145.1. Lineage (NCBI taxonomy): Eukaryota > Metazoa > Chordata > Aves > Opisthocomiformes > Opisthocomidae > Opisthocomus > Opisthocomus hoazin. The sequence goes on from NC_134431.1 coordinate 19,316,827, forward strand.
AGATCAGGAGTCAAGTGGGAGCATTTGGTAAGGGAATCGGCTTGCCGGCCCCAGCGTAGTCAGTACTCACTTCTAGCTTCTTCTCCTTCTCTGTCAGTACATCCTTCTGGTTCTGGGTGTACTCGATCAGCATGCGTGCCAGCTGGCGCCGGTCCTCCAGCTCTGCCGCCAGCCGGCCATTGTACTCTGCTAGTAACAGGCATGCTTCGTCCACCGTCTTCGACAGCCGTTCCGCTGCCTCTTTGTCTACATGCAAAAGCGTTGGGAAGTTTAGAGGACAAAGTTTAAAACTTTACCTTTGACAGCAGGGCTACGGCCCACAGCCACATGCACAGTAACACCTCATCCATAAATACCTTCCGGCTTGGCAGGAAAATAAGAGCTCTTCACACAAGGGATATAAAGCACCCAGGCAGGACTAACCACCCAGGAAGGGTGGCTTTTAGACACTGACATGACTGACCGCATTTTATCCTTACAGAGACGTCAGTGACTGGGGAAGGGGGGGGAAATAAATCTATGAAGTTAGCCTCTATCAGCAGGTTAATTAAACTAAAACCTTAGGCTGCACTTTCAAAATTCAGTTAAACAAATCTGGTGGTTTTCATGTTTAAACATGGTGTGCACTTTTTAATTCCTCTTTTCTCTGAATAACTCCTAATGTACAATACAAGCAAACATGAACTGCACGCTAGTTGGACACCTGGAACCAGATGATCCTTGAGGTCCCTTCCAACCCTTACCATTCTATGATTCTATATTATAAAGGACTGAATAAGTGGCAGTCCATAGTGAGTTCTAAATTAAAACTACTTCCAGGACCAAGAGTCAAGTAAGTTCAACCTCTAAATTGCAATTGTAACCAACTGCAAAATTCCATTTAAACAGAGGCTGACAGACTAACTGGGGTAGTGAGTTTCCTTTTCTGTAGCAATCAAGAAGTATGTGTGTACTCAGCACTGCCTGATAAAACTAGAAAATATCTAACAGTCAAAGTGTTCAAAATCAGACACCTCCATTTGAGAACTCTGCCTCTATTTCCCCTACATTCTTGCAAAATGCTGTTGATGCTCTCCAAGTACAAAAGCCTTGGTCCAAGCCAAAAAAATGGAAGAAGCTACACAAGATTCATCTTCAATTTTACTCCACATGATTGTTCTCCATTAATTACCCAAAAGCTACAAAACAAGGACACAAAAGCAGGAATTCTCCAACACACATTGTGATTGTTTAAAGAAAAAAAAACCTTCGACTTCTGAGTTACTGTTTGGACCCATGTTCATTCATCTTCCAGTTTCATACCTGTAATTTTCTCCAGTAATGAAACATCTTGAACTTCCTGAGGCAGGGAGGCAATTTTTTGCCGCACCGTTGCATCTCCTGACGCTGCATTTTCCAGGTCTTGAAGGGCTTTGATCAAATCCTCGGTCTACAAGACAAGTCAGCCAACGTTAGAACCAGGTAACTTTCCTGCGGACATGGCCACTGCATCTGAGGTCACCTACCTCTGACAGCAACAATTTCTGGAATATTTTCTTCAAGTAATTTTAAAACTGTTTCTTCCTAACACAGAGAGTAGTCACTAAGTTTACACTATCCCAGTGTTTAGGAACTTGTGCATAATTACAGTAGCATCATCGTTTTCACGACTCTGCAGCGGAAAACTTCTCATTCCAGTTAAGAGAAGTGTCATTTAAGACAAAGCTGAAAAGCACACGACCGCACCAGTCTGAGAAACAACCATCAGCCCCTTGTGTTGCATCAAACTGGGACTCTGTCTTTCAGCTGAGCATCCCTGACACCTTCTCTTCGACTGGCAGGAACGTACGGGCACCTCTGTTCTATTCCAAAGGTGCGCTCTGCCACAGCAAACAAAACCCAAACAAAACCAAACCTGCATCAGTCCAGACAAAACTCTGTCAGACTTCCGTCTTTATAAGATTCAGAATTTTGTAACTGGTTACCTACCATAAGCTCGGACGACAATGAAAGCCATCCCTGTTACAGCAAACTTTACACTGTCCTGATTTTGCAAGGCCTTTGCTGTCCTCCCTTAGCTCAGCTGGCTCTCTGGAAGCACCCTGCAATCTGCGATTAAACTGGACTCCACTGTACCCCCCAGCCTCAGCTCGGCTGGTCTGAGTGCCTTGAGGAAAGATGTGTCTGTTTAAATGAGTACGCTCCACACGTATCCCAGCTTGAAAAGGACATGGATGAGCACAGCCTTAAGACGACCTCCCCAACACACCACATTTCCTCCCTGCTCAAAAAAATAAAAAGAGGAGAAAGAGAGACTCCCTGAACAGGAAGGAAAAAAGTGTCGTTTCTTTGTTTTAAAAATACGTGAGTTTTAATAGGAGGTTTTTGAAACTGGAACAACTAGCCCTATAAACAATACCACTGATGTTTAAACTACATTTTAATTGTTTGAAAATTAATAAAAACACTGAATAAATATTCACTAAATATTTTTTTAATCTGAAAAATAAAGGTGTCCATTACCTAGTATTTACTGCTTCTTTGCAAACTGCTAATGCTTTCCAACAGTAACAAACACAATGCTTATCATCAAAAGAAACCATAAGCTGCAAGGCATCTGGAGGTAAAAACAACAAAAAAATCTCACTTATTTGCTTGACGACTGTTTATTTTTATTTTTCATGTTTACAGTCTTCCAGATGGATGGTGTAATTTTTTATCCTCTTCAAATAGACAATGGTGTAACATATGTTCATTTTGTAGCCTCAAATGGTCAGAATGATCCTCTATTTCATTCCTACTATTTCCCCACCACTAACATGTCAGCCTCAAAACAAACTCTTCAGAACTGGTTTTCCCAGCCAACACCATACAAATCTACCAAAGGCTGAGCTTTTTAATAGCTCATGGAGAGAGACATCCTACAAAAAAAATAATTAAGTTTTAATTGTGCTACAACTTTGGCTTTGAGAGATTACGCACAGATCTTGGAAAGAATTTTAAAATACGGCCTGTTCTCCTAGCAGCCCTTTGAGATTCTTTACTGGTACCACTACTCCAACTTCGGCTTAGGCTATCTGAAATCACTCAGAAGCAGCACAGTGTTTCAATGGGAAAAAAGAATGGGTTCCACCTCACGTGGACCCCTCAACCCCCAACGGATGGCTCCATCCAAAGGCTTTCACTTGTTGGCAGCTCCACCTCGTGGCTGGACCACACGGGAGGTGGCTTCAGACCTGCTCCCACCCTCAGCCCGTCCCACGTACCAGCAGCGGCCCAGCACTAGGGTCTTGGGGTGAGTAGCTCCCGGGGTAATCATCATCTTCCTCCTCTTGTATTTGCTGAAAAGTCCGCTTTAAAGACTTCTTCTCCTCTGCAACTAAAGACACATATAAGCAACTCATTTGGGTGCCAGATCTGCCCACCTTAACTATCTCTACTTCAAAAAACTGTACCAGATGCTCTGATGATTCAGCTCTCTGAAGAGAAGATGACCACAGCTGGACTCTGCTGTTGGCATCATATTCCAAACACTCAAACGCAAAACAGCAATAAAAGGTTGGGTTTGCCCACACACGTATCTCTGCACATGCAAGCACAAGGATATAGTCTTCACATCAGCAGTGTGCACAGTCTGCATATCCGTGCCTCCTACACTGGAAGCAGGAAAGGCAATCAAACGTCCAAGCTATCAATACAAGGCAGGTCTTCATCCCTGCTCAGACTCTCTGGTTAACACCATGTATGCAGGTAAGGATTTCTACCAGTAGAAATGAAGCATTGATGCTAGGATACACATGGACAGAAGAAATTCAAGTTATCTTTTTGCACCAAGTATACGCTCACTGCAGTCCCACAATCAACTGAACAACTGCTGGTTATTCAACCTTCCACTCTTCCATCAAAATAAAGACTTCAGGACAGCACTAAAACTCTACGATGTGACAGCAACAATAGCAATGGTCAGAGCACAAACCGATCTCCAAGCAGGTAACCTTTAACACTTCAGAAATGAGGATTTCATAAAGCAAGACACTGCTGGTTACATGAACTTCAGTGTAGTGTACCTTAGCTTGAAAGGGAAGAGACAGCTTATTGAATGAGTCAGAAGTCTTAACGCAGCCTTTGAAGCAGTTACAGAACCTTCAGAAGATGGATCATTTTTCAGGCTTGCCACCAATATTTGTAAGAGCCAGGGTAAATTGAAAGCAAGCTCTGGACAGTCTTGAGAACATCTTTTCAATGGAACCAAGTCTTGACAAGATAATCACGGAGTTCAGGGGAAAGAGCCTGCATATACTTTGATTCACAGGAAAAGCCAAGATCACTCTTGATTTAAAATTAAATCAGTCTGCCCAAGTCTAATGAGGAAGCAAAGAGAAAGGTCCGTACTGAAACACAGAATTTTGCCTGCCTTGTCAGGTGGAACATATCTGAAAAAACTTTATTTTAATGGAGAGAAAGTCAGAGGTGCCTCACACCCTGCTTGTGTGGGGAAATAGCAACCTGCACGAGGCAGACACAAACGCCTCTCTGTTAGGGAACAGATGTACTCAATGGAAGGCAAAAAACCCAGAAAACATAGTTACCCTGAATGAAATGAATTATCTGATATATGCTAAAGCTCTAGGCTAGAAAAAGGTACAGCCTAAGTTTCATATGTATACAATGGATGTAATAGAGTGCTTGATAATCTGACTCCACGGAACTACGATATCAGATCAACAAGGAAAATGGCTGCTGACCACCAAGGCCTGCAAAAGACACGAGCCGAGCTGAACAGGAGCTGTGCAGACGACAAAACGGCCAAAGAGAGCATTTAAAGTTACACAGCCCAACAACCCACGCCATCAACATTCAGCACTTGTGTGTACCTATCATAAAGTAATTAACCAACGCAGGATAAACACGAGATAATCTACAGAGCGCGTATGACGGTAGTGTGCACAGAAGTGAAAGCGAAAGTGAGAACGGGGATTCAAATTGCTGAGGAGCTATTCCTGCTGCGTTGCCAAGGGGCCTACCACAAGACACAGTATTACTCTTGCTTACTACTCTAACACAGAGGCTTCAAAATTCATTGCACTTTGTCTGAACAAGCCAAGTGAGTTTGATCGGAATCGCTCTGCAGCGGGTAGGTGCACGACCGCCTGCAGTGCCAGGCGCCAGCCGCAGCTGGCCTACCCGCAGGGAGGCCGCTCCGCGAGCACAGCGCCTGCCCGGAGAAAGCGGCCAGCAGACAGAGGAGCACAGACCAAGCAGCCAGCCTTGAAGGAGCACTTGGGGCAAGAGTCTCACGACATAACGTGGACTGCTGCACTTTTTCATTGGCATTGGTATACAGGGGCAGCAGCAGACCTCACTGAGGAATCCCAGAAATGTCACCCCCATTTCATTAAAACAGAAAAAAACACCTCATGCTTATTTTCAAATTTAAAAGCATGTGGTGCAACAGGACCCCTGAAAGAGAATAGGAAGCAGGGCATAAATAACAACACACCCTGCCTGGGTAGGCTTCAAAACCTGCTACCCAGGGGTAATTTAACCACTGCAGCCTACACTTCTGAAAAAGCCTGTCAAATCCAACAAGGGGAAAGACAGCATTAAGACCATCTAAAACTGATCAGAATTCAACAACGGTATGTACCACACATCTTCTGAAAGGTATCTTTGTAGAATATGGACAGCTTCTTCCAGAAAATCAAGAGCCCATTCTCGACACGGACACAAAGAAGACAGAGAAGCTGCTACTGAGACGAAGTCAGTTTTCCTGCTTCACTGGGGTCGTCTTCACAGCTCAGAAATTGAATTGCTCTCTAAAAGCCCTCGTTTCTCCAAAATGACAGGCAACTGCTGTCATGACAGCTCTGCAGTGAAACTCCAGGTTGTTGATCTTGCGGTTGCAGTGTCCACAGAGACTTGTAAAGGTATTTCTCCACCAACTTTTCAGTCTTCAAACCATCTCCAGGCTTGAGGAAGCTTACAGTGTCAAAGACCTCAGTGACAAAGTGTGAGCTCTTCCTGTACGCTGGCAGTGTGGGAGATCTTCCCACCCAGGGTGTTCACCTTTTTGTTCTCATCTCTCGAGGACTGGTTTTAGAGGTGAACAGGCTTCTTTGATTTGACCCCAGGCTCATATGTACAGTAAATAGAAACCAATTGTGGAATCTGTACAGACATGTTCAAAAAGATAACTAGGAGTTTAAAAATCTGTTCTGTTAAAAACAGTGTTTTTACAGGTTGGTTTTTTTTTAATCTCAAGGCAATATAAAACAAACATTATCTTGTCTCGTGAGGACTTTGTTATGCTCATCTCCTCATTCAAGAAGCAGCCACACCACATGGTAAGGAACTCTCCATGTAGATAATGCTTTTCACTGGAGGGAACTACGCAATGGGTTCAAATTTTTTTTTAAAATAGTCCTTAATTCACATAAGGATGTATCGGTCTTGGCACAGCTACATCATGTGCCTTTTCTGATCATTAAGCACACAGTTAAGATGACAAGTTGCATGAGCAGAAACTTCTGTCCACAGGGAAACATGCAAGGAAACCCCACTTAACAGACACTGTAGCTCTAGAACAACAGGCAACCCTGTAACACAGGGGGTTCTGCCCCCAAAGTTCTACAGGTAACTGTTCACTTGCGAGGCAGGCCAGCTGAATTTAAGTGGTCTTTTATGTGTTGGCAGGGCTTTCATCCTTAATCATCATCATAAAAAAAATAAGCCTCCCAAAATTACAACTACAACTAAACTTTTGTAGGGTTTAGGTTCCAAACACCAGGGTTCAGCAACCTGCACAAACTTAGAGGAAAGGCACTTTCGGAAGTGATTTACGACAAAACACTGCCAGCTTTCCTAGAGAAAACAGAAGACCACGACAGAGCACCAGAAGACAGAGAAGAACAAAATCAGAGAAACCTGAGGGTGCAGTGTACCCTCCAGCTCTCCTAACCCTCTGTTTCCTTGGGGGTACACAAGTCACGACTGCTTAAGTTCTCATTACAACATACATTTGTTGGCAGCCTCTCCTAGGTCCAGCAGAACTGGAGTTGATGTGCTCCAAACTTACACAACGGTCCTGTCCCCAGGTGCCTTTATTTCAGGTACTCCCGGAAGCAGCCCTGCCTGCTCTCCTGCCTGATGTTTTCTCCTTATTTCAATATGGGGGATTTGCAATACAAACACAGTCAGAGCAGCTGGGCAGCAGTTCAGTTCTGTGTTACAGTGTGATGCTCCTACATCACAGCACATTCAAGGACTTCCTTCAACTGCTTATTACAAAGACAACGAACAGAAAACGCCAGCTACGTGGGTTATATTACCTAAAGGATTTTACACCAAATCCCTACAGACCTAGTTTACCAAGGCTTTAGGTAAACGGGTGGTTCTTCTACTCCCTATTGCTTGTAAAAAGAAACCTTCTCATAACAACAAAATTAAAATGAAAAAGCAAATGAAAGCTTAATGAGTACATTCAGAGTTAAACAATATAAATAAGGTATCAATATTCAAAAGCTCATTTCCATGTATATGCATATTTCCTTAAGGAACCTGAAGTACTAAAATATGGCAGTGAGCTGCATCACTGAGGAAGTAAAAACTGGGGAATACAACGCTCAGGAAGGGCCGGTACCCCTCGGCGCTCTGAAGGGAAAGCTTCGTTATTTGCGCAATCGATCCCATCCCCCGGCAGGAACTCAGCACGTGCCACCAGCTGAACTGCTACGCACTCACCCAAGGCTCTGCTGCTAACGAAACAAGAAATAAGCTGTACCACTGAAACACACACCGATCAGCTTTAAAGATGTCCTTCCTCACCGATACAGGGATCGGCTTTATCCTGGCAAGCTTCACAACTCTCAGTGCAACGGGTGCTCTGCAGCCCGAGCAGAGCCGCCCCGTGCAGCAAGCGGCACCCACCAGCCCAGGCATTTCAGACATGCAGTAAGAAAAAGCCGTAGAGAACCACCTGCAAAGACTTGTTGCCATCCCTCAGGCTGAAGAAAAGAATACTCATTATCACAGCACCAGATACCCTGAAGGAGCTCCAAAATTTTGTTTTAATGGCACAGCCTGGCACCAATCTAAAACACTAATGCCACCTACTTCTCAGCTGTGTATACCTGGGGTATTCACAAACCCAGGAGGTCAGAAAGGCTTTGGAGGAGCGGTGCACTATGGTTTTCCACTTTTATGGTAAACGTTTTATCTGCAAAACAAGATACATTATTGTGCATCTTGCTTATGTTCACCTGTTTGAAAACTGAATAGAGTAACTACCACAAAGCCTTCTGCAACATATAGCTGCCCACCAGAAACTGGACAAACACCAGTTTTCTCTTCAAAACCCATAAAATTCCCATGTGAAACTAGCTCTTACCATTATGAAGCTAATTTGAAAACAAGCCAAAACAAGGAGAAAAGCTAAAGAGATCCTCGTTGGGTTTTTCAAATTTCTTTTTCTCTTAGTAAAAAAAAAAAAAAAAAAAAATAAATCTCAATTTCTCTTTTTCCAATGAATTAACAAGGCAGCAACAGTGTTCACACTCATGAAAAGGCTTGAACTGTTCTCCAACAAAAGATACTGCACTAATATCTCCAATCACCCAGACAAAAAACTAAGTTCCTTGCCAAGCGAAGCTGTGCACACAGCAGTTCGTAAAACATTTGTATTTCTTCATTCTGTTTCCCACAGACAAAGATCTGTTACATTTAGGAAGGGTCTGATTTTGTACAAACAGGTTTGAGTTCAGAAGACAGCAGTCAGGACTGATTGCCACCAGCAGCCGAAGGCAGGAGGACACCAAGCACGCGCTGGTTGCCACTTCACCAGCAAATCTCCAGGGTGTTTCCTGGACACACAGCATCGCTTTGCTTAGCTACTCAGATGCTTAAACACTTGTGAAACACTTCCTATGTACCTTAAATTAACAGTTTCAAATCCTCAGTTAATCGGTTCAACAGGAATTCAGGCATGTAAATTCTGTCCTCTCCTGACAAACAGGCGTCCTACCCATTGCACCCCGACAGCGTGAGCTGTCCCACAGGGACCACACACCTCCCACCACCCACAGCAGAGACGCCCCCTGCCCCGACATGAAGAGACAACCCCTTCGGTCAGCCCAGGTGGGGTCCCAGAATTTGGGGAAGAAATGGCAACACCTTCCGAACGTCATACTTCAATTATGGTAGGTAGGACAGTCTCTGTTGTAGGCTGCTAAAGCACCCAGCCAGTAATTTTGCCTGGAGAAGCACATTAAAAACCACAAAACTACAGCCATAAGCTTATGTCTTCACATGCATATTCCATATTAATGCTCATGTCTTCATGTATCAATTCTGTATTAATTACCAGCTCCAGGAGATGTATCTTGCTTATTTTCACCCCCTAAGAAGGGCATAAGAGCACTTTACTAATGACTAAGCCAAATCCCTCACAAAGTATTGCACCTCTGTGGGGAACAGAGCAAAATCTGGTCACAGCAGCAATGTGATTTTAGCTAATCTGAACACACTGACACTTCCTGCAGCTACAAAGTGGACAAATATTCCCCTCACCGGAACCCTCTTCATCTTTCATGACACTCACCTTCCATGTTTTAGGCATCCTACTGCTCCCCCCTTTTCATTACAGCACTACCAGTTCAGTATTTTCAGGTGCTGTAGAAGAGGCAGTGTCTGCCAAAGCAGACTAAAAGCACAGGAAGTGCAGGAAGCTGATGCCCACTTTCTCACATCTGTCTCATGCAAAAATACGGCTACAACCATGATGTTCTGACGATGTTAAATGATGCAAGGTTATTGTTTTCGCACAAATGACACCAGCTAGTGTATGCAAAAAAAGAACCAGACAAGCTTCTGGGCATATATTCCAGCCTTCAATTATTAAAAAGTCCTTGCTGAATCATAATAAAATACACTAACTATGCAAAAGAAAAAAATTAATACGAGAATGAAAGCACTAACAATACCGAATAAGCCATTATGATAACCCAGACCATCACTCTCAGAGGTGCAGAGTGGGACAATTTCAGCTCTCAAGGCAGACACAACAGCTCCCCGCACCCCACTGGTCTGCACACCGACGGGCAGCCCGGCAGTATCCCGTCCGCACCAGCGCACGCTGCCTGCAGTGCAGCTCACCGCCAGCCGCCAGGCAACACGCTCGCAGACTGGAACTGCGGGTTTAACGAAACTGAGCCTTCTCTCGGGACAATCCCAAAGGATCTCCACACCAGCTCTGGCAACAACGCAGCTGCAGAAGCCCAGAGCTCAGTTCCCCACAGCACTTTCAGTGAAACGTGTACCAGTTTAGAAAACAAAGTAAAGCGTGCAACAACAGCAATACACATTTACCTTTCGTTTGGGGGCTATTGGAGTCTTCCATAGAAAGCTTCAGCTGCTGTATGAACTCACTGCCATACACACTCCTTTCTTGCCAGATGTTAAGCAATCGTTCCAAGGGCTTTTTGCAGCCCTCATCTGCTTCTCTGTTCAGAGATTAGAAATAATTATGGTTCAGCTGAAAAAGATTCCTTATGTTTCAAGAGAGCATCTTCCGAACTAGCAGCTGCATCCAGGGCAATATTTGCACGTTTGGAGAGAATCTCTCTCATCTTGTCTCAGACAAACTGTGCAAAACACATCTGGGGCCAATCTTCCCCCTTTATTGGGCCACAGATTGCCTGAAAGTGCCCCACATTCCCACCCCACACTAAGGGCAGGAAAGTATTGAAGGAAGAAACTTGCTATCATCCAGAATTTGCAAGAAGAGTTATAAAACACCCCCAAGTTGACACATTTACAATTCAGAGTATTAACTTTAAAGAGTCGTTTCACTCAGTAACATCCCAATTAAAAAGCAGGCTGTTTGGTTCATTAGGCACTTAAATGTACTCATCTCCGCACTGAACGTCAGACAGCCATCCAGAGCAGCACACCACTAAGCACACAGAGCATCAGAGTTGTTTAGCTGAGATAACAGGAATTATTACGCTACTTAGAGAAAAATCTTGAGTAAATGATAGTCCATTTTTATAGGATGGTAGCTGCATTATTTCTTGTCTTTTACATATAAATTTCTTCCTTCCTCTAGCAAGGAGACTAACGATCAGATAACCATTAAAACAAGCAATACAAGAAGAAACCGTGCTCAAACCAGAAGAGTGATGAGAGTCCAGTGACCCAAAATATCAGCTCTTTGAAGTCTTCTGACAATGGGCAAAAGCCATTCATTACGTGGCCTTAATAAATACATGCAACTATGCAATTTCACTACCCATGAACAGATCTGCAAGGTCTTTTGATAACAATTAAAGTACATAGGAGTTGCACGCAGAGAACAAATGTGTAAAGCTGGGCTGATTTGCATACAAATAAGTTTGCCCAAATATTAACACTAAACAGTTCCCAGCCGCAAAGCAGTCAGAACCTAATCTCTAGCAGAGAGAGTACAAGCATCCCTGAGACTTAAAAAAAAAAACCAACAAAATCCAATTGAATTAAACTTTGTATAACACCAATGCCAATGTCTAGAGAGAAAAGTTGAAGAAATACATAATACAGCAACATACCTGGCAACATGAGAAAAAGCATCCACAAGAACAGATTCAAATTCCCTGGTAAATTCAGGACCTTTCCTCTTACTGTTCTGGATGACATCGTTTGCTAAATATAGGAAAGTAAGTTTCCTACTCGATTTTGCTGGGAAAGGGGAAAAAAAAAAGGAACAAAAAAAAATAAGAAAGTCTGCCTTTATTTCTCACTTCTTTCACCTAAAATCATTAATGTGGTTTTCAAAGTTGCTTATAGCTTTTCAGTCTAAAAACAAAGTTCAAAACATTTCCACATCACCAAGGCAAACCGGAGGCCTTCATGTCAAGCAGTTCTTGATCTCCTTATGTCTGCTTTATTTTTTCCTAATTTATAAAACAAACATAGGCTTCACACTTCCTGTGCACGGTGACACCCCAACTCCAAGGAAAGCTGCCTAAGAAATAAACTGTAAACACAAGCTTAAAATGAGCTGTTCTAACCTACCAACGTATTAATGTAACAATAGACTTCTTTTTCATTAATTGACTTCAGGGAAAAAAACTTGATATAGACCCACTTAGTTCAGAACAGAGTGAAACTGTAGGGGAAAGCGATTGTGGAGACTCCAGTGTGTTCCAGACAGTGCTGTGCCAAAGCCACGTTAGATTCCTTCCATACACCATAACTTCTCCCGTCCTGACACCCTCAGTTGCCATTTCACTACAGGCAGAATGGGTGGGAGATGCTGTTCTCAGAGAGCAACGGCCACAAACACGCACAAGGCAGAAAACACAAGCATTTATTTCCACAGCAGGCCGAGCTCAGATCCTTCAAAAAGTCACACTTAATAGGGTACAAATGGCAACACAGGGCAGAGTCTCCAGGCGGGACCTCGCCGGCCCGCTCCGCTGCCTGGGTCCACGGCTGGCCCTGGGGCCAGGGCAGCGGCACCCGCACTGGCCAGCTCCCTGACCCCGCCACGGAGCAATGCGGGGAGCTGCCAGCGCTTCGGAAGGTAAACTCTGGCTAAGTTAATCAGCCAGGAGGAAAAGCACAAAGCATTTCCGGATGATGCTACCAAACCGCCTTCACAGCTCTCTACAACCGCTTTTACCCTGCTTATCTCCTGACCCCTTCGCGCAGCTCTGCCGCGGGTGAGCAGGACGAACCCAGGCCCCGCACCCCGAGGCTGAGCCGCCCGCAAAGCGCCTCGCAGCTGCCCCGAGGGAAAGGCTCACGGCGTCCCCGGTTCCCGCCGAGCTGCCCGGCCTGGCCTGGCCTGGCATCCCCCCCCCCCCCCCGCCCCAGCAGCCGCGGGGGCTCCCCGCCGGCACGGCTCCACGGCGAGCGGCCGCAGCCCCACCACCGGGAGCCCGCCCCGAGGCGCAGCCGGCCCCGCGGGCCCCGCTACCCGCGCACCTTTGCGGAGCTCCCGGTGCCAGACGGAGACGATGGGCCCTGCGTGCTTGCGGTGGTGGATGAGCCACAGCGAGAGCGTCTGCACGCTCTGCTGCGAGTTGCTCAGCTCCGACAGCTTCTTCTCCAGCGCCGACTCCGAGAAGGAGGACATGGCGGCGGGCCGGCCCGCGCCGGGCCTGCTCCGCCCGCGGGGGAGGGCGCGACGCCGCCTCACCGACAACAACCCGCCGCCACAAGATGGCCGCCCGACCTCTCACCCCGCCGCGGCGGGTCGAAGGGCAGCATCGTACGGATCGCCGGAGGGAGACGGGGGGGAACCGCTGCGCCCTGCACAGACCGCGCACGGCGGGGGAGGGGGGTACAGCGCATGCGCGGCCGCACAGCCGTAGCCAGCCAAGGCGCCGGAGGGGGACGCATGCGCACTGCGCACACCCGGGACTTATCTCACAACGCTCCCCCCGGCGCGTTTCGGTGGGCTCGCTTTATCGCGCTGACGGTCCAGGTTCTCTCACCGTCACTTCCGGCACGTGGCCGCCCCGCTACGGGAGCAGGTAGGCGCGTCGGCCGTCGGGGGCTGCCCCGGCCCCGAGCGCGGCGGGCGCGGCCCCGGCACGGAGCCCCTGAGGCTGCCGCAGGGCGCGGGCTGCAGGCCGCTGCCGCCCGGCCCGGCGCTGCGCCGGCTGCCTACCCCCCCCCCCCCCCCGCCTCCCCGGCATGGTTGTCTTCGACACCCCGCAGGAGGCCTTCGGGGCCCTGCGGCCCGCCTGCGTGCAGCTGACCAGGGCGCAGAGCGTGGAGAACGTGGCGCGGCTGCAGGCCCGCCTGGCAGCGGTGGGGGCCGCGGCCCTCCAGGAGCTGCAGGAGTACGTCCTCTTCCCGCTGCGCTTCGCCCTCAAGGTGCCGGGGCCCAAGCAGGAGCGCCTGGTGCAGAGCGTGCTGCAGTGCATCTCCTCCGTCCTCGCGGCGACGTGCGTGAAGAAGCAGGAGCTCCTGCAGGAGCTTTTCTCTGAGCTCTGCACGTGCCTCGCTCCGCTGTCCGGCTCGAGCAAACCCGCCCCGCTGTCAGAGGAGCTGAAGCTGGCCGTAATCCAGGCCCTCCACACCCTGATGCATTCAGCGTACGGGGATGTCATCTTGTCCCTGTATCAACCTTCCACCCTCCCCCTCTTAGGATTTGCTGTGTCTTTGCTTCTAGGCCTAGCAGAGCAAGAAAAAGCAAAGCAAATTAAGATCTCTGCTTTGAAGTGCCTGCAGGTCCTAGTTCTGCAGTGTGACTGCCAGGAGCATCGGCACCTGGACGAGGACGAGGCACAGCAGTGCGGGGATTTGTTTGCTTCTTTTCTGCCTGGGATTTCCATTACGCTGTCTCGGGTTGTTACTGGAGACATCAAACAAGGTCACAAAACCACCGTTTCTGCCATCAGACTCTTTTATCTGATTGTTGGCTTGGTCATGGCTGATGCGCAGCTAGCCAGAGTCCCGAAGAATAAAGAAAAGCTGCCAGCGGAACGAAGCAGAATAACAGAACTAATGGTCCATAGAGGACCTGATTGGAGTAAAAGTACTGCCGAAAAACTCTCTCTCCTCCTGCATAAAATGGTTGAATTTTCTTCAGTTCACCCACACTGGAAAGTCAGACTGGAGCTGGTGGAGCTGGTCCACCACTTACTGAGGAACTGCAGCCGGTCGCTGGTGGGCTCGTTCAGTCATCTCTTAAAGGCCTTGGTTGGGCTGGTGACCGATGAAAACAGCGAAGTCCAAAGCCGGTGTAACGAGGTTCTGCAGGGCATTGCAGAGCAGAGGATCGTGGCACAGAACAGGGCTCTTGCTGACGTCCTCTCCGAGAACCTCCATTCCCTTGCCACAGCTCTTCCTCGCCTGATGAACTCTGAGGATGACATGGGCAAGTTTTCCACTTTGAGCTTGTTGCTTGGCTATTTGAAGCTGCTGGGCCCCAAGATTAACATCGTCCTCAACTCCGTATCCCACCTCCACCGTCTGTCCAAGGCGCTGATGCAGGTTCTGGAGCTGGACGTGACAGACGTGAAGATAGTGGAAGACAGACGCTGGGGCTGCGAGAGCGCCTGCGGGCCTTCGGGCTCCTTGCAGCACGCTGTGCTGAAGGGCGGATGCCAGAAGAAATACTTCCGCTTCTTCACGGAGGAGAAAGTTTTCCGGCTCCTTCAGCAAGTTTGTCGCGTTCTTGGCTACTACGGGAACCTCTATTTGCTCGTGGACCACTTCATGGGGCTGTACGGAGAATCTGCCCTGTACCGAAAGCAGGCAGCCATGGTCCTCAATGAGCTGATCGCAGGAGCTGCTGGAGTGGGAGTGGATGTCCTTCAGGAAAGGGAAGATTCGCTGAACATGGATGATCTCAAAGCGTCCGTAACGTCCATTCTCGACGAGTACACAGACCAGGCGAACTGGTATTTGATCACCAGCATTGATACAGAAGAAATCAGCCAGGAGCAGTCTGTGCAACGTTCAGGACTCACTGCCCGTCCGGGAGGCGTGTGCAACGGCCTTCTCCTTCCGTCCCCAGAGCCGCAGGTAACGACCCGCACCATGAACAGCAACATCTGGCAGATCTGCATCCAGCTGGAAGGCGTCGGCTGCTTCGCTGCTGCCCTCGGGAAGGAGTTCCGGTTGCTTCTGCTGTCAGCTCTCTACCCTGTGTTGGAAAAGGCTGGTGACAAGACTCTGCTCATCAGCGAGACGGCGCTGGGGACGCTGGTAGACATATGCGAGGCCTGCGGTTATGACTCTGTGCGGTCTTTGATTAATGAGAATTCTGACTATCTGGTGAACGGGATTTCCCTGAATTTGCGCCAGCTGGCACATCAGCCACACGCTTCCCAGGTCCTGGACACCATGCTCCGGCATTCCGATGCCAGCTTGCTGCCTCTGGTAGAAGACGTTATCCAGGACGTCTTGTCGGCACTAGATCAGTCTTACAGTAGCCAGGCTTCCACTTTCCTCCGGGTCCTCCACTCAGTGATGGCAGCTTTAGGTATCTAAGTGATGCTTATTTTACGTGATTCGGTCTTACTGTAATTAAGGGTACTTGTCTTTGACCTTTCGACTTGCCGTGCAAGATTTGAAGTAGCTGAGGTACTGCAGTGTGATGGGCCAGCTCCTGAGCAGAGACCGCCTGTAGCTCCCCCTCTCCACAGCTGATTTCTGCTGCTCTGGCCTGCAGACTGCCAGGATCGTGGCCTGTGGTGGCTGAGGAAGGGTGGGTTTGCCGCTCCGTTAAACGTTCTGTGGAAGCAGGTGGAGTGTGCTCCTGTTTGCGTCAGGGTTTTAGCAGTCTCGTACATCAGGGAGGTCGTGGTGACGTGGCAGCAGGTGCCTGACTCTGTAGTTCCATCCCAAGAGACTTGAGCGCCGTGCTCATCTCTCGAGGAACCTGTGGCACCTTGCTGACTTGCAGGAGGGGGTCATGACTGCTTAGTGACGTATCAGTTGCTCTTTTGCAGTCCAGTGGTTTGGACCGTCCTGCGGTGAGGAACACCAGCAAAGGCCGACTGCCGAGCAGCGGAGCAGGACTTTGTCCCAGGGGCAGCAGGTGGTGACAAAGCAAGAAGTGGAGCAATTCTTCCTCGACTATGTCAGACAGAAGCAGATCGCAGAGGGCAATCTTCCTGACCCAGGGGATGAGGAGGCAGGTCAGTATGTTCAGCTTGGAGAAAGACAGCGACCTCTGAGGTCGCCTTCTGTCAGATGGGACGCGGCACCAGGCTGAGTGCCTCGCACACTGCTGACAGTCCCAGGTCTGCTTTGAGCTGACCGAAGCCCATGTAGGGTGCTGCTGGGTGTTCTTGCTTTGTTCGGTGCGGGGGCGGGGGAGTGAAATGTTTGCACATCGAGGCTTGTCTAGCTCTAAGACACAAGCACACCATGTTTTTCCTTACCTCACAGCGGGCCTTTTGCGTTCGGGACCCAAAGTTCCTCTTTCCAGGATCCTGCTGCATTTTCCTCGCCCTCCCTTGGGAATCCCTGTACCATTTTCTCCTGGCTAACGATGCCACCACTCCCTTCTCCATTGGCCTTGGCAGGGCCTGCAGACATTCACATAGATAACTTTTTAGTCTTTACTGGGCTGTGCTGCAATCCTGACCTCTAAATACTTCGTCTTTAAATATCCAGGCTTTTCATTTTTAGTAAAAATCAATGGGACATGAGTCCCAAATGTCAGACCAGCTGCGTTGTCCGGTAGAGAAAGCAAACCTTCCCTAGTCCCACACTCTTAACTGAATCTGACACTTAACTCTCACAACTGGAGCGCAGATTTGACGATATCTGAATATGTCAAAAAATGCCAAAGGCCTCACTTGGGAATTTGCACAGTAGTTGTGGGTGGGTCTTGTGACCTCCCAGAACGTCCAAGTCGTTTTCATGGCTTCAGTGATGGTTTCATCTTCCAGATGAGGTTCCCCCCCTTGCTAAGATGGAGCCAAACAACCCCGACACAGGAGAAGCACCACTGCCAGCCCATGCTCAGCTGGCCAAAGACGTGATGGAGAGGTGCATCCACTTGCTGTCTGACGGGAACCTCCGAGTGCGGCTGAAGGTTAGTAAACGCCGGCTTTGAGGGGACAGATGGTGCCCACACAGGGGTCTGTAGTTTGTCAACATGTGCAGGATGCACGTGGGGCTTCCCGCTGTGGCGAGGTTGGTGCTGCCATATGCCTGTTCAGGACACAAGCGTTGGCAAGAGAAGGGGAAAGAGTTTTCTGGGAGTAGTCTGGTTTAGGAATGGCAGCCAGGCTGAACAGACTCTTGGGGGTGGCTTCATATCAGGAACCTTCCCTTGGTGCTTGATAGTCAAGTCTGGTGCCTCAGCCTTTGGTGGAGGAAGCAGAAGCATCTTTTGCCCAGCTAGGCCTCCCATCCCCCTTCCTCATACTGTAGTGCACAGACTGATGAACGTTTCTGAAGTTGCTGGAGTGATGATAAGCAGGGCTAAAAGCCTGGGTTTCTGTAATTATGGAAATACTTTAATGTGGCCTCCTTTTAAACTGCAAAACGAGACAGAAAACGCAGCAGTGAGGCCCAACCTGGACTCTTAGCGCAGAGGCCCCAGCCCTGCCCGGTGATCCTGCTGCCGTGCCACGGGAGTGGTGGGGTCCCAGGGCACAGCTCAGCCTGCCAGATCAGGCCAGGAATCACGCCCTCGTTCCAGCCCGGCTCTGCAGGCCAGCACAAGTTATGTCACTGTGCTCCCCGTCCCTCTCTGGACAGGCCTGTGCTCTGTGCCCTGTCCACTCATCCCAGTTCATGCTGAGGTAAAACTGTTCTGTGTCTTATTACAACCCTGCTTTCTCCCGGCTGCCCAGCGTGATGCTGGGGACCCACCTGGATGCCTGGTGGTGCTGGCACTGCAGCGCTCTGGAAGTGTTTCCTGCCCCTCCTGCCCAGGTCCTGGACGTGCTGGAGCTCTGCGTGACTGTGCTGCATCCTCACGGAAACCATCTGCTCCCCATGGCTCATCGTGTCTGGCCAGCTCTCGTCACCCGGCTGATCAGCGATGACCCCCTGGCAGTGCTCAGAGCCTTCAAGGTACAGCAGCAGATCTCTGCCAACAGCCCTCGCGCTGGTGCCCAGCAGGCAGGCGGCCCCGGCGTTGCTGTGACCCGTGAGGGAAGCGCCCAGCTTGTGGAGTGGTTTTTACATGTGGTTCGGAGCACAGGGCCACCACCCTGCAGTGGGTAGGCTTGTGCCACTCCCACTGCAGGTTGGGCACAGGTGAACCCTTGCCGCTGCTCCTGGGAGAAGCAGCAGTATGAGTGGTTATTGCAGGGAAGAGAACAACAGTTCCTTCACAGCCTAAGCAGCTGCCAGAGGCGCTGTGCAGTGCAGCTTGCCCCGCTGGAGCCACAGTCTCTGCACCCACCTTTGGAAGCCACAGACTGAAGAGAAGGGGTTGCTTCGCGGTTGAGGCATTGGTGGGGGAGGGGAGAGGTTAAGCAAAGACTGAGTCTCTTAACAGTGCCATTAACGAGCTCCTGACCATGTCAGCTGGCTGCGTTCTCTTCGTGGCTCACAAGCGGGACAATACAGCATGTTTCCAGAGGCTGCCAGTCCCAGGGCTTCGCAGGGCGTCCTCTGCTGCGCAAAACGAGGTTCATTTTAGAATCCTTCAATGTGAATAAAGGAGAGTTTTGATTCCCCAAATTCAGGAAGCAATACACTAGAATTTCAGAGTAGCCATACCTCACATGTGCCTGCCCTCAAAGAAGGGAGAGATCGCTACACAAAAACCAGTTAACTCTTGAAAAGTTCAAGGAATTGTTGCAGTTAGCACCGAGTTTGGGTTTTGTTGTAAGAAGTCCCCCAGGAGTGTCTTCCTTCCTAGCTCTCAGGGTGGGAAGTGTAGCATCAGTGTAAGCCAAATGCAGCATAACCAGCATCTCAGTCCTGCACGCTAAGGCCACGAGCTTAGTGAAGTTCCAAGAGAGAGCCGTGTTCTGGCCATGCGGGTTGGCCCCATGGATCCCCCCCCCTTCATTTTTGCATGTCTTTAAGGCCGTTCTCTGTGCCAGTTTGGTTTTTATGCCGGGCCCACACCAGTAGTGCTGGGTGCCCTGTGCTGTAGCCAGCTGGCCTCTCTGTTCTCTGGCATGCTGGTGAAGATGGGCTGTTGCCACCACAAAGGTGACGGATATTTTAATGGCCTCTTCCATCAGAGGCTGCCTCAGCAATTCTGAGTAAGACTTCACACCCACTCGTACTGTTCCTGTGCTGGCGAGAGCGGGGCAGGCCCCGGAGGTCGGCGGTGTGACACTGCGGAGCAGGGTGCAGGTCACAGCCTCTCCGCCGAGCATTCGCCTTCTGCTCATTGTGGGAAACTCTGCCCGGTGTGGTCACCTTGCTCTCCACCGCAAAACAATTATCGAGGCAGAATGACTGCCTCATCCCCCGGGCTGGTGAGGGCTGCTGAGCTCCTCCCAGACCTGTACGTGCATGTACCCTCCAGTAACTGATGTTTCTCCACCAGGTGCTGTGTACCCTGGCTGAATGGTGTGGGGACTTTCTGAGGCAGAGGTTCTCCAAGGATGTCCTGCCTAAGCTGACCAGTTCCCTCCTCAGCCAGGCCCCAGCAAGTGCCAGAGCCGGGCCGGTGTACAACCACACGCTTGCCTTCAAGCTGCAGCTGGCTGTGTTGCAGGGACTGGGCTCTCTGTGCGAGAAGTTGGACATGGGTGAGTACCAGGGAAAATACAGGTTGTGTGAGATCTCTGCCGGACTTACCTCTTCTCCTTTCATCTCATCTGACCAGGCCTGCACTTCTTATCCTTCTTCTGCCCCATGGGATTGATTTCCTGATCTTCCCCAGCCTCATCCCGTTCCAGTCCTGCTGGGCCTTAATCTGTCCTCTGTGAGAGCTCTGTATGGAGAGGCTCGTCACTCTTTACTCCCTAAGAGACAAAGGAGAGAGAAGATTCCCAGCACCCTGCAGAATCTGGCTGCTCGTCTCACTTGTGCGTGAGACGTGGGTGTAAAATGGGGTGCCTGGCTTGCTGCAGCTGGGCCTGTTGGGCCATGCTTTGTTCTTAACTGAAGAACTGAAGCCCAGATACGACTTCTGGCTAACTTGACTTGTTCCATTTTGGGACATCTCTCTGGGTGACCCTTTAAATGCAGCACATCACATCTTCTACTGAATGGAACTCTCTGAAATGCTCCTAGGCTGAATTTCTGGAGCTGACTTTGATGAGGGAGAAGCTGTGCTGGCTAGTTACTCTCTTCCCTTCTCAATGCCCTTGATTGCTTTCCTGGCTTTGCAGCAAGATGCTTAAGAGGCGAGGTCAGAAGAGCTGGGGGTCAGACAGTTCAAAGGCTCAGAAGCCTCTTGCTGCCAATTTAGAGCTGATTCTGTTAGGCAGCAGCCGCTGAGTAGGTTGCGTCCTACCCTTCTTTTCTGTTCCACTTCTGCAGGCGAGAGTGACCTGAATAAAGTGGCAGATGCCTGCCTGATTTACCTCAGTGCCAAGCAACCCATGAAGCTGCAAGAAGCTGCCCAGAGGTAATGTCTCTTAACTGCAGGTGTATCAGGTGTACAAATAGTGTGGGACAGAGGGAGCACAGTGACCCCTTTCCTTTTGCACCTTTCCCATTCCTCCCTCCGGCACGTTCGAGTCCTGTACAGCAGGGTCTCTCACGGAAGGTAGCCCCTCTCTCTGGTGGAGTATCAGTTACTGCCCAAAATGAGCTAGAGTGGTTATCTTGCCCACAAGTTACAGCTGACTTGCAGATTACCTGGCAGCGCATTTGGGGACAGAGGGGAAAGATGTGCTACTTGTTTTTTTCTAACCGCCGCCTCTGCTGGAATACGTAGGGCTCGTGGCCCACTGGTGGCATAAAACTGCGGAGGGGAAGACAGCTGTGCGAGAGGATGTGCCAGGCATTCCCATGTATTTTATCACTTAATACCTGCTGCAGGCTGGGGGATTTGCTTCTGTTATCCTTCTGTTTTCCCTGGGCTCCTGGGATCACGTCAGCCAGGCTCTGCCAGGTGGAGCGGAGTTTGTTTGGGAAGCTGTCAGTCTTAACCCTGAGCAGGCTGGGAGAGGTTAAAAGAGCACAAACGCTTCTGGTGAACACACATCAGCTCTGTGAAGTGTTGACAGACATGCTTTGCTGCTTGGTGTACAAGATCCTGCTCAGCATGTTCTGCTGTCAGGATGAGAAATCACTATTGTCACACGTTGTCACCTGGAAACAATGCCAGAGATTTAAGCAGACAAAACGAGTCCGGTTACAGGATATGGAGAGCGAAACGAAAGCCGAGCACCTCTGCCTGCTGAAGGGCAGGCGCGAGAGCCCCGCTCGTTCCGTGGGGCCGTGAAGGGCCGGGGTGAAGGTCCCCCTCCCTCTGGCCGAGCCTCCCCTGCCCTGCGGGAGAGGGAGCCGGGGTGGGCAGGCGCAGCGGGCGCTGCGGATTTCGGAGGACCGGCTGCTGGAAAGGGGAGAGCTGCCAGCTCCCTTCACCTGCGCGCAGGGCTCCCGGGGCTGCAGGGCGAGAAGGGCTTTTGTGTGGCTGGGCAGCGGTTTAGACGGAGCGCGCTCTCAAAGCTGTACCTGTGCCTTTGTTTGCAGTCCTGCGCTGGTGAGAATAGGTTTATTTTTACCTTGGTGGCTTTTACTGCATCGCAGCAGGCTTCAGCAGCATTTGTTCTGCAGAGGGGTTCTTCACTGTGGGCTTGCATACCCTCAATACAATAAAGCATTCATCTGTGTAAGCAATGCTGGAATGGAAAGCAGAACGCCAGGATTTAGCTGGGTATTTGGAATCTTAAGCTTTTAAATCATTAACAAAGCAGTCTGAAAAGCCATGCAATTTCCCCCCACAGCAGGGGTAGGGGGAAAATACTGAATTAGCCCTATGATGTGATAGGGTCATTAGAAGCTGTATTGTGAAGGAGGCTCAATGTTGTTGGAGAAAAAGGGCAGCAAAGTTTAGGGCAAGTAACATTTTTCTCCTGTATATTATTTTTATTCTGTTTTAAGGGCAAAATGCCACATGTTATGCTGCTCCCCCCATGCCTTTGATGCACCGTGCATTACATATTTCACTGAACAAAGCAAGGTCTTCTGTGAACAGCTCTCTCACGTATAGCTCTGTTGGCCAGACACGTGTGTGCACTGAGGCGTGCATCATGTCTGGCCTGGTACTAGCCATGCATATGGCAGTACTTGTACTTTTCGCTCTCCTTTTGGTTTAGCCCTGTCTGATCTCTGCTCTTAGAACCTGGATGGATCAGAGTTAAACATATCACAGTCACTTTTAACTGTAGTGCACGTGATACGAGGTTTCAGCTTGGAAAAGTCAAGATTAGTTTGCCCCATAACAATCAGCTCACACACCAGGAGAAGAATCACTTCTGAGCCGTTCTTCGGCTGCCTTTCTCCAGCTGCTTCACCGCCAGACGCCTGTAACCTCCCGTCCTTTTCCGTGCGCTCCCTCCGTGTGCCGGAAAGTCACCCTGCAAACTGACACAGATTGTCACACGTAAGGCCCTTTCCGTTTAGGCAAGAGCAACGTTATCAGCCCCGTACATGAAAAATTCTGCATTTTAAATGCTGCTAAAAACAGATAGACCAGAACTAATCTTAGCCACAGCACGAGAGCCAACATACGTCACATAACTCAGCTTTATCACTGCAGAAATCATACAAGGTAAAAAGGGTGTTTGGAATCAGCTTGCCATGTTGATTTATACTAACTGGCCTTTGCTCAGCTTTCTGGATTCTTGCTCAGCTATGAGTTGTGACCTGCCAAGAACAAGGTCAGCTCTTACAAAGTCAGTCGCAGCTCCAATAACTCCCCACACTGACGAAGTGAGGATTCTGTAGGTATGCGAAGGGCTGAGCAGGAATTTTTGGCCAAGGTGCTGCAGCTGGGGAGAAAAAAAAAAAAAAGGGCATTTTGGCTGTCTTCCAAGGATGTTACCATGCCCCAAGGAGGCTGCTTAATCCCATTTATGGGACCCTGGAGTTTTATTAGATGAACCAGTGGGAGTAAACGAATTTTGTAACTGCAGCTTCATGCAATGCTCAACAGGAAAAAATAGACGCTGGGAAAAAAATCCTCCAGCCTGTCTGAGGAGCAGAAAATGGGACAATAAGCTTTATTATAAGATGACTGCTGGGAGTATTCCAGCAAAGGAATATTATCCAGAGCTTGAAGAAAAAAAAGAATACTGGAGAGGTGTTTGGGAAGGCTAGGGAACGCTAGCTACACCTTGGCTGCCATTGGAAGTAAGCCAGGGCAGCTGTGGGTGAAGTGACCAGAAACAGCTGAGCAGCAAAGGGTGGGTGGTGTGGGGGGAAGGTGGTGTAAACAGGCAGTCACAAGATGTAAATCTGAGCTTCTCAGCAATTTGTTAAGTTGCATCATCCCTGACAAGCTTTTCACTTTGGGGGAAAAAAAAAAAAACACACCACACAACAAACTTAAAAGGAAAAGAGACTAAGAAATTGTCAGAGGCCTATGTCAACACAAATACTGCATTTTTTTGATTTTGAAATTTACAGTTAACTCCTAAGAAATGTTTACAGCCTGTGAAGTTTAGCATTTGACCTTTTGGTCAACAGTCTGAATAGGAATGGGTTTTTTTCCAGGATGCAGAAGTAGCTTCCCCCGTGCCTGTGGTGGCCTGTATCTGTGAACCATTCGGAGATGCAGAAGCCGGACAGCCTTGTCCTTCTGCCAGCCTGGTCACTGGGCCGTGGCTTTGCTTAAAGCTTGGGAAAAGACAAGGCAAAAGAATAGCCAAACTCTGCTCTGTGCTAGCAGAAGTAGTTATTTAGCACAACTGGAACAAATATGAGCTATTTTTGGACCTTTTTAGATACCCACGTTGATCATGCAGCGTACCCCTTTTGGTTTGATTATGTAGTTATTGGATACTTATTGACAGCTGTCATTTGCAAGCTGGGCTGAAGTAAACTAAAGCAGCCACCTGCACAAAGCAAAATTCAATAAAATGATATTTAAGTGAAAAACAACAGAAAACAAACCTGGATTAACCCCAGGATTCTTTGCCATGGAAACAGGTTGCTTAGAAACTACCCCAGAGTTAGTTTGAACATGTAAAAGTCAAGTTGTTCTTTAAGCTGCGCAGCACTCCGGGTTATCAGGAGATAATCACAGGCCTCGGGCCATCGTGGGCTCAAGAGGCAGAGGAGTTCTCCAGGGACCAGCTAATCTCCTGGGGCTTGCTCTCTCCAGAGCAGCCGACTGGGAAGAGGTTGGGGAGCAGAGCATCTTGCTGTCAGTGTAAGAGGCAAAGCTGTGCACGTGTTGGAGAAGCAGGAGCCAGCTGAGCAGGATTCCCTGTTCTCACGTTCACTTCACAGCGACCCATCTTCCTCGCCCGGCCCCGTCCGGCCCAGCCGCAAGGAGCGAGGCTGACCCCTGCGCAGCAGCGCGCCGCGAGCCAGGGCCTGCTGCTGGCTGTCGGCAGGCAGCCGTGCGCTCGCGCTGCCAGGGCCGAGCCAGCACGGGCAGAGCCTGGAGGGCACGGGCAGCCGGCGGGCTCGGAGAGCTGGCGCGGGGACGTTGGCAGGGGCAAGCTCTAGAGCCTGCCCCAGCGACCCTGCCTGCGCTTCGCTCAGCCCGGCGCTCAGCCCGGGCCTGTCCTCCCTTTTCCCGTCAGCAGAGCCGCAGTAACAAAGACAGGGGAGCCCCACGAGCTCACCTGCCTCTGGCCGTCCCCCAGACAGAAGGCGCAGTGGCTGCCGAGCCCGGCTGTCGCTCTGGAGCACGTTCCCGCTGGGTTCCTCTGGAGCAGGCAGATAGGCACGGCGAGCGCCTCGGGGGGGGACGCTGCCGACAGCTTGCAGGGACAACGTCATCCCTCATCGCTCTTCGGAGACCCGCGCGGAGAGACAGGCCGGTGGTTAACGGCGGACAGGCGGAAGCAGCAGCGTGGGCTGCTCGTGGAGTAATGAGTCGTACGGCCAGAAGGTTATTGTGAAGAGAGGGAGCTTTCTAGTGCCTGCATCTCCTTGCTGCGCTTTTTCAGGTTACCCGTGGCACTGCCCTCCCTTTCAGCGGGGAGCTGCCTGCTCTGCATAGGGAGCAAGCTCGCTGTAGGATGAAAGTTCTTCAGGGAGAAGTTTTGACAGTAATCAGGTCCGGATTTTGTGTGGCTTTTGTAGCAGGTGAGCTTTGATTTTTGGAGGGGGGAGTTGTCCTGTGCGTCCTGCAGGAACAGAGACAGCCTTACCCTCTGATTCCGCTTCGCATTACCTCGCCCAGCTCACGGCCCCACGATTCCAGTAGAAACTGGAGACTGGAGGATGCATGGCTAGGCATTTACCGGTGGTCCTGGAAGGCTGACCCCCGAGTTTGCTGCGTACCCTTGGTGCTCATCGGCTCCGTGGGAGAGCGGAGCACTCAGCACCACGCAGGAAGAGGCCTCGCGGTGCTGTCAGGCGACTGCGATTTCTGGCTTAATTTTGAGCATGGCACAGCCAGAGAGCTCAACACCAGTTAAGCCCAAGATGCCTTCTGTGCGTTAAACCCTGACGCAGGCCTGGCAAAGCCCAAAGGGGACCAACAGGGAGAGCTGGCAGAAGGAGGGAGTGGGTGTAGGGCGTGCAGATCAGCCGTTTGCTCCAGCAGGACTCTCCCCAGAATCTGCGGTAGCAGCGGGGGTCGGAAGCGTGAAGTGGGTCCTCAGGAGTCAAATCCGCCCTCTTAACCTGGGGTATTGAAATGCGGGGTGTGAGCCATCAGCAGGCAGAGAGCTTTAGAGGCAGCTGCGTGCCTCCCTTCCTCCATTCTGTTGTTAATGAAGGTTGGGGTTTTTTTAAAAAAAACGGAAATTGGGCTTTGTGGAAGGTGCTGTGCAGAAGGCAGGAAGTTCGGAGGCAGCTAAGAGGGAGGTGGGATGAGAGGAGACCCCCTCAGCAAAAAGCCCTCTGCGGAGCGTTCAGGTTTACTGGTGGCCCAGCCTGGGCAGCTCTCCAGGAAGGCCCCTGGTGCTGCCAGCTCTGGAAGGGGACAGAAGCCCCTCTGGGTTGGCCCCTCGCCCCCACCACCCAGGGAGGGTGGGGAACAACGTGGTCACCTTCTTTCGGGAGCGACTGTCCCCTACACAGCGGAGGTAGGTGGCACCTCTCCAGCGCCTGGGACAGGCCTAGGAGGGCGTTTGCCAGCAGCAGCCGTGAAGCTGAGACCAAAGCCTGGGTCGGTTCTTCGCCAGCTGCCTGGCTGGTGCCAGGAGCTCACTGCCCAGCGTGGCGACTGCTCTTCTCCAGCTTGCCAGTGGATGCGCAGCCACTGAGCCGTCTTCTCTGGGGCACGGGAGCCATTTTAATGGCTCTAACAAGCCTCCGAGCCTGTGCAGCTGTCGGAGGTGCAGACAGCATCAGAGCTCTCTGTTAACGGCCCTGCCGGGTGCCAGCCCAAAGGCCTGCTCCTTACTCTTCTCTCCTTTCTTCCCGCTGTTTTCCAAAGCGTTTTCCTCCACTTAATGCACGTGGACCCTGACAGCACCTGGCTCCTGCTGAACGAGCTCTGCTGCCCTGGCCGGTACGAGCCCCCCCACGCCAGCCTGCGGCCGGTGGAGCTGCCCGGGGCGGGCAGGCAGCGCGGCGAGTGCCGCGGCAACGCGCTGCGGCTGCTGGCACTGCTGCGGCAGCGGGAGCGCGCAGCGTCGCGGGCTGGCACGCGGGAAGAGGAGCCACCGGGATAGCGCTCGCCCGGGAGATCCCGTCGTGTGGCCCCGAGCCGTCCCGGGGCAGCGGAAGGATCGCCCCGGCTGGGGCACCCTCCCCACGGGCAGAAGTTTGGGTCTTAGCAGTGTTTGGGGAGGAGGTGGGTGCATGCCCCCGATTCCGCCTGCCTTGTCCTTCTCTGCACGTGGCGCCGGAGGGAAATCCGAGGGTCGTAGCACGCCTGCTTCAAGGTCCCCAGCACCAAGAGAATCGTCCAGAAATGACTTCCCAGCACAATCTTCGGGTGGTGCCCCCGCCCCCGCCTCCGCACGGCTGCGACGCTCCCTCCCGCTCCAGCTGGACAACGGCTGCCAACTCAAAACAAAAGCGTTTGCTGGCCTCAGCCTTTCCCAGGGAGAGAATCCAGTTTGGGGTGCATTAAAAACCTCTTTTTTTAAAACCAGTTAAGATCAGAAAAAAGTTAAAATGCATTTCCAATAAATTCCTCACCGGTATTACTGGCAAGAACACCATGTCCTGTTGGAAGCGTCCAGGCTGTTCCTGAGAGCTTGCAGCTTGCTCAGAGCAGCTGCGAGACCGGCCGACGGCGCTGTGCTCCCTGGGTCTCACCATGGAGCCGCGAGCGATGCCGCAGACACGCGGCAGCCCTGCTCTGCGCCCTGCGAGTGCTCCAGGACTCCTCCGCGCTCCCTGACGCCGGCCGTTCCTGCCGGCCGTTCCTCAGACCTCTCGGGCTCGCCGCGAAGCTGCTGCAGCGTGCTCCAGCTCCCGCGTCCTCCGGCTCCGTCCCCGAGACGCTGCAGGCGCTGCCGCCCTCGGCTGCTCTCCGGCCACGCCGTCTCCTGGGCTTGTCGGCTTCCCCCGGCGCGACTCCTGGCAGCACGCGTGGAAGCTTCATGCTCGTGAAGCCAAGGGACGGATCTTGGCTGTAAATTTGGAAGCAAGAGCAGAAACGCAAAAACCAGAGCAATAAACTGATTCTTACGTGGAACAGGCTTTGTGCGTCGCTGTTGGGGGTCTGGGTGAGCGTCCAAAGCACGTCTCGGCCGTGGGGACCACGGGCACCGCTGCTGGTGCCCGCACCCGCAGCTGAGTGCCTCCCCTTGCCGCCCTGCCTGTGTGCAGGCTTTACTTCTGGTTGCTTCTCCAGGAAAAATGGAAGTCGGTGGCTTGCTGCCAGCTAGGACAGGGCTGCAGCTCAGCTTTTACCCTCTTTGGCTTTTGTAAATACATATTCAGTGCTTAATGGTGGGTTGGATTTTGTACGGAGGAGCCCTTCAGCGTTGATCTGACGGGAAGACAGGAGAGGCAGAAGGGTGAAGGATTACCTTTGGTCTCCGAAGCACCCTAGGGGTTGGTGCAGAATCTTCTGGGTTGTTGTAGCGCTTGATAAAACCCATCCATCAGGTGCAGTGGCAGCGTCCCGCCCGTCTCGGCCGTGCCGGCGCCGCTGGCTGGGGCTTGCACGTGGCAAATGGGCAGCGCCGTGATGGTGTTTGCTGCTCCGGTCTCTCCCCCCGTGAAAGTTCTCTGAATTACCACCCTCCCCCGCGTAATGGGGCCGGTGGGGGGGAGCAACTGGAATGAGCTGCATCCATCGGGAAGGGGGCCTTGGGCTGCCGCTGCAGCATGGGCTTCCCAGTGAGCCCAGACCGCGGCCGTCGGGCTGCCGGGCTCTGGAGGCTGAGCCTGCCGGGCTCCCTGCGGGACGACGGTGGGGCTCGGGGCGGCTGTCACCGCACGGCACCCCACGGCTGGCAGGGCACGTCACCCCATGGCTGCCACCGCACGGCACCCCACGGCTGGCGGGGCACGGCACCCCACGGCTGGCGGGGCACGGCACCCCACGGCTGGCAGGGCACGTCGCACCGAGACAGCGGGCTGCTGCCCTGGCACCACGGTGCTCAAGTCCCCGCCACAGCCGGGGCACAGGGCAGGGCCCACCGCTCACCCCCCGTGACACCCCTCCCCAGCACAAATGCAGCCCCCCACGCAGCCCCTCTCCTGCCGGGAGGGCTGGTGCCCGCGGGTCGCCCTCCCGCCTTGCCCACGGAGCGGGCCCCTGCGTTGGGCACGGTGCCGGTGCCCGGAACCGGCCACATCCCCGCAGCCGGGCCCCCGGCCGCCTGCCGCGACCCCGCACCGGCGTCTCCCGGGGCTCTCCCGGAGATTTTCCCCGTGGCTGCTGGGCCGGCGGCACGGGGCGAGGCTGGCCTGGCTCAGTCGCCCGGCCGCCTGTCATGGCTCTGCTCAGCTTCGTTATCAGCCCTGCTTTATTACCGGCAGAGTAAATTGCTTTTGTCTGAAGCAGGGTAATGGCCAGAAGAGCGACTGCGGGGAAATGGCATTTTCATGAGGCTGGTTCCTCCCCAGCGGTGACTTGCATATTAAGCTCAGCCCGCTTGCGAGCGAGCCCAGGGGCCCTGCTGGCACCCTCCTCCCCGGGCAGACCCCCGAGCAGCCCCCAGACCCATGGGGCCCAGGACGGAGCCAGGGGCAGCACCCCAGGGAGCGGAGGGGTGCCCAGCTCCAGCCCATCGGGCACCCTCGCCATCCCGGAGGAGACGCGGCCCCCGCGGGCAGCTGCCCCCGCTCCGCAGAGCCGGAGGGGCTGGGCGGGGGGCTCGGCCCTTCCCGGGCGCAGCGAGGGGCTGCCAGCCGCCCATCCTGCTCCAGCCCCACGCCAGCCGCCCTCCCCGGGGACGGGGAGCCGAGACCTGCCTCCAGCCACCGCCTCCGGGCACAAACCCAGCCGTGAGCGTGGCGAGACCCTCGCACCGAGGTTGGGGCATGGCCCCCGGGGTCGGGCGCTGCTGGGTCCGCACGCAGATCCAGCAGGATCCTCTTCTCCAGCGCCCACTCCCAAGATTTCACATAACCTCTATAAAATTAATCTCTTCTAATAAAACCTGTTATTTTTAAAGCTCGCCTCTAGGTTTTGCAAATTACTGCACCGCACAGCAATTTGTTTCGTCTCCACTCGAGGTGATTTGCAGCCTTTTGCTCTCCCCAGAGCAGCTCCGGCTCGTCGCTTCCCTGCTCTGGGGGCTGGCTGTTCCCGCACCGATGGCCGATGCCTGCGGCTCCCTCTCCCCCCGGCCGCGACGCGGAGCAGCCGGGTGCAGCCCAAACCCCACGGCGCTGCCGGGGACGGCTGCGGCGCGGCGGCTGCTCCTGCTCCCGGCCAGGCAGCGCGTCCAGCGCCAGCCCCTCGCCCCGCAGCTGCTCGGAGTTTCCCTCCCGACGGAGCACCCCGGGTGTCTGCAGCCTCCTGGGCCGCTCGCTGCCCTGGGACCGTGGTCCTGCGGGCGAGACCCAGCGCGGGCGGCAGAGCAGAGCGTGGCTCCCGCCGCGTCCCGCCGGCAGCCAGCCACGCCGGGCCCTTCCCCTGCCGCCGGCGCTGGCTGACACCGGGCCGGTGGCTTTCACGTTTGCTGCTCCAACACATGACAAATCGCTTCGTATCAGCGAGGCGAGAGGCGAGCGCCGCGGAGCTCCGGGGTTCAATAAGCTGCAAAGCAGCAGGGGGACCCGCGGCAGCAGGGGCCGAGCCGGGCGCTGGCAGTGCTGGGAGCTCGTGTCCCACGGGTGGATCGGTGCCAGCCCCGGGGAGCAGACCCCCGCACTGGGGACCCCAGCCTCCCGCCCGGCCAGGGACAGGGCTCTGCTCCATGGCCCGGGGCTGGTGCCCAGCAGCACGGAGAGGGGCCAGACCCCTGCAGCCCGCCCAACGTCCCCACCGCTCCCAGCGCCCCACGGCCACGGTGCAGAGCAGCCCCCGCTCACCTGGAACCCAGCCGTATCCTGCACCCACCAGCAGCATCACCCAGCTCACAGGCAGGGTGGGAGCTCCCCAGCTGCAGCTTTTAAATGCTCTGAGCCCTCAGCTGCAGGTGATGATGCTGATGCCCAGCCCCATCCCATCCCAGCCCCAACCCCATCCCCATCCCATCCCATCCCCATCCCCATCCCCATCCCCATCCCCATCCCCGTCCCATCCCCATCCCATCCCCATCCCCATCCCCATCCCCATCCCCGTCCCATCCCCATCCCCATCCCATCCCCATCCCCATCCCCATCCCCATCCCCATCCCCATCCCATCCCATCCCCATCCCCATCCCATCCCCACCCCCACCAGCCCCAGCCCCAGCCCCATCCCAGCAGCCCCCGGGGGCAGCCCCAGCCGGGCCCCTTTTCAGCCATGACAGTGCCAAAGCCGCGTCCCGTTGCCGTGCCAGGGACAGAGGCCGCAGACCCGCAGAGGCTTCGTTTAAAGAGCTTTATTAGCTGCAGCAGGTCTGGTGGCGGCAGGCTGGGCGGCGGGGGTGAGCGGCGGCAGGGGAGCAGCGCCCGGCACCCCGGCGGGGAGATCAGGGACCCCCGTCCGTCCCCACGGCTCCGTGCCCAGTGATGGTGTTACCCGCAGGGGCTTCGGGGCTGGGCTCTGCCGGTCACACCGCGACGTGGGAGCCCGTGAGCCGGACCCTGCCCAGATGGCGCGGTGCTGCGGCACGGGAGGAAGGGGAGCTCAGCCGGGAGCGGGGGGCTGAGCGCCGCGCTGGCGCAGGCAACGGGGACGGAGCGAGGGCAGCCGGGGCTGGTGGCTGAGCCCCTGCTTCCTCCGTGAAATGCAGCGGGCTGGGAGGAGCGGTGGGTGAAAGCGGGCCGGCTCCGGCGGCACGGCTCCCCGGGCACGCACGGACCGCAGGCAGCTGCCTGGGCGGGCGACGCCGCGGCACAGCCCGCAGCACCGTGTGCCGGGAGCGCGCCGGGAGCGCGCCACGCCATCCTTCCTCCGCTTCCTCGACGTGCTGGGGCGGCCTTGGGGCAGGCAGGGGCAGGGAGAGGCGATACACACGGCGGAGGAGATGGGTGCTGGGACTTCTACACGCACTGCGGGGCTGGAACAGAGCAACTAAACTGGGGCTCCTACGGGAGCGGGCGGGGGGTTCTGCAAAGCACGAGGGAGGGCGGGGAGGGTCCCACGGGTGGGGGACGTCCCACCGGGCACGCGAAGCTGGGGCGCGACACGGCCCGTGGCACCGCGGGCAGCAGCAAGCAGCGGGACACCCACCCACACGGCGCCCGCGGAGATGGGGACCCCCGTGCGCGGGGGTACACCCCGGCCCGGGCATGGTCCCAGCGATGCCCCCCGAGCGCGGGTACGGTCCCGCTCCCACGCCGAGCCCTGGCACCGCCGCACCGCAGGGCTGGGGAAGAAACCGAGCCGGCGGTGCCCGGCGGGAGGAGGAGGTGGGGGGTTCGACGGGCAACACGGGGCGGTGGGGCCAGTCTCTGGCGGGGGGCACGGGACCCTCGACGGCTCCGCTGAGTCCGGGGCGGCGGGGGGCTCCGGCGTCCCCCCGGCACCGCCCGCCTACAGCACGCAGGAGGCGTCCGCCGAGCGCTTCTTCAGCTCCTTCCCAGCTTTGTGGTGGTGGTGGTGGTGGTGTGGGTGGGCTGCGCCCGGCGCGGCGGGGTCCGGCAGCGGGGCGCCCCGCAGCTGGGTGTCCTGGGGGTGCCCCGCGCCCCCCGCCGCCTCCACCCGCAGGTACGCCTTCACCTTGTGGTGCCGCGCCTTGCCGTCGCTGGAGTCGATCACCCGGCACTCGTACGTCCCCTCGTCCGCTGGCTTCACCCGCGACAGCCGCAGCTTGTGGGAGATGTTGCTGCCGACCACCTTCACCACCTGCGGCGGGGAAGACGGGGTCAGGCGGCCCCCCGGGACCCCTACGGCCCCCAGACCCCCGTGCCCGTGCCACCCCCGATCGTGTGCCGCCACGCCGTGCCCCCGCCACGTGCCGGGGAGGGCACGGCAAGGGTGGGCGAAGCCAGGCGGTTGGCACAGGGGGACCCAGCCCTGGGCCGCGGGGTGACGGAGTCCCGGGCACGCACCCGGCCGTGCGGGCGCGGAGATCGATGCGGAACCACGCTGGCTAATTAGCTTTTCTACCAAATTGATTCGCTCTCAGTATTTATCACCCAATGAAATTTAAGACTTACTCGGTAGCCAGAGCTGCAGCTGCTGTTGGGCTGGGTCAATAAATCAGATTTACGACCCGCCCCGAGGCCCCTGGCTCTGTTCCCTATAATCACACTGGATGGCAAAGGCCATTTTTCCACTTGCCGCTGCATTTGTTAGCTGAGGATTTTATGGTGTTTAGAAATGGGGCTGGGAGCCACAGCCTGCGAGACGCAAACCCCCGGCCCAAAGGCGAAGGAGGCAGCGCCGCAGCGCGGGGGCAGGGACCCCCTCGCCAGCCCCGCCGAGGGGCACACGCGTGCACGTCCCAGCACACGCCAGCACATGTGAGCACACACGAGCCATGAGCGCTGACCCCCCGGCGCTGGGGCGGGGGGTCCGTGGGGACGGTCCCATGGCAGGGCTGTTCCTCCATGGGGGGCTCCGAGCGGCCCCCGAGACGGGCGGGGGGCAGGCGGGGCTGCGGGGCAGGAGGGCGGCGAGCAGCCGGCCCCGGTGCGAGCGTGCCGGGGTGCCGAGGCCGTCACGGGAGGGGAGCTTCAAAAAACCCCTTTGTGTCAGAAGAGCAAGGAGCCACTTAGCGAAATTAATGGCTGGGAAATTTAGAACTAATACGGGAAAAATCCCAATTTGCTGGTGCCACCGTGGAGCTGCTGCCCAGGAGCCAGCAGTGTGCCCTGGGTGCCAAGATGCCAATGGGATCCTGGGGTGCATGAGGAGGAGTGTGGGCAGCAGGCGAGGGAGGGTCTCCTCCCCCTCTGCTCTGCCCTGGGGAGGCCCCATCTGGAGTCCCGTGTCCAGTTCTGGGCTCCCCGGTTCAAGAAAGATGAGGAGCTACTGGAGAGAGTCCAGCGCAGGGCTGCGAGGATGAGGAGGGGACGGGAGCATCTCTGCTACGAGGAGAGGCTGAGGGAGCTGGGCTTGTTCAGCCTGGAGAAGAGAAGGCTGAGAGGGGACCTTAGAAATGCCTCTAAATATCTGCAGGGTGGGGGTCAGGAGGACGGGGCCAGACTCTTTCCAGTGGTGCCCAGCGCCAGGACAAGGGGCAACGGGCACAAACTGAAGCCGAGGAAGCTCCAGCTGAACCCGAGGAAGAACTTCTTCCCTCTGAGGGTGCCGGAGCCCTGGCCCAGGCTGCCCAGGGAGGCTGTGGAGTCTCCTTCTCTGGAGATATTCCAGCCCCCCTGGACGCGGTCGTGACGTTTCCCGGCCTCTCGCCCCTCGCAGGCGATCCGTCGTCGGGCAGAGGGCCCGATCCTGGGCGCGGGGGCACCCGGCCCCGGGTGCTGTGGGTTCATGGCGAGCCCTGGCCCCCCCGCTCACCCACCCCGGGAAAACAGCAGAGCCAGAAGAGGCTGCCGGGGCAGGGCAGTGGTGGGAAGCACTTTCCATTATTGCTCCATTTCCGTGGCACCCCCAAACGCGGAGCCCCAAGAGTCAGGAGGGCCAGTGGCGGGGGAGGGGCACGCGCCTGACAGCGGGAGGCTGAGCGTGGTTATTTTATTGAACTGATTAGTGTCTCCTCATTCTGTTCACGTGAGCCTAAATGGCTTTGGGATGCTAAGCCGGTGAGTAAATCAGATTATTTTCTCCTTAGCGCAAACTTGTCCCTCAGACGCCGACCGGAGCCGGACGGGGCTCACGGCCTGGGCTGCGACCCTCGGCGCTGGGGGGGGGGGGGAAGCTGCCCCTCGACCCCGGGCAGGTCCAGCCCACCCACCCCAGTGTCACGGTCAGAGCCAGTGCACACCCCCCCGCCTCCGGGACGCCTCGCCAGGGGCACCCACCCGGCACCCACCGAGACGCCAACCCCAGGAGACCCTCCTGCCCCCCCCAGCTCCGTGCAACACCGAGGGCCGGCGTCGCGGGGAAATGTCCCAGCCGAGCCCTCGACCGTGGCCGCTGCAAGAACCGTTCGCCAAACTCACGCTGATTTTGGTCGCGTCCTTGCCAGGCTCCTCCTGCGGCGAAGCTTTCAGCTGCTGGGGAGAGCGGGGTGGGGAGGGAAGAGAAACCATCAGCTCGGCTGGGAGGAGGCGGGAGCCCACCAGACCCCTGCCCACCCCGCGAGGAGGAGGAGGGAGCAGGGTGCTGCTCAGCGCCAGCAAACCGGGTACCCAGGGCAGCCGGGAGCCACGTGGGGCAGCCGGCAGTGGCAGCACCGGAGCACGACAGCGGCCAAGGGGTCGGGGTCCTCGCCCACGGGTCCCCAGGGCCATCAGCGGGGGCTCCCCGTGACTGGGGATGGAGCCCCGCTCACTGTGGCATCACCACGGCATCACCGCAGCATCACCACGGCATCACCACAGCATCACCGCGCCATCACCGTGGCATCACCACGGCATCACCGTGGCATCACCGCGGCATCACCGTGGCATCACCGTGGCATCACCGCAGCATCACCACGGCATCACCACGGCATCACTGCGGCATCACCACGGCATCACCGCGGCATCACCGCGCCATCACCGCGCCATCACCACAGCATCACCATGGCATCACCACGGCATCACCGCGGCATCACCACAGCATCACCGCGCCATCACCGCAGTGTCACCATGGCATCACCGCGGCAGCAGTGACCCCCGGCCCCGGCAGCCCCGGCCCCCTCACAGCCAGCGCCGGCCCCGGTTCCCACGGAGGCCCCCGAGCCGGCCGCGGGCCGGGCAGCAGCCGGGTCCCCTGCAGCAGCCACCGTCAGCGCCGGGGCCGGGCGTCCGGGCTCCCCGCCGCGCCGCGCAGCCCGCTGCCCGCACCGGGCACCCCCACCCCTCACCCCGCCACCCTCACCCCGCAGCCCCCCTGGCCCCCCGCACTGCTCCCGGGGGCTGCGCTTCCCCACACTGCTCTCGATTTATGGGAACGCCGCAGCGGCTCTGCCAAAGACAAATTAATAACGGCTCATTAAAACCCCGCACGCCGCCTGCCCATTATTCGGCCCTGATCTCCGCGCGGACAGAGAGGAACAACGGGACGGCCGTTCGCCGGGGCCGGTGGAAACGGGGAGAACAGGGGAGGGCTGGGGGCAGAGGGTGCGGGGACGGACGGAGGGGACGAGCTCACGGTGCGATGGAGAAGGCACAAGCGCGAAGACCAAGCCCCTGCCTGGGACCAGTGCCCGGGGATGGCCCGCGCGGCCCCGCGGCCAACTGCGACGGGCGGCCGGGACAGCCCAGCCTCGCCGGCCCGCGGCGTGGGGGTCCGGGCTCCGGGGCCGAGACCCGGCTGTTCGCCGGCTGCGTCAGCGCCGGGGACGCTGCGCCGGGACGGGGACCCCCGCGCCCCAACAGCCGCTGCGAGCAAACCCCCCCCGGCGAGCGCGGGGAAGGGCTCTGCCTCCCGGTGCCGCGGCCAGAGCGGGAGGACGAGGGGCATTACCTGGCTGGAAGCCCACGTCTGTTTGTCCGTCCAGTCCTTGCGGTTGCGGACGTACCACCACTGTATCTCCAGGGAGTAGGAGGGGGAGCCGCTGCCGCGGAAGGAGCACGCCATCTCCACGTCCTCGCCCGCCTGCGCCGTCACGTCGTGGGGGGTCTCGGTGAAGAGGGCTGCGGGACACAGAGCGAGGGCTGCGGGCGCCTTGGGGACACACCACGGCCCCGGCCAGGGACGATGCCGCCGGCCACGGTTCACCGGGGTCCCAGACCCTGCCCCAGGCGGGCAGACCCGGCACCCTCGGCGGAGGGGGCACCCCGTCCCCAGCTGACCCTCGCCCACCCCAGTGCCCCCTCCCCGGCCGTAGCAGAGCAGCAGGGGGAAAGCGAGGGAACCGGAGGCTCCGGGCCCCCCCGCTGCCTCGCCACCCCCGGGACCCCTGCCCAGCGTGAGCACGGGACCCCGCGCGCCTCCGAGGTGTGATAAATAAATAAAGCACGACCGCGTCTCCGCTTAGATCAGAGCATAAATGAAAAACAAATCCTTGTTTAATGCGGCCCCCAAACAGTCTCCCACACGCCATATGGTTTGCTTTCCTCGCTCAAAACAAATATTGTTCGGAGATGTAATTAGAATTCTTTTCATCTCCTCTGGAGAGATTATTGCTCCTCTGTAAAGACAGCCCCGGCGTGCAGGTCACCAGCAAATGTTATTGTCACAATCTGCGGCGCCTTCTCCCCGGCACAGCGTGGGGACGGGGCTGAGCCCCCAGCGCCGGCACGGCCAGCCCGGGGCTGCCGGACCCCCGCTCTCCCCTGGCCGGCCGCAGAGGCAGGCAGGGCTGCGGGCAGGGGCTGCAGGGCACGGGGCCGCTCACCCTGTCCCGAGGAGCAGCGCGTCGGGGCTGGCGGCAGGGCTGGGGTGACCCTGGTCCAGCTGGGATCTGCTCCAGCGTGGGGCCGGCCAGCCCTGCCTGTCCCTGCCTGTCCCTGCCTGTCCCTGCCTGTCCCTGCCCTGCCACCACCCCCGCGTGGTCCCCAGCCCGTGCTGGTCGCCGAGGCCGGAGCAGGGTCCCGCTGTGCCTGTGCCGGGTGCCCTGTGCCGTGCCATCTTCTCCGGCCGCGCCGTGCCGCCGGCGCTGCGGGCTCACAGCCACCGTGCAGGTCCCTCCGGTGCCGCCGGAGCCCCCGGGACACGCACCCCGCCGGGAGCCCCACGCAGCTCCCTGGGGCTTCTCGCCAAGCCCTGATCCCCGCTGAAAACGAATTATTATCAGCCCCGACAGAAAAGTTAATAC
This sequence comes from Opisthocomus hoazin, assembly GCF_030867145.1. NCBI lineage: Eukaryota > Metazoa > Chordata > Aves > Opisthocomiformes > Opisthocomidae > Opisthocomus > Opisthocomus hoazin. The sequence continues at coordinate 19,354,618 of NC_134431.1, forward strand.
CTTTAATATCTCCGCGTCCCCCCGGACGCGTGGAAATCCCCTACGCTGCTCGCGTTCCTCTGATCCATCTCGGCAGGGGAACCGAGGGAGCACCCAGCACGGGGGTTTAACGAGCCCGGGTCTGCCGGGGGGGTTCCCGGCACAGCTCCCGCACCCCGCTGGTGCGGGACCCCGGCACCGGCCGCCGCGTGGGCCCTGTGCCGGGGAGCAGAAGCAATCCCAGGCCGGGGAACGGCTCCGGCGGCCGAGGGCTGTGGAAAGAGCCGGCGGGTCGGGCGCTGCCCAGCACGTGGCAGCGTGCCGGGGCCGGTGTGGCCGGTCGTTAACCAGCACTCGCCCACCGCGCCCTGGCCGTGGCCCGGGGTCGGGCTTCCAGTCCGCGGGATTCCGGACGGCAGGAATGCCGGACGCCCGAGGGTCCCAGCAGCACCCACGCCACCCCCCGGACCCCCCGGACCCCGCGGTCCCGGCCGGGCGCACGGAGCAGCGGCGATGGCCCGAGGGCTCCAGCCATGCCCAAATTACCCTGAACACAATTAAAATCCGCTCCCTCAGACGGGAACGCGGCAAATGAGCGGAGAAAAGGCTCCACCGAGTCCGGCGCCTTCTTTCTTTCAGGTTTTAATTGGGAAGCGGATGTGTTAATTACCCCCAGGGCGCATCCAAAGCAGGGCCGGTCCCGCTGGGGACCCACCAGCCCCGCAGCACCCGGCCCCTCCATGAGGCAGCCCCTGCCCTGGGAGCCCCCTCCCACGGCCTCTGTGGGGACCACAGACCCCACTGCATCCCCCCACAGCCCTCCCCACACCCCCCAGCCCTTCGTCCCCTGCTCTGCCTCACCACCCCCCCCTCCATCCCAGCTTCCCACCCCGCGGTCCCTCTGCGGGGAGGGGGCTCCAGGACCCCAGTGCCAAGGGACGCCCATGCAGCTCGTGTCCGTGGGCGCCGGGCTCTGCTGTCCCCCCGCCCCAGCAGTCACCCAGGGACACCCGGACGAGGGGCAGCGAGTGTCCGCACAGCCCCCCCCCCCAGCCTGGTGCCCCCACAGGGCCCCCGAGAGGGGACAGCTTCGGGGAGGGACAGGGGGGTCGGTCCCCATCCCTCCACCGGCACCATGTGCCCTCCCCAGCGGTCGCTGCAGACCCCGGCCCCGGGCAGCCCAGCACCATCGCTCTGCCCGCCGCTGACATTGGTGCTGTGTCCTCGCGGCGCCGGGGAGGGGGACAGGGACGGGCTGGCGGCTCGGCGTGCTTTATGGCCTGCTACCTGTCATAAACTGAGAAAATCAGGATCGATAAATCTTCCAGGAAACAAAAATCAGGGGAAATAAAATGAACTCAATGGGGAAACACAGATAAACGGAATTGAAAACGCCTGCTGGGACAGCTTGGTGCTCTCATAAACCGGAGATCTACGGGCTGCCGCGCTCGCTCCCGCGGCGCCAGGATCCATCACCGCCGCCCGCGCGGCACGGGCGGGGGGCTGCCGGCACCCGGCGGGCAGCGGCGACGGGGGGCACCCACCCACCCGCCCACCCCGTGCCAGGGGCAAGGCCAGGTCGTGCCTCGCCCCGGGCGGATGGAAATGCCCTGCCAGACCCCTGCCCCGGCCCCCAGCCCCCCGAGCACGCGAGGCCACGCAGCCCCCGCAGCCTGGCCAGGACCCTGCCCGCTGCCCGCTGTCCTCTGCCCCTGCCCCTGCCCCTGCCCCCTGCCCCCTGCCTGCTGCCCACTGCCCCTTCCCCCTGCCCCCTGTCCGTTGCCCACTGCCCACTGCCCGCTGCACACTGCCCACTGCCCCTGCTCCCTGCCCCTGCCCACTGCCCACTGCCCACTGCCCACTGCCCACTGCCCCTGCCCCCTGCCCGCTGCCCACTGCCCCTGCCCACTGCCCACTGCCCCTGCCCCCTGCCTGCTGCCCCCTGCCTGCTGCCCGCTGTCCTCTGCCCGCTGCCCACTGCCCGCTGCCCCTGCCCACTGCCCACTGCCCCGCCTGCTGCCCACTGCCCACTGCCCCCTGCCCACTGCCCGCTGCCCCGCCTGCTGCCCACTGCCCCCTGCCCACTGCCCCCTGCCCACTGCCCCTGCCCACTGCCCACTGCCCCTGGCCCCTGCCCGCTGCCCCCTGCCCGCTGCCCACTGCCCCTGCCCACGGCTCCGGTGGAGCCCGCTCAGAGCCGGGACAGCTTTCCCGGACCCCCGCCACGGCCCACACACGGCACCAGCCGCCGGCTGCTGGGACGGCCACGGCTCGAACTGCGACGTGGGCACGCAGACGGGTTAACGTTTGTGTCAACGGTATGGGAGGGCGATTAAATATGTATGCGACATATGCAAATGCATGTTAGCCACCCAGTCAGTGCCTGCTCGGTGAGGTGTCCACCCCAGCGAGCCCCTCCAGCGCCGGGCAGTCGGACGCTGCCTTCCCTGCAGGGGCCCCTGGCAGAGCCGCAGCCGGGCAGGGTGGGCAGCAGCGGCAGGGGCTGGGGGGGCTGGGAAGCCCCCGGTCCCGGGGGAGCAGGAGGCCCCGGGGCAGGGGGGTGCAGGACGGTGCTGCTGGAGCAGCCCCTGCCGCCCCTCGTCCCTCCCTCCGGCTGCCGCGGATGCCGTGGGCTGCGAGCGAGCGTGGCTCATTCCTCCCTTCACAGCCGTAATTCGTGGTTTGTTACGGTTCGGTGAGTCAAGGCACTTGGAGGACTGATTGCCGGTTCAGCCTCGCGCTCCCGTCATCTGCTCCCTCCGCAGCCCCCTCCCCGCGCCCCAGCAGCAGGAGCGTGCCAAGAGACACGGCGGGAAGGGAACCGGCTCTGGATGCGGCCCCCGCAGCCCTGGGTCCCCGGCACCCCCGACCCTGGCCGAGAGCCCCCGGCAGCTCCGACGGACCCTGGCTGGGGTCAGCAGCTGCATCCTACCGACGGCTCAGCATCCCCAGGCCCCATCCTGCCAACTGGTCCCCACCAGCACCCAGACTGCCAGGGGTACCGGCAGGTGGGTGCTGCCACCACCACCCCCCACCCCAGGGCTGCACCGCTCCCACACCAGCTCCCTGCCACCAGCAGCCCCCAGCGCAGACGCTGCCAGGGGCCCCCCACCATCACGGGGCAAAACCAGAGGCAGGAGCAAGCAGGCGGCACTGCCAGGAGAGCCGAGCCCAAGCCTGGGCACGGAGACCCCCCGGAGAGGACCCTGCAGAGCTGCCGAGACAGCCACCCCCCGACCCCCCGACACCCAGCTCGGCGCCAGGGCTCTTGGCAGCGCCCAGCCCTCCCGGGCATGGCTGCCGAGGGCCTGCTCCGGCTCCAGCTCCGGCTGCTGCCCGCAGCTGAGTCCACAAACCCCCCGCCCTGCGTCCCCGCTGCGGGAGAAGCCGACGCGTCCGACAGCAACCGCAGCCGATGGCACCTTCCGCCCCGCGGGTACCCCATGGCCCACGGCGCAGCCCCGGCTGCAGCGGCACCCACGCCCAGCCCGCGGCACACCCCAGCACGCGTTCACGGGGGGACGGATCCCGCTCGGGTCTGCCCGTGCCGGAGTCACCCCGGGAGGCATCCCGGGGGGATCCGGGGGCAGAAGCCCGGGTACAGCTCCGACGCGCTGGCCGTGCCGGGCCCACGCTGACCCCATGGCGGGGACACCAGGGCTGCTGGCACGCGCCGTGCGGGCTGGGCTACAACCGCCCTCCTCCTCCCATCTGCCCATTAACATCTGTGAATGAATCTCCTCCTGACAAGCCTGCGAGCAGGGATGCTGACCCCGGGTCGCCGAAAACACATCACGGCCATAAACCAAGGCGTAAACACAGCAGCACCGTGGCCGGCGTCGCCGGCGAGCGCAGGGCGGGCAGCTCCGGCAGCTGCACCTGGGCAAGGGCTTCGGCAGCGAGCGGCCAGAACGGCGGCCAGGGCTGGAGCCTGGGACAGACCCAGGCACAGACCCACTCGGGCAGCTCCGGCTCTGCTGGGAGCACTGGTCAGGGCCGAGCCGCTCCCAGTTGCCCTTTCCAAGGGAAGCCCCAGGCTGGAGCCCTGCGCACGCTGCCTGGGGACGGGAGGGCTCCTGCCGGCACGCTGGGGACGGGAGCACCATTTCTCTGCCTGCATTTACGGTCATATTAGCAGCAGAATTAGCTCAAAATTGCAGCATAAATTAAAAACAAAACAAAAAAATCCAGCTAATTCGGTGACTGTGATCAGCCCAGAGCTCACCTTGCCAGGGAGCCGGAATTAACCTTGAAACCTGCGAGTATTTCTACCGGTGACCCACCCCCGTGGGCTGCCCCCCGCCCCGGCCCTCCCGGCAGCCCCCCAGCCCGGGCTCTGTGGCCGCGGCAGAGGAGATGCCAGCAGCGAGAATCGTCCCCAGTCCGGCCCCGGCAGCCAGGAGCTTCCCGCAGGCAAGGGCACTCGCTGCTCCCGGCCGGCTCCCGGCGAGTGGCGGCTCTCAACGAGTCCCTCCCGAGGGGAACGAGGAGCAGCGGTTATTTGATAGCGTCAGTAGCAGAAAGCGAAAATGGCCTTTAGGAGGGCTCCCGGCGGGACCCTCGGCAGCGCCGTGCAGCCATCCTTCAGCCGCCACACGCTTTGGTGCCGGTGTCTGCTGGGGCAGGATTCCCAGGCAGCAGGGTGGGATTCCCAGCAGGCAGGGCAGGATTCCCAGCAGGCAGGGTGGGATTCCCAGCGGGCAGGGCAGGATTCCCAGGCAGCAGGGTGGGATTCCCAGCAGGCAGGGCAGGATTCCCAGCAGGCAGGGTGGGATTCCCAGGCAGCAGGGCAGGATTCCCAGCAGGCAGGGTGGGATTCCCAGCAGGAAGGGCAAGATTCCCAGCAGGCAGGGTGGGATTCCCAGGCTTCAGGGTGGGATTCCCAGCAGGCAGGGTGGGATTCCCAGCAGGCAGGGCAGGATTCCCAGCAGGCAGGGTGGGATTCCCAGGCAGCAGGGCAGGATTCCCAGCAGGCAGGGCAGGATTCCCAGCAGGCAGGGAGGGATTCCCAGCAGGAAGGGCAAGATTCCCAGCAGGAAGGGCAAGATTCCCAGGCTTCAGGGTGGGATTCCCAGCAGGCAGGGAGGGATTCCCAGCAGGCAGGGCACCTGGCAGCGGGCAGGAGCCGGGATGCGGCACACAGGAGCTCTGCTCCGCTGAAGACCAGCCCCCCGGTCTCACACCGAGCACACAAGCGACCGGCACCGGCAGCCGATGCAGAGAGCGCTGCCAACGCCGGGCATGGTGCCGCAGGGCCGGGTGCCCTCGGGGAATTCGCCCTCCTGCCTCCGGCGAGGCACCGACGCACCCAGCCCAGCCAAGGCAGCCGCCGGCCCCGGTGCCGCTCCGAGGGGACAGCCAGGCAGGAGGCACCTCCAGCCAGGAGAAGCGGAGACGGAGAAGAGGAGCCCGGGCACCAGCAGAGCCGTCGGCGGACGGGGCCGGGAAGGGCTGTCCGTCCCGAGGCGCACCAGTCGTTCTCGCACCATGCACCAAAATCCAGAGCACTGGCAATGGGGAGAGCCCCCGAGCAGGACCCCGCGGGGCTGGGGAGCTGTGGCCTCCAGCCCCTCGGGGTCCCGGTCCCCGCGCCAGCCCCGCCGTGCTCCCACGGCTCCCAGGCCGCGCGCAGCCGCCCCAGCTGCTCGTTTGATTTGCTGCCTCGCTCACGGGGGACGTTATGATTAAAATTAGCTGTCAGCGTCCTAACGTAATAATTCCCAGTGTCTGGCCCATCGTCTGTCAGCTTCTTCAAGGGAGAAGAAAGCACAGACATTTGATGAGGAGAGGTGTCAGAAGTAATTGCGTTGAATGACTGCACGAACAGCAGCAGGAAAAACACACCGGGTGGAGAATTCCCATCAGGAAGGATGAAAAAATCCGGCAGAATGCAGAGTGTTTATGAAAGTAATTGATAGAATAATCATCGGGGTGCGTGAGAGAGGAGCAGGGCAGCACCCCGGGGAGCCGGGGCACCGCTCCCTCCAGCCTTCAGCCCTTCAGCTCCGCTGGCGCGAGACACCGACGCCTGTGAGCGATGCAAGGAAGGAGCCGGGCTTCTCCTCCCCGGGAAGGCCAGCGGCTCTCTGCCCGGCTCCGGAGCCGGCAGGCTGGGAAGGCGATGGAGCTTCCCAGCCAGTGCCAGCGGCCCCAGCCCAGCGCACAGGCTGTCTGCAACGGGGGGGCATGAATAATTGAAGGCGCCAGGCTGAGGAGAGGCGAGAGGAGGGGGGAGGCAGCGCCGTGGGTAGGGGAGGGATGGCGGGGAGGGATCCTGCGGCTCGGGTGCTCTCCCGGGGGCAGCGGGGCTGACGGAGCCGATCCTCGCTCCCTCCTCGCTCCCTCCTTGCTGGAGACAGAGCCTTTGCTGCAGGGGCAGGGAAAGGACTTTCTTTGACAGAGACTTCTCCCTCCCCAAGCAGCCCTGGCCGCCCTGCGAGCTCACTGCGGGGAGGTGGTCACAGCCCCCACCAACGCCCGCGGAGCCCACCCGGACACCCCACAATTCCCTCGCTGCACCCTCCGTGGCCTGGTTAAAGAGAACGGCCAAGGCGCTGCCGGGCTGTGCCGGACCCTGGGGGTGCAGCCGGGGCTGCTCCAGGCCGAGACGGCAGCGAGCTCCGGCCGCTGGCCGCTGCGGGCAGAGCCTGGCAGGAGCTGCCCGTCCCCAGGGCCCCGGCCGAACCCACCCGCGCTGGCCCCGGCCCCGCTCCGTGCCCCCGGCCCACCGGGCTCCCGCGGCGCGGAGGCAACGCTGTACCAACGAGTAATGAAATGATCAATCTCCAATCTGCCAAACAGCAATTTATACAGGTTTCCAGCACACACAGCTTTTATCAAATTGGTATTCACCTACTGAACACAAATGGCTTATTATACATGACCCACTTCTTCACCGCTTTTCAGTATCGTTAATAAAGGTTTCTGTTGTGATTAAGTGAGTCGCTGCAGAACTGCTCAGAGTAGCAAACTGTAATGTGGCTCCCAAGTGCACTCGCCCTCCCAGAATATTTCTTCTCCTTCGCTCCCCGCTCCCTCGCAGCGACCATTTCGCTATTTATTTGCCTATTGCTGAATTTCGGAGGGGAGCGGCGGCGGCTAATGGAGGCTCTTTGCCCACGGCTCCTTCCAGCACGCCAGGCTGGCGGGTCCGGAGCCCTCCCGCCTTTACGCCCCACGCAAAGGCACGTCCCCCCATCCCGCACCCGCCGGGCCCGCACCCGCCCGGCCCCACGGCTCCTCGGGGCAGGGAGCGGCTCTGTGCGGCCCCGCACGCCGGAGCTCGGGAGCCGTGCGGCGGGGGGGGTGGGGGGGGGGGCTGCGATCCGGTCCCCGGGCCCCCCGCACGCACCCCACGGCCGCTCCTCGGGCTCGCGGTGGACCCCGCCCGTGTCACCCCGCGTGGGCAGGGGGGTCTCGGGGCTCTGCCCCCCGCTCGGCCCCGCGGGTGGGGACTGCCCCCACGCCGGGATAGACTTTTTTTCGCGGGGGGGGATGCAGAGAGGTTCCCCTTCCCCAGCCCCCGGCCGGGCTCGGCAGCGCCGCGGAGCCCCGAGTTGCGGGAGCGGAGCCTCCCCGCACCGCTGCGCCCGCCGCTCCCGCTCCGTGGGGCACCGCGCAGCGATGGGGTGCACGGGGGTGTGCGCCGGGACGCGACCCCCCCCACCCCCCCCACCCCCCCCACCCCAGCGGAGCCCCGGGCCGCCCCCCCGCTCCCGGCCCCCCGCAGCCGCCGGCGCGGCGGACCCCGGGCGGCGGAGCCCAGCACCGCCGGGGGCGCCGGGGGCACCTGGACCCCCCCGCCACTGCCACCCCCCCCCGTCCCGCCGCCAGCCCCGCACGGCCGGAGGGCCGGGGAGCGGCACCCGCGGGGAGCCAAGCCCCTGAGCGCTCCGAGCGCAGCCGGTCCCCCCCCTCCCTCCCCTCCCCTCCCCTCCCCCCCCGGGGCAGCCGCCCCGGAGCCCCGGCTCCCGCCCGCCGCCCGCGCTCACCGCTGCCCGCCGCCGGGGCGTCCCACGGGGGGTGCCGGGAGGCGGCGCCGAGCCCCAGGTAGAGCCCCAGGTACTGGCAGACCCCCAGGGCCAGGGCCAGGGCGCCCATCCTGCCGCGGGCGCCCGTCCCGGGGGGCGGCGGGGCCGAGCCCTGTCCCCGGGGCTGCGCCGCGTCCCGGCGCCGCCGCGCTGCGGAGCTCTTCCCCGGCGGAGGGCGCCGAGGCGGTGCCGCGGCCGGGCCCGGAGCCTCCCCCGCCCGGCGGAGGGATCCCGGCCGCGCGCACGGCCCCGAAGTTTTTCCCACGGTTCATTCTTAAACTGCGCGAGGCGGGGCCGGGGCCGCCCCCCCCAGCCCCCGCGCGAGACCCCCGCGCGCCGCCGCGCCCGCGCCCACCGGGCCCACGCGGGGAATGGGGGGGGGGCGGCCGGGATCCGCCCCGCGACCCCCGGGCACCGCCCGGCGAGGCTTCAGCACCCGGGACAGCGCCCGGCCCCGCAGGACCGGTGCGGCCCGGTGCGGCCCAGTATAGTCCGGTACGGCCCAGTATAGCCCAGCACAGCCCCGTATAGCCTGCCACAGCCCGGTACAGCTCAGTATAGCCCAGCACAGCCCCATATAGCCCGGTACAGCCCCATATAGCCCAGTATGCCAGGTACAGCCCACTATAGCCTGGTACAGCCCGGTACGGCCCAGTATAGCCCAGTACGGCCCGGTACAGCTCGGTATAGCCCGGCACAGCCTGGGGCCCCGTGGGTGGCCGTGCTGGGGGTGCGGTACATGGGGTGCGGGGAGTGCGGGGTCACTGCCACCCTCGGGGCCCGGCCCAAGCAATGCCAGCCTGGAGCCCCCACTGGAACCTCCACCACGGGCAAGGGCCGTGCCCCCACCGTGCTGCCGGGCGGGCGAGGGCAAACCCGCTCCGGCCGCCGCGAAGGGCGTTTCACGGAACGGGCAGCATCCTCGCCTCCCTCCGGCTGCACAACTCCGAGCCCGCACCCACCGGCAGCACCGGCCCTCCCCGGCCCCGTGCCCCGCGCCCTGCCGCGGAGCAGAACGGCGGCACCGCGATGGCGCAGTCCGTGCGCCGACGCTGGAAGGTCCAGGAGCGCCGAGGAGCACGAGGCGGCAGGTCCCTGCCCTGAGCACCCAGCTCCGTCGGCGCAGGGCAGGCCTCGCTCACGCGACGATGCCGCGAGCTCCACGGCAGTCTGACGGATGTCTGCTCTCCGGATAAACAGTAAAAATCAGGTGATTTCAGGCGTTTCCTGCCACGGGATGACAGGCGCTTGCCACAAAGAGATTCCTTGAATTGGACTTGAAAACCCCACGGGTGATTCTTCGCCCTTCCCCGGCGGGGTTCCCCCAGCAGACAGAGCCCGAGCGCTTCTCGCGTCGCTGGGTCCCTGGGCGCCGCGCTGCCTCACGCCTGCGTGACAAACCGACAGATTTTGGGAAGTTCCACCCGCTGCAGCGCTTCCCGCCCGCCAGAGCAAAGCCCGGCTCAGAGCAGAGCGGCGCGCACCGATCGCTGCCCAAGTTCGTTACTCACTCCAGAGTCAAAGGCTTGGGGGAGGCGGGTGCCCGGCGGCGGGGGCTGGGTGGGTACGGGGGGGGTCCCGCTTCGGGACAGCAAGAGCACGGCGGCGGCGAAGGGCTCCGGGCTTCCCGAGGGAAAGCTCCCAGGAGCGGGCGGCAACGCAGGGAGGGAGCGGGAGGAGGATGCTGGAGAGGCTGGGGAGCACCGGCCACTCCTCGCTGCGCCCACGAGGGAACAGCCCCCATCCCCAGCCCTGGCAGCGGGGTCCCAGGGATGGACTCCACTTCGAGCAGGGACCCCCACCTGGGGCCAGCGCTGGGCTCCAGCCACCCCCGGGACAGCGGAGCATGGTCCCCCAGCCCAGCCGGAGCGCGAGCTGGGGACATCACCCAGCGGGGACCACGCATCCCGGGCAGAGGTCCACGTCCCAGGCCGGGGTCCCACACCACGGGGGGCAGCACGGCCCCCCCAAGCCAGCTGGGACCCCAAGGCTGCTCGACTGTCTCTCAGGAGCTGCAACCTGCCGGGACCTTCCAGCGTATCGTCAGAGATGTTTAAATCATGCCACGAGGACGCAGAGCGAGCATAAATTCCTCTCGGGGCCGGGAACACCTCCAGCAGCAGAGCCGGAATTAAGCCCCATTTCCAGCTGATTTTCTGCCGCCACGGCAGGATGACAAACGGACGCCGGGTCTGCGCAGGGGCCCAGCAGACGGGGACGAGCCGAGCGCCCGCGCATCTCGGGCGCACTTGGAAGGTTTCATTTTCCTCCTCAATTTTAATTCATCAGCGAACAGGCCCGGAGCAGATGCTGTCTGCTGCCGCAGCCACGCAGCCCTGAGGAACCCCTGTGTGTCTGACAGGGGGGGGAGGTCGCTCGCACACACAGGCGAGAGCAGAGCAGGAGCTCCCGGACCAGGCAGACGCCGGCGCTCGCCGTGTAACGAGGTTCGTTACCTGCACGCTCGCTCCTGCTCTGAAATCCCTGGTGCCTCCCTCGCACGGCTCCTGTTCCAGCTGAACGTGCCCAGGGACTCGCTCCCAAGCACGAAACGTTTCTCACCGCCGTCAGCGCCGGGTTTTCTGCCCGCTGTTTGATTCTGCACAGGCCGTTGGTTCTGCCCAGGGTGGGCGTCTGCAAGGGGGGGGAATGCGGTGGCCGTTTCCACGCAGCGACACTGTAGAGCCCCCCGCACCCCACAGCCGCCGTGGTCCCACTCCCGCGAGCTTCGCGTGCGCGGTCTCCCCGGGCTGCCCATCCGCTGGGATGCGGAGCTGGAGGTCGCAGCGAAGCTCTGACGAGGCTGGGAGGGTCCAGCCCCAGCCCCTCCCGGGGATTGCCCTGACCGCAGCCCCGGGAGGACCCCGCCAGGCAGCCGGGACGATCCCCCCGGGGGGATCCGCTCGCTGTGGCCGGGGCGCAGGGACCGTCCCCCCGTGACAGCCTGGACGTGGTGCTGTGCCCCCTGCTCTGGGTGACCCTGCTTGGGCAGGGGGCTGGGCTGGGGGACCCACAGAGGGCCCTGCCAACCCTGCCATGCTGGGATTCTGGGATGAGTTTGAAATTCACCTTTTTCGGGGTTGGCGCAGGGGCACCCAAGGCTCCGCACCCCTGCAGCAGGTTTGCTCCCCCGTCCCCGCTGCCGGCCCGCAGCCGCTCTCGCCCCCCACGCTCCCCCACGGGCGGCCGGTCCCGCATCCCCCCGCCCGCGAGCTGCGGGGCCGGGCACCGAGCCTGAGGTCCCTGAGCCAACGCTCGCATCCGCAGCTGCCTGGGAGAGGGGACTGGGTTGTTCATCTCTGACGGGCGGAATGAGCACCCTCCCTGCTGACACGAGCTCATTTCTGATACTTGTTTAGAGGCTTGACAGCCCCTGTACAAAAGGATTCCCTTCCGCAGCTGAAGTTTGACGTTCCTGCATTATTAGATTATTTGCAAAGGTCTGGGTGCGCTGCAGGAAACCAACGCTACCGACACCCAGCGCCGCACCCTCGCCCTCCACGAAGCACCCCGGGCGCAGCCGCCCAGGGAGACGGCGCCCGTCTGAACCCCGCGACGCAGAGCAGCAGCCAGGGAGGCGGCGGGGTGGGAGCTCAGGTGAGCGAACACCACCCAACCACGCCGTCACTATGAAAAATAATTTTTAAAATTGAATCAAGCGGGGGGGGGGGGGGGGCCGGGAGAGGGTTTTAGGTGGAGGGAACCCTGCCCTGGCCACGCCAGCTGCCGGGTTCAGACTCCAGCGCTGCCGCGGGCTCCTCGTGCTGCTACCGGCACAGCCCTCGCCGGCGGCACGACCCGGCTGGGAGAGCATCCCCAGGGAACGGCAACGCTGAGCCGGCGGCTCCGTCCCCCTGCCCAGCTTGGGGTCGGCCGCAGCCCCACGCCCTCGGCCCCCACCTGGGGAAGCCCCGGGGGTCCCGGCACAGCGTGGGGGAAGGCGGTGGGAGCTTCCACCCAGAGCACAGGGGCTGCGGGAGTCACCGGTCCCTGCCCAGAGCAGCCCCCGCACAGGGCAAGGTTATCCAAAGCATAAAATCCAGAAGAAAATGACTTGAAAAGAATTATTCCGTCAGAGAACAATTCGTGCCCGTTTCCAGCCCATTAACTCCTCCCTCCTCTGCAGAACCCACCACCGGGTTCTCCACGGAGAGCAGCGCTGTCACAGGTGTCCATCATTCCAGCCACAGTCCCCTCTTTCCAAACCACTGTTTCAAGGACCAAATAAACCAAACATTAAAAAAAAACACAAAACAAAAACAAAACCCCAGACCAACCACCTCTTCCTCCTCCAGGTTATTTACTGCCACGTGAGAAAAGCCTTCCCTGAAACCCAGGTCTCAAAAAAATAAAACCAACCCCTCGAAAAACACCCCTCGATAGTTTAAGTGTCTTCTTGGCGCTGCTGAGGGTTCCTTCCCCAGTTTTGACAGCGTCTCTCTGTGTTTCGTGCAGCCTGGGTCTCTCTGCCAGGATGTCAGGACATGTTCCTCAGTCGTGACTTGCATCATTTCTCCCCGTCCGGAGGGGCTCGGCCAGGAGCAGAGCTGAAGACGGATTCCAACACGCGGCCAGGACGGTGCCGGACTCCCGCGGCCAAGCGCTGCCGGCTCCGGCCGCTCCTGGTGCTCCTGCAGCCGGGATCCGACATCGTCCCTGGTGCCGCCAGCACCGCGGCTCCTCACCCACCACCGGGCTGGAGCAACCACCCCTCTGCCTCCTCCTTCCCGCCCCGGCGTCCCCAGGGCTCGCCCCGGCCCCAGCCCAGCCCGGGCTGTGCTGGAGAAGACCCAGCCCAGGCAAACCCCACCAGCACCCGCCTGGAGCACAGGGGAAGCCACTGGCCCTGCAGACGGGACCCAGCACCTCGCCCGTCCCTTGCTGCCCTCCTGCTTCCCAAATCCTGCGCTGGTGTTCAGCAGCCTCGTGTATTTGGTACCCGACCCGGACCGGTGCCCTCGCAGAGCCCGGATGCCCGGGTGATGGGCTCCCATCCCCTCCTGCAGCCCTGGGCCTCCCTGGGGAGTGGAGCCCCCGACCCCGCGTCCCGGCTGCAGAGGGGAGGGGGTGCGGGGGCCAAGGGCGACGCTCCTGCTGCAGAACACCCGCCCCTCTCCTTTCGCTCGGAGCACCAGCCTCCTGCCTCCCCATCACCAGAGTGCCTCATCAGTCATGCTCCCTCTAATTAACTTCTAATTTACCTCTTCAGTCAAATCTGTTTACAATCAGAGACAAGAAAACGCGACCCAGCGAGAGGTGCGATGGAGAGCGGTCTCTCTCCCCGCACGCTCCGCTGCCTCCGTGCCGCAGCCCGGCCCGGCCCCCCGAGCACGGCAGCAGCGGGGGCACCAGCCCCGTGCCCTGCCCCGAACCCCCACCGGGGCTCTTCCCTCTGCCCCTGCCCCGGCCATCCCCACCTGGGGTCGGTTCCAGCATCCCCCCGGGCACGCAGCCTCCCAGCACCCCCCAGCCCTCGGGGCCGTCCCGTGTTCCGTCCATCGCTGTCATGCACGGGCCTGGCCACGAACGCACGGCTCGACGTGCCCAGGGCTCGCAGACGACCCAGAGCCGCCGGCTTGTGTCCCCTCGTGCGGGGCCATCGCCTCCAGCAGCTCGGAGCGCGACGGGCGCTGCCTGGGGTCTGCGCCGCTCCCTCACCCCGCTCCCAAAAAACATTCAGCCCAAGAGCCAGCGGCGATGCCGCCCCGGGACGTTAACCCAGGGTCAGAACAGGGAACAAACCCCGCTGCCCCCAACCTACCAATGCTTAAGGAAACGCGTTGCAGTCAGCTCAACCCTTTAATCCTCCCCCAGTTACAGGGACGACGTTCTCCACAGCTGCTCAGACTCATGGCGCCCGTCCTCACACCTCCAAGGCTTCTCTGGGCTGCTCAGTGTCACAGCAAAAATGAGCCAGCCTGCAGCAGCACATTAAGCTGAATAATTATCTTAATTAATAACAGCGGGCCCCGGTGGGCATCCAGCCCATCCCAAGCACCAAGGCAGAGCAGCAGGGCGGGCAGTCGGGGTGCAGGTGCCGAAGGCTCCTCCGGCCGCAGGAGAGGGACACATCCAGGTCCCTGCCCCAGGCACCCCACGGGTAAAACCCGCTTCCGAGGGCGCAGCTCAGCACCCAGCAGCCCCAACCCAGATCAGGATTTATTGGTCATCACCCTCTCCCAGTGCATCTCCCTCTCCTCACCAAATTTCATTATTTATCTGCTGAAAATATCTGTGGAGCAGGGATTTCTCCAGGCACGAGCACTCGGAGCGGCAATGCAAGCCCCGAGGCCCGCCCGGGGGCAGGGACAGTGGCGGGAGCAGGGGAAGCGCAGGCAGGGGCAGGGGGCTGCGACCTCCCGGCGGTGCCGGGGTGCTGGACCCCGACACAGCACCCCGGGGCACCAACACTCCTCAGGCCCTGGGGATGCTAAACGGGTTTCTTGGTGCTTTACCAGGGCTTTGTACACGCAAATGGAGTTTCCTACACCCCAGACAGGGCAGGGAGCTGCTCCCAGCCCCTCCGGCACACTGGGACCACCAGGCAGAGGATCCTAACTGCTGTGTGGTGGGGTTCCTCCCTCCTGACGGGGTCTGGAAATCAAGAGGAGAGAGCGATTCACCATCCATCTTGTAAAAGCCTGCCCTGCAGCAACAGCTCCGCGCTAACTCCTCGGCAGCGTCTGGAGCATCGCTACCCGCCACAGCGACGCGACGCGGGGCTGCGCTCAGGTACGCACGGGGCATTCCGGCTTTTTGTAACCCCGCAAATATCTCCTTTGGCTCAGGAACAAAAAAATGAGTGAACCCCCCCCTCGGAGGGCGTTCCTCCTCCCACGGCAGCTCCATCAGGCCACCAGCAGCGGTGGCACGGCGCGGCTCAGCACCACGGCAAGGCCCCGGCCGCGGGCGCTGCGAGGGGCCGGGCAGGGGGAGTCACCAGGTCCCCGGTCCCATGGCCCCCAGAAGACAGCTACCAGCTCGCAGTGCCACCCCGCCTCACGCCGCGGCTCAGGCACCGGGCTGGCGAGCAGGCAGCGGCTCCGGCCGTCCCGTGCCCCAGCCGCCCTCTGCAGCCAGCCCTGCCAGGCACAGCGAGCACCGGCTCACCGGACGGTGCTGAGCCCCGGTCCCATCACCAGCTGTCCCCATTCCAGGTCGGAAAGCCGTGACCCCTCTCCG
Organism: Opisthocomus hoazin; assembly: GCF_030867145.1. NCBI lineage: Eukaryota > Metazoa > Chordata > Aves > Opisthocomiformes > Opisthocomidae > Opisthocomus > Opisthocomus hoazin. The sequence continues at coordinate 19,369,809 of NC_134431.1, forward strand.
AGCAGGGACAGCACTGGCGGCTGGACCCAGAGCAACGCCAGGGCCCCGCTGCCCTGGGAGCCCAGCGAGCCCGCAGGCCACGGCACCGAGCCCGGGGGTCCTTCACCCACTGTCCCTTGCCAGGGACACTCACAGCAGGGCTCACTGGCACAACCCACCGGGCACGACCGACACCGAGCAGGTACAAAAACCCTGACGCGCCCTGGTGAGAGCCGTCACAGCTCGGGCTCGTTCCCAGCGCCAGGAGCGACTCCCACCCCGGCAGAAGCAGCAGTGCCCCGCGTCATCGCACCACGTCCATCACTGCTGCCTCACCACCAGTTCTTCCCCTGACCTAGCCAGAGACTCGGAGCATTTGGTGGAGCGCTTTGAAGAGCTGAGAAGTTAAAAAAAGGGAAAAAAACCCCAACCAAAGACAAGCTGCCCTACAAGAGGGACACTCAGGACGAGCAGCCCGAGCTCGCTGCAGCAGCACCGCTCCCGGGAAGCGAGCCGCCAGCCCCCAGGGCAGGGGAGGATTTTCAGCCCAGACCGCCGCAGGCAGCGAGCCAGCTGACGGGTCTAGGACGGGAACGGTAAAGGAGCAGAAATGTACTCCCCGAAAGCCAGACGCCAGCTGAAGCCGCAACACGGGAGCGGGGTTTTCGCTCCTGCCAGGCGCCGCTGGAGGCTTCCCCATCCGGAAGGAGCCGACTCGGAGCAGCGACCGCGCCCCGCACACCCGCACCACGTCGCTGACCGCGCACTGATCGCACGCACCGGCAGCAAACCCAGTGAAAGCCGGTGACAGATGGTACACTTGGATCTAAAAAACTTCCTTGTACTCCAGCCATCTAGAGCACCATTTTTGAGAACCTCCCTGCCCTTTTCCCCCCCAGACAAGTGGCCCCTACTTTTCAGTCGTAGCTGTTTCACAGAGTTCCCCTTCTGCCCTGCCTCTGACCCCCTTCCTCCCACCCCCTCCCTTTCTCCTCGGCTTTTCATGTTCAAGGGCGAGACAGGGGACCAGAGATCACCTTCCGGGGGGAACCAGAGACCAGCTTTGACCACAAATCCACTGTCCGCGGTGTGGAAAGGGAACAGTTCCCAGACTCCAGTAAAAAACTAACCATGTCTGAAAGAAAGGAAAAAACCTCTTTAAGGAAAATAGAAGAAATGAGGAATTCAAACAAGTTCTGCACCAAAAAAGTATTTTTGCAGCTTTTTGTGGCTGCTGAAACCACGGCTTCCATGTTGATCCCCGGAATAACAGCGTTTGATAGCACCCAGGCCAGCAGTGCCCACGCAGCCATGACTGAAGGAAGCCTTTAAGCTTCCCTGACAATGCATTTTTCTTGGAGATAAAAAATGAATGCTGCCAGCATGCAAATCTCTCTAAATTAGGCAAGGCCCAGCTTGCTGGAGCTGCGATGTTTTGTGATGACAGTCATTAACGTTAGCAGAAGAAAAGAGGATGCGGGGAAAATATTCTCAGCTACTTCTTGTCCCAGCTGCGAGGCACTGCGCGGGGAAGCGGAGGGGTTTGGCACGCTGACACCTGAAATCACACTGCAAGTGCAGAAGGGTAACCGAAAAATGAGCTCCACGGCAATCAGCGAGCCGGTCAGAGGCAAATCCCTCGGTCTCTCCGCAGCTCCCACAGCGCTCCGGCAAAGGGCTGCGGGAGTGGGGTTTTCCCTCCTCTGCTGGGGAGCTCATTGCTGCTATAAAAAGCCAGACTCCCAGCTCGAGAACCGGAATACTGATTTTCTACAGAACAGGCACAACCAAGACCTAAAGCCAACTGCGGAAGGACGTCAGTGGAATTTGGGCATTTCACTGGTTACTTACCTTCCGACCCTCGGCTGTGAGTGCAGCCCGGACGCTCACCCCGACAGCCCCTTCGGCAGGGCCGGCGGCTGCCTGGGCTGTGCCAGATCCTGCCGTTCCTCCCCACTCACCTCTGGGAGGATTTGGCAGTGATGGCCGACGCGGTTGATTCCTGGTTTCCCTCTGCCACGGCACAGCGGAACTGGACACATACCAACGCCTCGGCCTCCCCAGCTCACGGCAGCACAGGGGGCTGCACAATTTCATTAACGTGTCGGGCTGGAACAACTCGCAAACAACGTCTGGAACTGTCTCGGCTTCCTCCTTGCCCTCCCTCTAACGCCTGCACTGTTGTACTGCTCCTCACTGATCACTGCAGCTTGACCTGGGGGGGTGAAGGAAAAACCTCGAGCTGCCCTGCTGCAAGGTGCGCAGCGGCAGCCCCACGCACAGCGGACTGCGCCAATAACAAACAAGGAACTAAAAAAAAAAAAAGCAAACTATCTTTAATATCTCCAAAATCGCATGTAGAAGCAGTTTCATAGAAACATCACTTTCATCGTGCAGTCAGGGCTGGAGGAGGGCAGCAGCAGGAGGGAGAACCAGACGCCCCGTCCTCGTGGGCAGACACGGAATTTCGCCCCCGAGTCCTCAGAAATTCTCCAGCAGATCCAGGATCCGCTTCTGCTCGCTCTCCCGAAACTCCTGGTTCTTCCCATCCCCGATGTTCTCCGCGTACTCTGTGGGGGAGAAGGCAGACAGACACCAGCCTTTGAGTGAGACACTAATGAACGACAGGCAATTTCTCTCGCAGACACCGCCGCAGAATCTAAATCTACATCAACGCAAAGAACTGAATGGGAATTTATGCAAGGAGCACTGATGGATTCTCTCCCATCCCCAGGGTTAAAGCTTTGCATAACAACCATCCTCTGACCCGCCAGCAGACGCTGTTGTAGTGAACAGACCGCAGCAGGGACACCCTGCTCCGGTCACCACGCAGCTCAGCCAGACACCAGCACCGCGGCAGGACCCATTCCCCGGCTCTGACCGTCTCCAGGCGCGACGGTCCGGGCGCTGTCCCAGCGGAGCGGCCCACTGGCAGCTGTGGGACTGGACAGCCGTACCGCCGGCCTCCCTCAGCCCAAGCAATTCAAAACCGTCCTGGACAACAGCGGCCTGTCAGGTCCCTTTGCACGCCGAGTATCGCCAGGGAAGGTCAGGCAGGGGCTGCTACACACCCCCAGCCCTGGCTTGACCTGCCTGTCGTCCAAGCATCCCGAACGAGGGCTTTTGTCAAGCAGAGACCAACTCCCCAACCCACAAATGCTTTTAACCCATACAGAAGTAAACACACCAGTTCAGATTTGACGACGAAAGCAACTCCTTGTCCTCAGGCAGAGGACACCAGACCCTGACCAAGGTCTTGCCCACCCACGGCCAAAGACCACAGAACCAGACGCCTGCTCTGCGGCTCTCCTTCCTGCCGTTCATTTAAAGCTGGCGGCTCTCATCCCCTGCCAGCTCCCTCCTCCTGCCCCCAGAACCTGCATATTCAAAGACGATTTAAAGAGAAAAAATGAAAAGCAGGTTTTGAGCTGTGAAAGCAAGGAGCTGAACAAATCTTGGTAAATCAGGAGCAGGCTGCCTGGTTAGAGAGTGTTTTCCAGCCTCCGCCTCCTCGCATTCTTTGCCTTCTTCCTAAACAAACAGAGCAGCCTGTATTCAGCATCTGAATGGTAAGTTGCTGCAGAAAGTTTGCTTTAATATTTATACGTTCAGTACTGCTACATGCTTCTGAGCTCCATCAAAGCCTTTATTATAAGAGCACTGAAAAGAGTGAGGACGGGGAGAAGTTAGCTGCTGCGGGAGCCTTCCCTCCCGCGTGCACTCTCTCTCCACGTACCAGCAGCAGAGTTCTTTGCCAGGGCCTCTGGGAGAAATCCTCTTAATATTTATAAACGGCTACAGTACCTGTAACACGAGCAGGTGGGTAAGGCTGAGGTCTGCTGCACGTGAACCCGACCTCCTCGCTGTCCCGGCGCAGGGGGACCAGCACAGGGAGCTCTTCCCTCAGCTGGAGCAGAAACTCGCCACCGCACTCGAGGCAGAGAGCAGCAAGCTGTGTGTCTCCCGGCCGGAGACCACCCCGCCGCGGCACAGACGGGGTCACCGTCCCGGCAGAGCGCGCCGGCCATGGCCAGCGTCCAGCGCGGGCTCTCCTGTCCCCTTCGGGCAGCGCCAGAGCGGGGAGCTCCCGGGGGAGCGGGCTCCGTTCCCTGCTCTGGCAGAGCGAGTGCCCCTGGAACAGACGCTGGCACTGCCACTGCCCGTGTTTGCTGCAGCCCGAGGGCACCGCTGCTGGGCTGCGTTTGGCTGGGACGGAGTCACTTTTCTCCCCAGCGCGGGGCGATGCTGCGGATTTGTGCTGAAAGCAGCGCTGCTAATGCAGAGGTGTTTCCGTTCTCGCTGAGCAGCGCTTGCCCGGCGTCAAGGCCTCTCCTGCTCCTCACCCCACCAGCGAGCGGGCTGGGGTCACCGCTGCCACTGCCTCCCGACAGCCCCGGGACGGACGGACGGACGCGGCCTCCGAGCCTGGCCCGGCTGCGGGCAGAGCTCTGCGCTCACAGCATCCGTGCTGCGGGCAGCGGGCGCGTGGCCCAGCTCCGGCTCCAGCTTTAAGGACGGCCAGAGCACTCCAACACGCGACTCGAGCAGGGAAACTGCCGAGCGCCACTACTGACGCTGCCCTTCTATTGTCCCAGCGAGATCACTCAGACAGAAGCAAGCCCCAAATTCCTCTAATCTTGTCCAAAAGCTCAGCATCTTTCCTTCTAAATATCTGGGCTTCGTAAGATTAAAATCCCGGTGACTCCTAAGGCAGACTGTTTACTGGGTTACCAACAGTTGCTAATGCTAATTGGAACAGACCAGACAAAACCCCCAGAATCAAGCTTAAAAAACCCAAATCTCCCACCAAGGTTTTATGTATTTACTTTTTTATTTAAAATTCCAGCACTTCAATGAGACAGAAAAAAAATGAAATGTAAGCTCCCCCTGCCAACAGTTAAACAGAGCTTACACACTGCTGTAGCGACACAAAGGGAAGGGACCCAAGATTGGTTTCTGCTTCATTAGACAAAATACAATGGTTACAGAACAGTAAAAATCAATGGGGAAATATTGAAGCTTGTAATGGATATTGGAAGCTATAAAGCCTGCACATACTGAGGGACCAGAGGCCAGATTTCGCACAGTCCTCGTAACATCGCTGCCTTTTCTTTTTGATTACCCATGCTAACGGGCCTGGTCTGCAGCACCCAACAGGCATTCCACCTTCCCGGCTCCGCGGTGCGCTCGCCACCCTCGCTGAAAGCAGCCGCCCAACCAGGCAGCCCCTGCCTGGGGAGGGACCCCCGCTCCCGCACGGCTCCGCGGAGAGCGGCTCCCTGCCCAGCGAGCGGCTCCAAGGCTGGTGGCTCTGCCTCAGCAGGGAACGCGTGCCCTCCCCTGCCAGGGCTCCGTACCGCTGCTCAGAGGCCTGGGCCTCCCTCCCTTCGCAGCCAGAGAGAGGAGACCAAGAACTGCCCCAAGGCACAGACACCACCGCTGCCACGAAGACCGCCTCCACCCCAGAGATATCCCCCCGGCCAAGGCACGCACCGTCCAGTCGTTCTCTTCCAAAGGATAAACTAACTGTCCCGTTGCAAGTCATGCTTGATCTTCAAGGAAAAGGAACTGTGGGAGGACTGGTCAGCCTGCAGAAATGCATTTAATGAGCCTCCAGCTATTCTCTGCCCACTCCTCCCCCTCGAAAGCCCTACCGTAAGAAAATAGTCTTGCTTCCTCGCTTGCATCATAAGCAACTCTGAGCAACCCCAAGGGATCCATCAGCTGTCAGGTTGCCAGAGAAACATGGAGAATATGTAGGCCATAAAAATCAAACTAAAAACCAAGCACCTAATTAGTATGCAAAAATAGAAAATAAAAACTGAACAAGAGCAAAACACGCAACGAAAAGCAAAAATAAACCAACCCTCATCCGACCTGAGAGCAAGCTGGAAAGTGGCCTGGAAACGTTTCTGCCAAGCTCAGGCTCCCGACCTCTCAGCCGTTTGGGACAGAGCCCCACAGCTCAGACGCTGACTGCAGCCTGGCCGTGCCCGCCGGCCGCCCGCCCCGGGAGGCACGCTGCCAGGGGCCCAGCCAGAGCCGCTACGGCAGCAGCCAGCTGCGAGCCGCAAACCAGCTCCTCCGGAGACGCAGGTGCTTGGCCAGTGTCACCTCTGCCAAGAGGCGGTGAGCCTACACTGACCGCGTGTGGGGACACCGGTGCGCAGCCACTGAGAAGCTTCGCTGTCACCAGCACAGACAGCGGGTCAGCTCGGGGCTGCTCCTGCCTGGCAGCAACCTGCTGCCCCCACTGCAGTATCTGACAAGGGCCCACCAACAAGTTTATTTCTAAGGTCATTGACAACTGAGGTGGCATCAGTCCCTAAAACTGGCAAGCACAGAGCTGGGGAGAGCAGAAGACAGAGCCCCAGACGCTGCGTGCACCCCCTGTGCTACCCAGGCTCCTCGCGCGGAGAAGGCTGAGAGCACCCACCCCGCGGCACAGCCTGCAGCCTGCGAGACACGCCAAAACCGCGGGAGAAGTTTCACAATGCCAGTCGCTGTTTGTGAAAGAATAAATCAGATGAAATTTTAATGCAGCTGCCCTCCAACTCAGCTTCGTATGCAAACCAACAAACCAAAGACACGGACGCGAGGCGTGCAAACACAGCGAGACGTGCAGACGAATCCCTCGGGCACCTGTGGCCCAGGGTCGAGTGTGGGAATCTGAAAGCGGACGTGAGCCATGCCCTGTGTTGGAAATGGACAGCGTGGAGGCAGGAACTGTCAAGTATCACAATTAAAAGCAGAAAAGACATCCTGTCCAGTCTCCCCTGTTCAGCAGAAGGCATTAACTTGCATTTGCTGGCACAGGACAAGGGCCAGAGATTGCCTATAGCTGCAGGGAATCTCACACCGTCAGAAAATCACTTTTAATTTTGTCATACCAGCCACCATTCTGATCCTCCTCTTTCCTGCCTATGGGAAGGGAGAAAAACGAGAGGATCTGCAAGAAAAAAAGCTGCCTGTTCCTGCCAGTACTGGGGGGGGGGGCACGAAGAAAAGGCGAGGAGAACGTCACTGGTATTCCCAAAGACAGCAGAGACATCAACACAACACCACCCACAGCCCAGCACCCCGGCGATGCTGGCAGCCTCCCCTCTCTCCCCACCCCTCGCCGAAGCCACACGGCCCCCTGGGAGCAGACACGGCCGCACAACAACCGAAGCCCCTCAGGGGCAGCAGATCTCCAGCGCTCTGGCCAAGCCTCGCAGCTCGCAGGGGCTGTGCGGAGGGTCCTGGTCCTGCCCTCTTCCTCCGCAGCTCAACTGGCTGCTTCTGCTGAAGGACAGCAGGCCACAGACGAGAGCCACAGCTCAAATAAGCACGACTCTAATTCAACATAGGCATTAAAAATAACAAGCAGTACTTTAAAATCGGGATTGCAAATCACAACAGCTACATTTCAAAGCTACAGAGGATACTTTAATGCTATAATCCATATTAATCTGACACTAAGAACAAGACAAATACACCACGGATACTAATATGGTGCAGATGGTAAAGTGCAGGGCCATGTTAATGAAAGATGAGACTCCACCATCCTTCCCTCTAGCATGCATATACACTTCCCTTAAATATTTACTCTAGCATTAATGTCAGCAGCAAGTTCCAGCCAGTCTGCAGCTGATGGCAGCATGAAGCGGTGTGCTGTTCCAGGACAGCACACACCAGCACGTGTCCTAACTCCAAGGTAAAGCATGTTTTATCAGGGTGATTCCAGCCCTGCCTGGATCCCACAACACTACTCAACTGCTGCTTGAAACACGCTCCTGAAATCAAGGAGAACTACATGTGAAGGCTCATCCTACAACGGGGGGACCAAGCTGTCCCTAGCACAGATGAGACACGTGCATGGGAATATCTCAACTCACCCTTTAGGATGTGTCGAACAATTTTAATGGAGCTGCCTCTCATGTTCAGAATCTGATGGACTCTCTGACGAATCTGATGGGGGACAGGAAAGAAAGTAATCTTCAATAGAACACCAAACCATGCGCAACCCCACTTTTTCCCACTTTGAAGGAAGAGCAGAACCCGACTCTGCCTGGCTAGTTCAGAGTCCCAGAGCCCCTGCTCAGGAACACTCAGGAAGGCACGTGGCACAGGTTCACCTTAACCACATCCCATATTCACAAACCCCCATCTATTCACACCAGCAGAGATGCAGTATTTCGCATGGATCGAGAAAAGTCACTGGGTATGGCCTGTGCCTCTGTGAGACCTTCTGAGAGAATGTCCCCTTCCACCACACCCTCAGCAGCGGCATGAATGGGTCCTTTCCATTTCAGACTGTGACCTTGCTCATGGCAGGCTGCATGACCTCAGTGACAACGATCAGCTTCTGTACCCACTAATGCCCACCTAACTGCTACGACTTGATGAAGCTGTATGGACACAAGTGCAATAAGCAGGAGGTTTCCCCCCAAAAAAAGAATTGAAGAGCTTGTTCCATGAGGCGGTATTTGCAAGGATTTAGTCTTGTTTGTATCATGGACGGGAACACAGGTGATCTGCCAACCTCGTATACAGCTTTACCTGGGGAACATTGGCATTACAGATCTCTGCCATGATGTAACAAATGAGCTGCAGAACAAAGAGTCCAGCGTCCAGGCGACGGAGATAGAATTCGTCCTCCATGTCATCGTCTATTATCTCTCCCCGACGCACCATGTCCTGTACAGCAACACAAAGAAAAGCTGCGATGACCTGGCTCGTGGAGTACTTCCCGTTAGCAGTGCCAAAACGCTGGTGATCTTTGTGGTTTCTTAAGAAACGTTTTGTTCCCCAAAACATTAACATCCATATATTTCTCACCAAAGAAGTACTTGTAATAACTAATTTAAATTCACAAAACATTTCATTCAGTTTTGAACAAGGTTTTGACTTTGCTGGTTGTGAACTGTGTCCATCTGCAAACTGAAATTTTAATTCAAACATACAAATTACATTTCTAAATTGAGTGGTTAGAGACTGTGAATATGTAACAAACCAGTGTATCTATTATTTATAAGTTCTTTGTCAAAATGGAACAAAAAACCTGCTCTTTTACTGGCCATTTGAGGGTGCTGTTAAGCAGTGCAGAACATGACTCCAGATGACTCAAAGGCCTATCAGGCTTCCAATTTCATTACTGACTGACAAATAAGAAAACGGGTCCAAAAATTCTGCCCAAGCACACCTTCACCATGCCCAGCCTCGCTCTTCCAGCTTCCTTTGTCAGGGACAGCGGCGGGGCCAAACCCCAGCCGGGGTCTGTCAGCAGAAGACCACTGGCTTCTGCAGGAACACCGACGGTTCGCTCTTCCTCGGCCCATACGGCGTTCCACTAGTGAGACCTGCCCGAACGGAGGCCAAGGGCAGAAGGCAGGAGCCAACCCATTCGTCTTGCTCAGACCAAGCCTCTCCTTGCACACCCTGGCAGAAGCAGTGCGGCAACGAGCTCCGAGCAGCTTTCCCCCGAGAAAGGCTGGCCACGTCCATCAGCTGAGCCTGCCGTCCCTTGCCATGGAGACCGACAGGCCAAAATAACTGATGTCACGGGTGACCTTTTGCATTTTGGGGTTTGTTTTTCGGTTTTGTTCTTAAATAAAGGAAGCAGCTTGTCAGACACTGCTAGCTCACTGCAGCTTGTGTGATTTATTATGCAGCCGGCTGGCAGGTGGGCACACGCCGGCGGAGCAATATTTTCTCATTAGAGCCATCACCAGCGAGAGCACTGAACCTCTAACGCTCAACAAGAAGCGCTTCCTTGGGGTGCACACGCTCCAGGCAAACACACGCAAGGTCACCAGCTCCAAAGCTGATGCAGGCTCCCAAATTCTCCTGTTATGTCAAGCCAAGTCCTCGCTTCTCGTTGTAGATCAAGTCCCTTTGGCACCAGAAGGAACATGAACCCTGCGCACCTCTCACTGGAGAGAGTGCAATGGATGCTCACCGTACAGAAATCTGATTTAGTGACTTTGAAGTGCAGGTGTTTGCCACTGCCTATCAAAAGTGCGAGAGGAAAGCACAGGTAGTGAAATACTTTTCCTTTCCCCCTAGAAATCTAGCTTACCAGTGAAAAATCAAGTGAAGTTAAAAAAACGATGCCTAGTTACCGATGCCACGAGGTCAACCGCTTTGGCTGCACTCCAGCACGCGTTAGCATGAGGTCCTGCAGACTCCGGTGCTTGCACAACCAAGGTACTCCAGGTTCTCAAAACCACGAGCGCAGGCATGAC